>NC_141694.1:612899531-613482539 GCF_964263255.1 Lissotriton vulgaris | reverse complement strand
CCATACACCATCCTGGCAATCAAGACACAAATAGAATTGGGAGCTCAGCTGGACCGCGTGTACGCCACGTCTGAGAAGGTTGGCTTTGGCACGTGGTGGGCCCTCTTGGACACACGCCGGTGGAGGAAGGTGAGCAGAGAGGCTTATTTGCGCATCAGCGTACAGTCACCTCTGGGTGGTGGGAGTGGATGGTGTACAGCAGTCTGGGTGCGAAGGGCGGGCAGACACATCTGGGTGCAAGAAATGGATGGGGTGCAGCAGCCTGGGTGCACAGGGGCGGGCAGACACCTCTGGGTGAGGGAATGGATGGGGTGCAGCAGCCTGAGTGCGCAGGATTGGGACTGAGATTTAGGCATGTGCAGTTGCATGTACTCTGCCATTACTGATTCTATACTTTGTTTCAGATGAGGGAGCTTGAGGGCTGGACTATGTCCCGGCACGTGGTTGGAGACACACCGGTGGTGGAAAGGTGAGCTGTGAGTGTTTTGTCCACAGTGTCGGTACTCCCTCTCCCTCTCCTTTTTTTCCTTTCCCTCTCGCACTCTTTCTCTCTCTCTTCCTCTCTCTATCACTCTTTATCTCCCTCTTCCTCTCTCTCACACTGTTTATCTCTCTCTTCCTCTCTCTCACTCTTTCTCTCTCTCTTCTTCTCTCTCACACTCTTTCTTTCTTTCTCTCTCTCTCTCTCCTTTGATGGGCTCATGACGCACAATCTTATTTTGTTTTTTGTCTTGCAGGCTGTGAGTCACAGATTGTCGAGGGATGACACGCCATGGCTGTTCCTACTTTTATTTGTTGTTGTTTTGTTTAAATAAAATGTTTTATATGTAAATACATAGATGACTGTGATTCTCATTTGTCCAACCTCACATGCATCTTTTTTATTTTAATTGTGCAACATCAGCCAATTTTTTATGTTCCAGATTTCGGAAGGTTGGTTTAACATTTGTTTGTCAGGGGGGAGGGTGGACAAGGGGCTGGTGGCGGAGATGTCTGGGCACTGTTGGGTATCCGAGCTGCATGATCGTTGGCTCCATTGCATCAGTTGTCATTCAGGTGTGGCTGTGGGCTGGGCTCCCTTTCATGTTGCAGGTTGTAGTCCGACTTTACACCAGGTCAGAGCAGGTGTAAACTTCCTGTTGCTAACACACCTTATCGCCTGTTTTGTATTCTCTGCGCCGATCTTGTTGGTGGTTGAGAAAGTTGTGAAGTGGTGTGTTCGCTGCTTTTTGCATGGGAACGCCTACTCTGCATCTCATTAGCGATATTTGCCATGGTCATCCATGACAATGCTTTTTGAGGCTGCTAACCCTGGTAAACTGGTGATATGGGCTGTTTGCACCAGCTTGTGAATGATTCGATACATTTATCACCATTTGGCTGTGATAAAGTGCCGATAACTCAGCAATGTGTCCTTGAGAATATGCCCCTCAGTGTTTTAAAGACCTGTGAAGTACTCGAGTGCCGCGATGAGAGCCGCGCACCCAGTGTGTTCACACTAGGGGGCCTCGCTGAGAGCTGCGCACCCTTCGTATTCACACCAGGAGGCCGTGCTGAGAGCTGTGCACCCATCGTGTTCACACTAGGGGGCCGCTCTAGGGTCATGACTCCAAACTTTTGTTAAAAATAAAAAGCGTTCACTTTCATTAATTTACATTCACCTTGGGGACCCCATTCCCCCGAGGCATGCCCACATCTGCATATTTTCTTTTTTTCAAAGGGGAGGGGGGCCGCGTGGCCCACCTCCCACGCGACTTCTGGTCCCCGGGACCCCATCTGGCGCGTCCTGGCCTTCCTGCTGAGGACCGTGGGGGGGAGCACCAATGCCCCCATGCAGGAGCCGGCATTCTTTTTGGGCAACAAAAGCTGCTAACATGCAGCTTCCCTTGCCCAAAAGCAATTCTCCTTTCCTTTATTGAAGCTAGAGTAGGTTTTCCTCCTCTCACTTCAGCAAAGCAAACCAGGGTTTGCAATCACAAGGTGGAAGCAATGCTCCCGTCCTGTCATAGCAAACGGCAATGTCCTGGTGGACACCCCGGGACATTGCAGAACCTGGCCCCTGGCATGACGGTCCCGAGGGCCATCAAGCGCTCCAGGAGGGGGCTGCACGGGCCCCCCTCCCTCTATTTTCAAAGCCCTGGGGTGGTACCAGTCCTCGGGGCTGCGGGAGGGCCGTGTGCCCTCCTGCACCTAATTAATTTACATAGCCCGAAGGAGGTGGCGGTATGATTATACGATTGCCCCCAGGACCGGCCCACCTGGGGGTTCATTTAAATGAAGTGGGGGAGTGCCCGCTTAATTTTTTTTACATTTTTTCATCTGGATTTCCGCACCCAGTGCGCATTTGGATGTTTAAAAAAAAATTGTGGGGTTCTTCTTGGAACCCCTGAGCAGGCGTCGGGGGTCAGGGTGTTTCTACCCTGCCCCCATTTTTCATTTTTCACTTTCTTTTACTGTTTTCTTGTGACTCTGTTCTACCAAGTAAAAAGATGGCTGTCAACACTTCCTGGTTTGGATATTCGCAGCCAATTAGAATGAAGCATGTGGTTGGGACGGGTCGCGAACCCACTGCGCCCTTAGATATCGATATTTTAATTTTTTGATTTTCTCAGCAACTACTGAACAGCATTGCACCATTTTATAAAAGATAGATTTTTGGTGTATTTCCGTTCAGCAATTCGGGCTGTAGCCTTGGCTAAAGTTTCCTATGGTAATTAACATGGAGAAAACACTTTTTAGGACCCTCCTTTTTTCTTAGTCCCTGCTTCACGAATCACCCCCAAACTTACAGGATAGGAGCTGACCTGGATAGACATTTTTATTTTGAGAATTTCATGAAGATTTGTCAAACGACGCCAAAGTTACTAGCAAATCGAAAAATGCTTTTCCTATGGAAAATAGGTTCTAGGTTCTAACTATAACTACCTACTGGCGACATCGTGTCTGAATAAACCTGCACTAAAATACTTGTGGCCGCGGCTCCATTGTTTTAACTCGCTTTGGATGAAAGGAGTTTGACATTGATAACAGTGTGTGGAATATATATATATATATATAACAATAAAGGTTACGGGTCAAAACCTTCTCTGTTGCTCGAGTGCTCCTTCAATTTGGTGGTGGACCCAGGAGCTTTAATATATATATATATATATATATATATATATATATATATATATATATATATATATATATATATATATCTATATATATATGAAGAAAACAGTCCAGGTTTCGGATAGATATCGGAACCAGCGGTCGCCAGTAGGTATATATAGTTAGGATTGTTTCTCTATGGGACTTTTGAAAATTCTATGTCTAATAACTTTGGCGTTTGTGGACGGAATCGGCTGAAATTTTCAGGACAATGGCACATTTTGTTTCTGAGCAGCCCCTGAAAATTTGGAGGGGTTTCTTCAAGGGGGGCTGGAAAAAAGGGGGGTCCCAAAACGCGTTTTTCCCATTCATTTTTCCATAGGGCGGTTGGCCTCACTTTTAGCTCGAACGGCTGAATGGATTTGCACGAAACTTGGCAAAATTGTAGGGACTGTTAGCCCGATGTGCCTTTGCTAGGTCTCAATATATGTGCTCCAGTGGATTTTGAGAAATTAATGTTTTAAAAAACATATATATCTGTGACAGCGTCCCGGGTAGCGCTCCGGTTCGCGTACTTTTCGCGTAACGGAACTTTGCGAAGCGAAGCTGATTGGCTCTCCGGTGTCTGTCAACATTCTAAACAGTCCGGAACGGCCGCCATCTTGTCTCTCGGTAGGATCGAGAGACAAGAGGAGGAGAAAAACGAAGGGGGAATTTAATGAAAGGGGGCAAGGTAGACCCCTCTTGACCCCCTAGGAATAATGTTGGGGTTATTAAAGGGTCCGTGGGGCAAATAAAAAAAATTTGATTTTTCGCGGTAGAAGCGCTTCCCGGTTCGCGAACCGGTAGCGAAACGGGAATTCGCCATTTTGTGTTTCGTTTTAATTAAATTACAAGATGGAGGAAAAACAATGTGAGAAATGGGTATAAGGGGGTACAGGAGACGTATCCTGACCCCCTATGTTTTCTGAGGGTGGCTGAGGATGCTCATATATGTTGATACATGTCTTCCAGCGGCTGCGCGTGAGCGGAATTTTTTTTTTGCTGCATGACGTCTGTTAACATTCGATTCGAAGGAAATCAGGAAGTGTTGACCGCCATTTTGTCACTGCGAGTAAATATATTGTTAAAAATAATTGTTATAAATTAATCCGTATTGATAAACATTGTCTGCGCCATCTTGCCTTTTTTCCAATGCCACACTTTTGTCGTGCACGGCAGCCATTTTAGATACCTTGACCAGACCCACTCTCTGCACGCCGCCGATCCTCAGCATGGCTCCCCACCCTCGCGAGCATCTCCTCCATGCACTGGTCACCCCCGCTCTCTCTCTCATGCATGGGCCATAAACCTCCCCCATCTGCGCTGCTCTTCCCTGAGAATCACACCCTGTGCCCGCCCGACACCTCCCTTTCACCCTATTCACTACCTCACCCTCTGACACTCCTCTTCCTATGTGTCCAGGCCGGTCCCAGGCTATCACCTAGCCCTGCAGATGTAGTTTATGGCCCCAACTGTAAAGAATCACCCCTCTTCAAAGGAGTTACAATAGATCAAGGCCCCCACCCCATGAGATCGGTCACACCACACACGTTCCTACTATCTGCCGGCTGCCACAGGACTCTTAAAATGGCGGCCGGCTCTTCGGATTTGGGCCTGGTCCACTAAAATGGCCCTGGGACACATTTGAACTCGGACATTTGCCTGCTAGGGCATGGGCCCCATTCCCGAAAGCGTCCACTCAGCCTTGAAGATTCTACAAAAGTCATCGGGGCCCCCGACTCCCGCAGGCTTCCGGTGGGGAGCGGCTGCCATGATTGCTTGCGGAATGGCCACGACGGAGCCACGAGATGGTGGTGCTCTCATGCTGACGCCAGCTTCAGTCTGAAACATCCAGAAACACTGTAGACTACCAATTCGATGACTTCCGGTGGAGCCCCAACGTGACCCGGTAGGGAAGAACTTGCCCTCCCCTCTTTTGACTGATGGTTCTTGTTGCCTGTCCCCTCTGTTGTCATCTAATGGAACCTTTTTGGACTGCCAAGTGAGAAAAAAAAAGGTGGGGCTTTCATCATTTGGGAAAAAAAAGTGTTTCAATCCAATGAAAAGTGTTATTTTTAGGTCATATGATCAAGCCTTCCATCATTAGGAAACCAAAAGTAAAATGAACCAATGAAAAGTTTTATAAACAAGTCACATGACCTGTTATGCGGCTTTGGGCTATAAAAAGCCTACAAAATCCGTTGGCCTGTGAGGCAGCGTCAGTAGCGGACCGATGTGCGAATAGGCCGAAGGCAGCACAGCGCGCCGAGATCCGGATGGCACCGAGGTGGTGTCCAGCAAGTTGCCGCACTGGTGTGGCCATCCTACAATGCTGCGCCGAAAGATGGCGTGGGGTGCCGGGGGGGGGAGGCGGCGCAAACGGGCCTCTCCTGCCTCCCCAGGTGGAGGCACCTCATCTGCAGTGGGGCGCCCCTTAGCGTTTCACTCGCTGTCCAGCTGAGTTGCGCCTGCACTTGCTGCTACAGTAGGCCGAAGGCAGCACAACGCGCCGAGATTCGGATGGCACCGAGGTGGTGTCCAGCAAGTTGCCGCACTGGTGTGGCCATCCTACAATGCTGCGCCGAAAGACGGCGTGGGGTGCCCTGGGGGGGGTAGGCGGCGCGAACGGGCCTCCCCCGCCTCCCCAGGTGGAGGCTCCTCAGCTGCAGTAGGGTGCCCCTTGGCGTTTCACTCGCTATCCAGCTTAGTTCTGCCCGCTCTTGCGGCACAGTGCCTCACCCGCCATCCAGCTGAGTTCCGCCCGCTCTTGCGGCACAGTGCCTCACCCGCCATCCAGCTGAGTTGCGCCCGCTCTTGCGGCTACAGCGTCTCGCCCACCATCCAGCTGAATTGCGCCCTCTCTTGTGGTGCAGCGATAGGCGGCTGCAACAGGACTCTCAAAATGGCGGCCGGCTCTTTGGATTTGGGCCTTGTCCACTAAAATGGCCCTGGGACACCTTGGAACTCGGACGCTTGGCTGCTAGGGCATGGGCCCCATTCCCGAAAGCGTCCCCTCTTTTGACTGATTGTTCTTGTTGCCTATCTCTTCTGTTGTCATTTAACTGAACCTTTTTGGACTGCCGAAAGGGGTTCTGGTCCGACCACTGGTTGGTGGAGACATTTTGACTATATCCTGGACCTGCCCGGCCTCGCCCAAAATGGCGCCGGTATAAATGGGACTCGTAACTCCTTGTTGTGTACTGGTTGCCCAACCTTGATATCACGAGATACGTATGCAGTTTTGAAGCACATGGCGGGCGGGGACGAGTACTGATTGAACATTTGGACATCCCTATTGATATTAAGTTCTGATGTGTTATTGATTACTGTACTATTGAAAGTTCGAATTAGCGTCACCCATGGTACTTGCCCGCAAATGTATATCTAGATAATTTTATTGTAACTGGCCCTGTCGTACTTTAATTATAAAATGTACGTCCACCGATTACGCAACTGTTAGACACCTTAGTTCTTGCAACCTAATGGCCCGCCCGTTACGTTCTTCTACAGTGTAAATGTCCCCTCATCATATACGATTACAGTTTGCACCGTGGCCGGCCCACGTGGTTATAGGCCCGTATTTGTATACTGACATTTTCACAATAAAGGTTTTTAAAACAAAACATGGTAGTAGATTGGTAGTAGATTGGTAAAGTTTTGAATAATAGCCACTGTTCTCGAATCAGTAAAAGGCAAGTGAAATAAAGCAGCCCGATTACATGACGGTTAAAAGGTATAATACGCAGGAAAGCAGTAAAGATAAATGGTCAAGGGCTGTTGTGTTTTCCACTCCTGCAACATAAAGTGATCGATAAGAATCCGATATTCATGCCTATCAGCGACTAAGACAGCAGGTCGAGCCTCTTTTGTTCAACGGCTCCCTCATGGGACGAAGAAACGCCTTTTTTCTCGAAATAGGAATATTTTACTTGCAGGACAGTTGTAAATTTCCCGGGAAAATACATTAGCCTGAAACATTGTTAGTGATAAACTGTAAATGCATCTGGGTCCTTTGCTTTACAAGTCAGAGTGAGAAAAAAAAAGGTGGGGCTTTCATCATTTGGGAAAAAAAAATGTTCGAAACCAATGAAAAGTGTTATTTTTAGGTCATATGACCAAGCCTTCCATCATTAGAAAAACAAAAGTAAAATGAACCAATGAAAAGTTTTATTAACAAGTCACATGACCTGTTATGCTTACGTTACGCGCTGCGCGACGCGCCCTGGATCGCTTCCGGGAAGCTGCGCCTCGCGCACCGGAGCACTTCCGGGTGCTCTAACGCGGCGCGTCATATGACGCATTACGCGACAACGCAGGTCCAGAATATAGTCAAAATGTCTCCACCAACCAGCGGTCGGAACACAACCCCTTTCAGAAGTCCAAAAAGTTCTGTTAAATGACAACAGAAGGGACAGGAAACAAGAACCATCAGTCAAAGAGGGGAGGGCAAGTTCTTCTCTACCGGGTCACGTTGGGGCTCCACCGGAACTGATCGAATTGGTAGTCTACAGTGTTTCTGGATGTTTCAGACTGAAGCTGGCGTCAGCATGAGAGCACCACCATCTCGTGGCTACGTCGTGGCCATTCCGCGAGCAATCATGGCAGTCGCTCCCCACCGGAAGTCTACGGGAGTCGGGGGTCCCGGTGACTGTTGTAGAATCTTCAAGGCTGAGGGGACTCTTTTGGGAATGGGGCCCATGCCCTAGCAGTCAAGCGTCCGAGTTCCACGGTTACCCAGAGCCATCCTTGCAGGCCAGGCCCAAGTCTGTGGAGCCGACCGCCATTTCGTGAGCTCCGTAGCAGCCGCCTGTCGCTGTACCGCAAGATTGGGTGCAATTCCGTTGGATGGCGGGTGAGACGTTGTAATAGCAAGAGCAGGCGCAATTCAGCTGGCCGAGCGAGGCACTGTGTCGCAAGAGCGGGCGCAAGTCAGCTGGTCGAGTGAAGCGCTGGGGTGTAGCTGAGAAACCTCCACCTGGGGAGGTGGGGGAGGCTCGTTCGCGCCGCCTCTCCCTTCTAGTGCACCCCACGCCGTCTCCTGGCACAGGTATATGTGATGGTCGGACCAGGGCACCGCAGGACGTGTCTTCAGGTCAAACGGATTGTGGGACAAGGTGTGGAGCAGGCGCAATTATCTCGGGGGCCTCCGTCAAGCGGTTCAGGGAGGCACCGCATCACATTGTTTTCCAATGCAGTCAGGTCCACAAACAGCCCCCACTTACTTTGAGAATAGTGAAGCTGCAGCAGGTGCAAATAAGCTTCAGACAGTGTTACAAGCGCTGCTCGGAACCCTCAACTATGGCACCCAACATCCAGGACTTATGCCATTTGTGCAAGGCAGTGACATCGAAGCATCTCAGGGACCAAGCAACATACCATATCCAGAGTCCTTCCCACAACCTCTGCCTTCCTTCTTACCTAGTTATTGTTCTTTCACTCCCACTCCAGGCTTTTAGTCTGTGGATGGAAAACCATGAACCTACACTCACCTATGAAAATCTTACTATTGATGGTTGATTTTGAGCCACAAACACAAAGGCTTGTTTGGATCGATGTTGCAGCAGGCTGCCATGTAAATAGATATTTAATAAAACGTTTTACCCTGTTACTTGTTGATTTTGAGCCCCAAATACAAAGGCTTGTTTCGATCAATGTTGCAGCAGGCTGCCATGTAAATAGTTATTTAATAAAACGTTTTACCCTGTTACTTTGCTGGTGTGTTGTATATATTTATAATATTTGCATAGGGTTTGTCGTTATTTTGGGTGAGGTGGGCGGCGGAGCCGAGCTTTCTTGCAGCCATCATGGTGTCGAGCTCAGTTCCTCTCACTAGTTTCGTATTTCTCATGAGGGGTTGTTCATAATGTTTCTATTTTAGCGAGGTAAAAAAGAGATCCCATTAGTGGCCTACTGATTTTGCTTGATTCCTTTTTTTAACGATTTTTCACTATCTGCAAAGACTAAACAGAGTATTGCGACTCTGTGCTTGTTTGTAAATAGAGAATGAACCAAAGAGAACCAATTCCAAAACAATAAATGCTAGGATAACAATCAATCAAATGGAGAGGGAAGCAGGCACAACGGATTACAACGGGGGCAAAGGCCTGCGTTACCTACCCTTCACTATCTGCAGAGAGAGAATACTCCTAAAAGAAAAGAGGAGGGGGGGGGCAGCGTTCAAAGCACATCAGCGTGCATAAACACGAAAATGTTTTTACCTACCACGTACTTGACATTTTAAAGCTTTTGATATTTGCTAAACCATTGAAAATTCACTGAAAAAACCATAGGTTATAGACCATATATAGTTAGGAATTAGCATTTACAAAACCTTGAAAATTCACTGAAAAAACCATGGGTTATAGACCATATATAGTTAGGAATTAGCATTTACAAAACCTTATTTTACTCACATAAAACCATTGAAATTTCATATATAGTTAGTTGCACTAACTATATATCGCGCACCCGCAATCCACTGCTGATCATGTCACATATTACATCATTCATGACATGATCAGTGACATCACTGATGACATCACTGATGACATCACTGATGACATCACTGATGACATCTCAAATGACATCACTGATGACATCACTGATGACAACATCCAGTGACTGTATGTGTCTGAAAAGTCAAAATATGTCTTACATATTGAAGAATGAGTGGATGTATAAGTGTCTGGATGAAAAATATATATATTTATTGAAGCTCCTGGGTCCGGCACCAAATTGAAGGAGCACTCGAGCAACAGAGAAGGTTTTGACCCGTAACCTTTACTGTTAGGTACAAACTGCACACGTGGGTGGGCGGGATATGCAGAAACTTCGAATCACCTGATGCGTTTCAATTGCTATCTTCATCAGAGGCTTCTACCGAAGTTTTCGTGGGGCACTCCTACATGCTTACTGATAGGGCCATTCACGCCCCTCAGCATTGTGGATGTTGAAGTCTTTAAAGTCCATAAATGAACGCACTGTCTTAACTGCTGCTCTGTATGAGCCCCTAGACTCTGGATGAGCCTCCACCAACGCTGCAGTTCTAATCCAGCTCCGCTGCTCCACAGTCGAGTTGGGGCTCATACAGAGCAGTAGTTAACTGTTGCTCGAGTGCTCCTTCAATTTGGTGGCGGACCCAGGAGCTTTAATATATATATATATATATATATATATATATATATATATATATATATATATATATATATATATATAACCTACTGGCGGTCGCCAGTAGGTAGTTATGGTTAGGGCCTAGTTTCCATAGGAAATCCGCAACATTCTATTGAGAATAACTTTGGCGCCTGTTGATGAATCTCCGCGAATTACTCAAAGAAGATGGCCCACTCTGCTCCGCTCCTTCCCAGAAAGTCTCGGGAAGATTCGTCAAGCGGAGGCCGAGAAAAAAGGGGGGTCCCAAAACGTGTTTTCCCCATGTTAATTTCCATAGGACGATTAGACACGGCTACAGCCCGAACCACTGAACAGAATTACACCAAATTTGGGAAAATGGTAGGGTCTGGTACGCAGAGCACGCTTTTGTTTAAATACTGTAAATCCCTCCAGTAGTTGCGAGAAAATTAAAGTTGAAATCAATTATATATCTGTGCACGAGCTTCATGCTGATTGGCTACCACTGTCTGTCAACACTCCAAAACAGAAATTGATGGCAGCCATCTTGTGCCTCAGTAGACTGAGGCACAAGAAAGCAGAAAAACAAACATGTAGAACTCAAAAAGGGGCAGGGTAGAAGCCCTCTGACCCCCTAGGCCGGCTCAGGGGGTCCCACAGGGACCCCCAAGGCAAGAAAAAAAAATTCGATTTTTTTTCTTGCCTTGTGCGTCCTTGTGGGAACCCCTGAGCAGGCCTAGGGGGTCAGGGTGCTTCTACCCTGCCCTCTTTTTGAGTTCTAAAACTTCTCGAGCACAAGCTGAATGCTCATTGGCTTTCAACACTTCAAACCAGGAAGTGTTGGCAGCCATCTTGTGCTCGGTAGACCGAGGCACAAGAAAGCAGAAAAACAAACGTCTAGAACACAAAAAGGGGGCAGGGTAGAAGCACCCTGACCCCCTTGGCCTGCTCATGGGGTCCCAAAAGGACCCCAAGGCCAAAAATGTTTTTTTTTTAAAACCTGGTATGTTTATTTAAAAATGACCCCCCAGGGGGACCAAATTGTGGGGGCATAGTGATAAAGAAGTGTGGGGGTGCCCAATCCCCCCCACACTGCTCCAGGGACCGCCGCCCTCCGGGGGAAAGCAACGCAGCCCCCTGGCGCATACTGGAGGCTCCTGGTGGGCTAGTTGCTCCATGGACCCCCAGTATGCAAGGGGAATTAGTTCCCCCTCTGCAAACACGCCCGGGGGCTGCGTTGCAGAGAGGTGTAAAAAGGGGCATAGCCTCATTACACCTCTCTGCAGTGCAGCCCCCTAGCGCATACTGGAGGTTCCAGGTGGGTTAGTTGGCCCTCAGGGACCCCCAGTATGCAAGGGGAATTAGTTCTCCCTCTGCAAACGCGCCCGGGGGCTGCATTGCAGAGAGGTGTAAAAAAGGGTGTGGCCTAATTACACCTCTCTGCAATGCAGCCCCCTGGCGCATACTGGAGGTTCCAGGTGGGCTAGTTGGCCCCCAGGGACAACCAATATAAAAGGGGAATTAGTTTCTCTTCTGCAAATGCGCCAGGGGGCTGCATTGCAGAGAGGTGTAAAAAGGGGCATAGCCTCATTACACCTCTCTCCAATGCAGCCCCCTGGCGCATACAGGAGGTACCAGGTGGGCTATTTGGCCCCCAGGGACCCCCAGTATGCAAGGGGAATTAGTTCCCTCTCTGCAAACACGCCAGGGGCAGAGAGGTGTACAAACATTTTTCATCAATTTATGTTAAAAATATGTAATGTAATTTAAAAAATAATATATCTAAAAATAAAAAAATTATAATAATGTAGTAAATCAGTATAAAAAATATAACAATTATTACATAAAAAAAATTTCATTCACAAAACTATTGAAATTCACTGAAAAAACCATAGGTTTCAGCCATGTTATAGTTAGGAATTACCATTTAAAAAACCTTTGAAATTCACTTAAAAAACCATAGGTTACAGCCACGTTATAGTTAGGAATTAGCATTTAAAAAACCTTGCAAATTCACTGAAAAAACCAAAGGTTTCACACACGTTATAGTTAGGGATTAGCATTTTAAAAACCTTTGAAATTCACTGAAAAAACCATCAGTGATGTCATGAGTGATGTCACTGACCATGTCATGAGTGATGTAATATGTGATGTCATCAGCAGTGCATTGCGGGCGCGCGAGTTATAGTTAGCTGAACTAACTATAACACGGGAATTTCATAGGTTTTGTATGAGTAAAATGACCAGCTAACTATAACTGGTATGAAAACTATGGTTTTTTCAGTGAATATGTATATATATATATATATATATATATATACATATTCACTGAAAAAACCATAGGTTTCAGATAAGTTATAGTTAGGAATTAGCACTTAAAAAACCTTAGAAATTCACTGAAAAAAACAAAGGTTTTAGGGGTGTTATAGTTAGTTACACATTTCACTCGTATAAAACCATTGAAATTTCCCAGTTATAGTTAGTTGTACTAACTATAACTCGCGCGTCTGCAATCCATTGCAGATGATGTCACATATTACATCATTCATGACATGGTCAGTGACATCACTGATGACATCTCAAATGACATCACTGATGACATCATCCAGTGGAAGTGGTTTGGTTCATTATTTAAATATGTATTATGTATATATAGCAATCTGCCTTGAAGACTGAGTGGATGTATAAGTGTGCGAATGGAGAATTTAGTACCAATGTGATTGACTGTCTAAGTGAGGAATTTTAACCCCTTCGCTGCAGGGGATATTCCCCCGCTGTGCTGGGAAGGCGCGCACAGCGCCCCCATGCTCATGACGAGCTGAGCTTGTTATGAGCTACGGCGCTCCTGTGTTCATGACGAGCTCAGCTCCTCACGGCCACACCCGTTCCCGTGGAACGCTCAGCACAGCAGGGGAATTATCCCCGCATGCGAGCGTTCCACGGCTCATGACGAGCTGAGCTCGTCATGAGCACCGGAGCGCCGTGTCTCATGACGAGCTCAGCTCGTCATGAGCATTCAAAGGGTCAAGTGTCTCACTAAATATATGGTATAGTGATTAGACTGTATGAATACCTGTATCACTCTATCTCTTGTTGTGTAAACTACTACATAAGTTGGTTACTACCTGTGTGAAAGTCTACATTAGGTATTAATTAGTTAAATGAATATTTGTATGGGATAGTGAATGAATGTGTGTTTGAATGGGTGGGACGTGTGTGACTGTGGAAACATGTATACAAAGTTGATTTAGTAAGTATATGAGGTTAAGACTGTATGTGGAAACAGTTATTTGGGTGAGTGAATCTCTTTATGGGTGTGGTGATGAGTAAATATATTTCTCAATGATATATGTCCAACAAACTAAAAATATAAAAGGCAGTGGATGTGACAGTTATTGCATATAAATAAGTATACATAATACACAGTGATTGCATGATTGATGTATGGATAACTGTATACTTGTAATACTGATTTTATAACACACTAAGTATGAGTTACTATCTATATGAATAAATAAAGTGGTGTTTGTGTAAGTGAGTAGCTTAGTAAATATACGTATGATCAATTGTTTGCATAAGTGAGTAGGATGTCTGTATAAAGGAATAGGATGTGAGCTGGTGTGTAATGTTGATGTAGGTATATAAGTATATTTAATAGTGTTCTATTGATCTTTGTTAGCATGTATGAGTGAATCTATAGGTAAGTGTTTAGATGTGTGTGTAGATGTAGGATTCACTGAGTGGGTTTTTAGAAACTTGTACTGGTCTGTCAATGTTTCATTTGTTGTGTGCTTGTGCATATCTGTGCTTGTGATGGTGTGTGTGTGTGGGCATGTATTTGTGTGTACGTCCTTGGGTATTTTTGTACTGGAGCATGTGATTGTATGTGTGCTTGTGTTTTTGATAGTTTCTGTATGTGTGCTTGTGTGTTTGTGCGTGTCTGCGTGTATGAGAGTGATCACATTTGTGTGTGCTTGTACATGTCTGTGCATGTGATGGTGTTTGCATGTGCATGTATTTGGGTGTTTTTGTATTAGTGCTTGGGATTTTATGTGTGCTTGTGTTCTTGGATGTTTCTGGCTATGTGCGTGTCTGTGTGCATCAGTGTGCATATGAGAGTGTGTGTACACATTGGTGTGTGCTTATGCATGTCTGTGCGTGTGATGGTGTGTGCACGCCGGATTTGTTATTTTCAGGCAGCCGTTGTCCTGGATATTGACTTTAAATGCCTGATGCCTGACCTTAGGATGGCCACCAGTGTACCGTACAGTCCCCTGCCTGACCTCAAGATGGCTTCCATAGTGGACCCCTACACGTTGTTTTACTTCCCTGGACAATTGGACATTAACCAGACCTTAAACCTATCCCCTTACCTGCCTACACATCAGGACTGTGAACCTGCAGAACTTACCCCAGACTGTGGAGACCTAGCGATTTGGCTGATGACCGGTGGAGCTACCATATAGCTAAAGAGGAGATGTGTTGTGGACTTGCCCTCCCTGCCGTCACCTACCCAGCCGGACCTTGGGCAAATTTTCCCCTCGTCTCTACATCCTATCTTCCTCCTACCCCTTTACCCTATCCCCTCACCCTTCCTTGCTTCATTCACCTTGTCCTCTATGTTCTTTAAATGCTTTTCTTGATACTTATGTAACTTTTAACTGATGTAAATTGCAACATTATTGTCCCTCATGTAAAGCGCTCTGATTCCATCTGGTCTAGCCAGCTCTATATAATAACTCATTAATTAATTTTCTTCCAATTTAGTACTCTTTCTTTCTTTGTCTTCCTCCCTAACTCCTAGCTCCTATCCACTCTCCCCTAAATCTCTCACCTTGCCTGCTAGTCCACCTAGCCCTCTGTCCTGTTTGCCCTTTGACTAAGCACTCCTTCTCCCCTTGTTGGGGAAAGATCCAATATTTCTTCTCTGGAGTCTCAGCGTACCCGCTGAGAGAGTCCACTGCGCCAAGGGAGCCACTCACAGCTGAGGTATGTTATGGCACCCCTTGCCAAAGCACTCCCTCTTCCCTTGTTGGGGAAGGATCCAGTATCTAGTCCTTGGAGTCTCGGAGACCCCTCTGAGATAGTCCACTGCATAAAGGGAGCCTCCCGCAACAGAGATAGGGAAGTGATACCACTTCCCCTGGGATCACAGCTTACTGGATTTTGGACGTTGCTTTGACTCGTCTACCAGTTTGTGTCCCAGTCACCCTTCCCCTCCTCTTTCCTTGCGGTGTCCTTCACCCTCCCCTCCTCTTTCCCGCCTTCATTACCTGTCTACTTCCCCAGCTCCTTCCCCCTCCCCTAAATCTTTCCCCTTGCCTGCTTTTCCCCTTACGTATTTGTGCCTATTGTTTATCCTGACCTTACAAGTAACTATGTTGCCATGCTCTAATAACTGTGTAAACTTTGTAACGATGTAACCTGTAACTATGATCTGATGCTCATGTAAAGCGCTCTGATACCTCCGGGTCTAGATAGCGCTATATAAAACCTTTAAAATAAATAAAATAAATAAAAAAATATGGTACTTCATATTTTATAATGTGTGTTAAAAGATGATCAGGTGTGTCAGCTTGTCACATGGAAGATGTCATCAGTGATGTCATTTGAGATGTCATCAGTGATGTCACTGACCATGTCATGAATGATGTAATATGTGACATCATCAGCAGTGGATTGCGGGCGCGCGAGTTATAGTTAGTACAACTAACTATAACTGGGAATTTCAATGGTTATATACGACTGAAATGAGTAGCTAACTCTAACACCCCCAAAACCTATAGTTTTTTCAGTGAATTTCTAAGGTTTCCTAAATGCTAATTCCTAACTATAACTTATCTGAAACCTATGGTTTTTTCAGTGAATTTCAAAGGTTTTTAAATGCTAATTCCTGACTATAGCATGTCTGAAATCTATGGTTTTTTCAGTGAATTTCAAAGGTTTTTTAAATGCTAATTCCTAACTATAACATGTCTGATACCTATGGTTTTTTCAGTGAATTTCAAAGATTTTTTAAATGCTAATTTGTAAATATTTTTATTGTTTTTTTTATATTTTCTAACTACATTTTTTTAATCTTTTTATTTTTAGATGTTATTTTTTAAATTATATTACACTTTTTTGTAATACATTTTTTTTGCATACAAATATTTTTTTTCTTCATTATTTTATATTGTATATATACTTAAATTATTTTTATTATTTTTTATTTTTTTTGCAGTTGCGCAACCTACGAACACCCTACTCATTTACTGTGCGAAACATGTCTGCCATTTTAGGGGCGCTGTCTAGGATTCGCAAAGGGTGTGCGACGGGTACAACTTTTCCCATGCGGTTGCTATGCGACTTGTGCGCGATGCCTTGTGCATACGCAAGATGTACGCATAACGCAACGTGACGGACGCGCAGTAGCGCGTGCTGTCATATATATATCAGACGCTGTGTGTGCCCGACCTCCGCGATTTTTTCAATGTTGAAAAACCTATTTATATATATTTAATATAAATATTAAGACAAGAGATTGTCTAAGGTTATTATTTTTATAATTTTCTTTAACTTTCTTAAAAAGTACATCACTGTTATCCTATAGGTTGAAATTCACTTAGCAGGTAAATAGTGTTATTGTTACCTTTTCTTACTCATTGGTGGATCCTGGATACAGAACTGCTGCATCTCCTCTAAACAGTTGAAAGAATTCAAATTACCAAAGACGCGCGGAAGCCCATGTCTTTTAAAAAAAATATATATATTGCTACAATGTGCGGATCATACGTGCACCTCACAATTTTTCCCAAACAAAGAAAAAAAATAGGGGCCCTGGGAATCCTTGTGGGACCCCCTGAGGAGACCTAGAGGATCAGGGTGTGTCTACCCTTCCCCTTTTCATGTTTTCAACACACATTTCACACTCTTCTTCAGCTTCACTTGTACCGAGACATAAAATGGCTGCCAACAGTTTCTACTTTCGAATGTTGACAACCACTTGACAGCCAATTAGCCTTCAGCGCGTGATCGGATGGGTGCTCTTATGGTACGATGACAATAAACGGAGTATACGTATTCAATTTTTTTATGGGAAGTGGGCCGCGTGGCCCCCTTCCTCTGCCCAATTCCTGGCACCGGGGTCCCCAGCCCCGGGGGCATGGCTAATTATATATTATTATTTTATGGAGGAGGGCTGCAAAGCCCCCTTCCTGAAGCCACTTCAAGACCACGGGGACATCCGAACTCCATCTATGTATGTACCCCGTAGGAGTTGCCTTAACTTTGCGCAGGCATATTTGTGGTAGCGCATACTTGTTAATGTTATGCATGGCCACAATACGTCCCACCATCTGACTATGTACCCCTAACGTATTTCACTTTATTTGCGCATGCTCAATTACAACATGCCCAATCACAGCTCTCAAATCCAGTGACATCATGCTCAACCAATCATCCTTCTGCAAAGCATTTATAAGCTGCCAACCTTCTTTAACTTTTCCTATTCCGCAGTCACAGCCATTGAGAATGTTCGTATCCACTTTTCCGTAGGTGAGCACTTTTTTTAAGAGTAATTACATTAATTAATTTGAACAATATTTAAATACCGTGTAAATGCAAATTCCTGTTCGATTTGGCAATGCTGTTTTTAAGCACTCTTTCCTGCTTTTTTATATAATTAAAGTTGACTTTGTAACTTTTGTTTCTGTGCAAATCATTTAATCCTTGTGCGTTTGTTTAATTTGCCAAGCGCCACGTGGCCACTCCTACAGCAGTGTGCTACGTGCTGTTCAAGTGAATGCGATGTAGTTGTTCTCGTGTAAGTAGTGCATCACGTGCCGAATCCATTGCAAAAGTAATGTTTTCGACAAAAGTGTATTTTAGCACAGTTTCCAGCTCTTATAACTTAAATATTTTGCCTTGATAGGCGATGTTTCTGGGAAAATTACTTAATGCTGCCTCATATAATTTTTTAAGTAGTGCGTCACGTGCTGCTTCCGCCCCATGTACTGCACATGTAATTCATTGGTCCATGTTTTTTAATAACCTTAAACTTCATGTGCCCCCTGTTCTATCTCATTATGCAGATATCTCAACCATGAGACGTACTGGTCTCCACAAGCTGTCCTGCCCATACACTATACCACGTGGTTGTGAACAACTCAACACACCAGATCCACTGACTGCTCTCCATATGTTATCAGCCAAAAATTGCAATGGACCTAATGGAGTTATCAGGTTTGTCTTCAACATTTCATGATCGAAAACCATTCTGAGATAAGCATTTGTGTATTTCATGTGCTTTCAGACGGACAACTGTGTTATTGTCATGTTTTACTAGATTTCGTAGGCATTCTGAAATCAATCAAGCGTAAAAAAACATGTCCTCCTGATTTTATTGCCCAAATATGTGATTTAAAACTGAACAATGTATGAGTTATCATTTTTCTTGCTTTAATAAATATTTTCATAAAATATAAATCTGCATTGTGATAGTCTTAAAGACGTTTCTTTCTGAAACCCATTTCTCATTTAAATGCTCATTACACATTTTCAGCCTGCACTTCAGATACAGAGACTTGTCGTTTAATTTTCCTTGCTATTTATTTCTGAATTTCTAGATCATGGTAATCCAAAAAGGGTCTATCAGATCAAGCCCAGGAGTTTGTGAATGAAGTGAGTGATCAATCTCGGCCTAACATTTGTATAATGCAATACTATTTTCTATTTTCTGTCCAAATATAACCTCTGATGATTACTTTTCATCCCCAATCCTATTGAGAACAATTGTTTTTATGAACATTAAAATTAAGCTTGAACATATGTACAACATATACATTTTAAACTCTTTTTTCAGTTACCACAATGTTACATAAGTCAGGAGCAAGTTACCAACATTGAAGAAAGTATATCCTCGTGTTCCAGTTCATATGGCATGAACTAGCTGTATGAAGCCAGAGAGATGTACAAATTTTTTACGGACAACTTTAAAGTAAATACTCACAATACGACTACTCGATGAAGTTAAAAAGAAACGGATATAAGTACTTGAGGGGTTTTCGGTGGCAGATAATCTCAAATTCACACTTGTACGGGTAGGTCTGATACAGGGTAAATCTCTGTATAACTAAAGGATGATTAGGTATTAGGATGGCATACAGAGCTTTTATTCATATTTATTTGAGTTTTATATAGCGCTGGCTAGACCCGGAGGTATCAGAGCGCTTTACATAAGGTTCCACAAAATTACATCAATTACAAGATTACATCACTTACAAGAGAACATTTGAAGAGCTTAGAAGGGTAAGGAGGTGGGGTAGGGTGTAGGAAGGAGAGAGGAAGGAAATAGGATCAATGGAGAGACGAAGGAAGAGTCTGCCCAAAGTCCGACTGGGTAGGCGACGGCCGAGGAGAGAAGTCCACAGCCCATCTCCTCTATAGCTAACAGATAGCTCCATCGGGCTTCAGTCAAGCGGCTAGGTCTCAAGGAGAAAACAATTAGAGAGCAAAGAGGAGGGATAAAGGGAGCATAAAGGAGAAAGTGGGTGAAGTAAAGGGGAATGAGGGAAAGTATGACAGAGAGACGAAGTAAGGTCTTCCCAAAGTCCGTCTGGGTAGGTGACGGCCGAAGGGGTAGTCCACAGCCCATCTCCTCTATAGCTATCAAGTAGCTCCACCGGGCATCGGCCAAAAAGCTAGGTCTCCACAGTCAGAGCCAGGTTCACGGATTTGGTGTCCTGAAGGGTAGGCCGGATGGGGCATGTATACGAGGTCTGGATGACGTCTGTTTTTTTTTCTCAAAGAGTAGCACAACGTGGTAGGGAACACTGTGACTTCTTACTTTTTTTCTTAAAGGGTTCCAAATTGATGACGAATATTAGGCTGTGCAGTAGAGGTTGACGGTGTTGCTCCACTGGTACTTGGGCCTCCTCATGAACCAGGAGGAGCCTCTCTCAATCTCCTTAACTCTTCCCTTGCAAAGTTGACAGGATTCTTAGCCTGCAAGTGCTTCCACATACTTGCAGTTCCACACCAGGCCTCTTCATTGGGGTCTCCTCTTGAAAGCAGTCTTGCATATGCAGCAAGTAACTCTTCTTGCATTCACCTTTTTTAAGACTTGTGAAAATTAATTTCAAAACATTCAATAAATACGGTGTCACTATGCATTGTGTCAAATGCTTTATTAAAAATATGCAGAAAATGTTTCTTTTAATTGTTGTAAAGGTCTTTACAAGAGAATTTGAAAGGAGAAAGTAGGAGATGTATAACAGAGGTAGGACGTTATATCTCAAACTGCAAAAATTGATAAAAAGGGTGGACCAAAGTCTACATGTACACTGCCAGTGGAAGCGTTTCGGGCACACTGCAAACATTTAAAAAAAACTATAAATATCGTCAAGTGTTACTTTGACTTGTAATGTTTGACCTCATTTAGTCACATCAATCTAATTTTAAACACAAATTTTCTTTTTTGTTTTGCTGATTAACTACAATACTTCTTTTGGACTCCATATTATATGTTGTTTATTATATTGTTTTGTTAGTTATAGTTCTAGTTATTTATTGTATTGTTATCTTCCAGTTATTGTTTATTAAAGAAGTACATAAGTCTGTTTTTTTTGGTAGGGGTAGCAGTCATCAATCGAAAAGATATTTATAATTTGAAGTATAATTCTGAGGCTAACTCATTAGCAACATAGTGTGGTGTGCTCACGTAAGTGTACCATGAACTGTTACTATGGTAACAGGCAGAAAGGGAGCGTGGCTAAGCAAGCCACGATGGCGGCTGTGTCTTGCTGAGGCTCCGCGATCGGGCTAGCATCCTGCCCATTACCTGTGATCGCCGGGAGCCTCAACTTCCACGCATGTCATCTATGCTGACCTGGGGCATCCCCCAAGCGACCTACAGGAGCAGCTGACGGACAGCGCGCCTTGGAGAGTCTTCTACAGAAGCCGAGCGCCGATCTGAAAATGGCGGGCGCAGCCCCGTCTCCCGGGCGCGGAACCCGCTAAGAGCCGACACCTTCAGCGACGGCCGCAGAAGATACTGCCAGCTGACGGCAGTGATGAATCCAGGGGAAACTGTGGGTCCGACCCTCGAGGGTCCACCTTGGACGACGCTCAGGTCCACCTCTACACCTCCGGTGCGCAAGATGGCGGCCGCCTGCACCAAGGCTCCGCAACCCCGACGCTTTCACTGCATCGGAGGCCTGATCAGGCCGTGATATCGACCGACCCGCCACAGCGGACCACGAGAGGCCGGCGGAAGTGCCGCCAGAGCGGGGCTGTGCCTCCGGGGGCCCGCAACACTCCTCGAGGGCGGTGAGTGCCCCCCCCCCCCCCCCGGAGCCCCGACACCGATGCCTGGCGGGACCCCCCCCCACCTATACGAGGCCCTGCAGGGGTGCGCAGCCCACATAGCCACCGGACAGAGGGATCCGGAACAGTTTGCGCTGGGAGCTGGGTGGAGAGCCCGAGTGCCTGACCCTAACATGGCGCCCACGGAGGCCTAGGCGCCGGGAACGCTACGAACCTCGCCCCCCCCTGGGCCGTTACCACCTGCACCAGCCGGCCGGACACTGACTCTGCAATATACATCCGTGAGGGACAGGGCGCTCCCACGACCTCCTGGCGCCGGGCGCTACCGGCCCTGACGAGCCACCTCTGACACCCCGGGCCGATGGGGAGCCCCACTTAGAACCCAGGTGGCACTGGAGAAGCCTGCCAACATCGGGATACCGCCTACCCGAACGCACAGCGAAGCGAGGGAGCCACCCCTGCAAGAACTGGAACACCGAACGGAGCGGCCGCCACCCCGGAGCCCCGACGCCCCGAGGCTGTGTCCCTACCGGGAGCCTGACCGGCCCTCAACCCCAGACAGCTTGCCACCGCGGACTACAGGAGGACCGCCACTCGCACGGAGCTGAGCGCTCTGGAGGCCCCGCCACTACCGTCGGTGAGTGCAGCACTGCCATTTCCCCTCCTGCTCCCCGAGGACCTCAGGCCTGCACCCCGGTGGCCCCCTCTTCGCACCCACCCACGAGGACAGCCACAGAGCACGCTGTCACCCGACCAGAGCACCCTAGACTGAGCAGGCCTAACACCAGGAACAGCCACGAGTCCCGCTCTGGGGACGAGAGCATTCCATTTGCATCGGAGACATTGTCTGCGCCTCCCCCAGCTCACGCCACCCGACCTTACCCTGCCGGTCAGCGTGGGCACTGGACCCCGCCCTGTGAGGTGCAGTGGCCCCCACACGATTGAATCGACCGGCCCGGTAACCGCATACCATCCTCGACGCCCCTGGTGGTGGCCCCACCAGGGTGAAACGAGCCTCGCCTTGGACCCGGAGGACTCGGAGTGGTGACCCACTCACCCACCGATACCGCGTGGCGACGACCTACCGCCCGCAGGACACAAGACAACCGTGGGAAAACCCCCCCCTCCTCTCCTCAGCAGCACCCATGGGGAAGCCGAGGAACACCCAGGGGACGGCAGTCCCAGAAACAGCTGTCGAGAAGATGCCCCAGACGAGAGCGTGGGCACAATCCAACACATCGCAAGCCGACCCTACGCTATCAGCAAAACTGGACCAGGTGCTGGCAGCAATAGAAATGTCTCGCCTATCGATGGAGGAGAGATTGGGCACCCTGACAACAGACATTAGCCTGATCCGGGATGAGCACCGTAAACTGGCAGACAGAGTGAAGGAGGGTGAGCGGATCGTGACTGAATTGCAACCAACAGTGCAATCGCAGGCAGCGGATATGCAGGAGATCCTACGCCGCGTGGCGACCCTGGAGGAACGCACAGTGGATTTGGAAGGACGCTCGAGACGCTGCAACATTCGCGTCCTGGGCCTGCCGGAGGGGATAGAAAACTCAGACCCTCTGACCTACATGGAATCCTGGACTAAATCATTCACCCCGGACTGTGACCGTTCGCCGTACTTCTCCATCGAGAGGGCACACAGGGTCCCGGCCCGGGCACCCAAAGCTGGTCTTCCCCCGCGACCTATGTTGGCCAAATTCCTGCACTTCCGGGACCGTGATGCGGTGCTTCGTGCGGCCCGGACGGCGGGCCCCCTGCAGGTGGAGGACCAACACGTTATGGTGCTCCCAGACTATGCCAGGGAGATTCAACAACGTCGATCCACGTTTCTAGAAGTCAAGAGGCGCCTCCGCGCAAACGACCTTCAATATTCCCTGCTGTTCCCTGCCCGCCTCAAGGTGATCCACAAGGGGAAAGCCCTCTTCTTCGACACGGCGGCAGACGCGCAGGACTGGACCGAATTTCACTGCCCGCTGTTCCCTAAGCCCGGACCCCGGAAGGCACACAATAATGACTCCAGACGGTTCAGGAGACGTGGCGCTAACCATGAGCGATCTGGCCAGGCGTCCTCCCCAGCGGGCTCACCTGATCTCACCCAAATCATGCAGGAACGACGAGACGCCCTGCGGGCGGTCACTGAACTGCATTCGTCACCCCCTGCTTCGGACTTGGAAGGTCAGCCACACCTATTCACCCCGGAGAAAGATCGAGACAGCGATGGGACCATGTCGGGATTTGGCCCGATCTCCTCCCCCCTTGCTGTGGCACGAACTCTGGACGCTGCCCTCACCAGCCATCCTGTCATTTCCTCGTGAACAACTGAACTGTCACCGGACATATCCTTTTCTTGATTGCCTGTGATGATGCGCGACGTCTAGAAGCCTAGACTGACCTACTAGATAATTGTACGCGCCAGCGAGCGATAGATATTTCTCCTACTAGAGCCCGACTCGCGCACAGGCCCAGCGAAGACACATGCTGCCACCCCCGCAAATTACTGTTGACTTTCTCCCCTAGTGGGACATTAGTTTGGATATGCCACCCCCAGTGACGTATCCTCAGTATTGGGACAGTTACCCACCCGAAGTTCTAGTTCCTGTTCACATCCCCAGTTCCCCCCCCATGTTTAAGGAAGCTTGGCGCGCAGGAGCATACACGACACACACACATAGGCGACACGCGGGAACTGTAGAGGGGCCCCTCCCCCAACCACATCACCCTAGCAATGGCTATCCCCCACTCTGACATTAGTATCCTTACATTAAATGTACGGGGTCTACACACACCCAGCAAGCGCTATTCTGTATACTCCTACATACGGCGCATGTCGGCCAACATAGCGTTCTTACAAGAGACGCACATTAACGCTACTGAACTCATTCGCCTACAAGCCAAATGGCGAGGGACCATCTGCGCCACACAATACTCAGCGTTCGCACGCGGCGCATTAATCTGGGTGAGGCCTGGTACTCCCTTCCGGGCGCTCCGACGAGTAGTAGATAGGGAGGGCAGATACGCGCTGCTGGAGGGAATTCTTGATGGGCAAGGGGTACTACTGGGCAGCATATACGCCCCTAATACAGATCAGGACCGGTTTTGGGATCACCTTACGGGCGTCCTGGCCCAGTTCACCGCTATCCCGTGGATGCTGGGAGGCGACTTTAACTGCACACTAGACCCCTCACTGGACCGTTCACACCCTCCCCCCACGCACTCCCCGGCCCCTCGGCAGGCGGCCCTCTTCAGGGCATGGACCACACACTGGGCGCTCACTGATGCATGGCGACACCTACACCCACTGGCTCGCATTTACTCCTTCCACTCGATTCCGCACAATCTTCGGGTCCGCCTAGACCGTTTCCTCTGCTCTGCTCCGATCCTCCCTAAGGTTACGTCTACAGATTATCTGGGACGGATCCTCTCAGATCATGATGCCCACATACTGCGGCTTGCCTGGCGCCCCCCGCATCCACCGGTCCCTACCTGGCGCCTCCCTAGAGACTGCCTAACGGACCCGGTCTTCAGGGACGCGCACAAAACCAGCATAAGCGACTACTTTATGCACAACGAGAACACAGCGTCATCGGTACTAGTGGAGTGGGACGCGTATAAAGTGGTAGCGAGGGGAGAATGCATCAAACAGATAGTGGGGGTCCGCCGCACCTTAGAACGGTCGCTCTTACAGACGGAACAAACTCTAGCTGCACTCACTAAACGGCCTGATGACTCGGAGGAACACGCCGTGCTCACGGCAGAGGCCAAAACGGAATACCAAACTGCCTGCGCTGACCTCCGTAAGTATAACTTCAGGGCGTACGCCTCTCGGGTGCACAAAGACAGAGACAAAACCGGGGCTCTTCTGGCCTGGATGGCGAAGCAAGACACCGAAATCAAGCCGATCACGGACATTCTCAACCCGGAGGGTGTACTGGTGCAATCGCAAGCGGAGATTCTCCTAGCATTCCAAAGCCATTATACACGAGTATACGATGCCCCGACATGCTGTACCGCGTTTACCGTAGATCAGTTTCTGGACCCTCTGACGCTGCCCACGATATCGGATCCCGACAAGCGCACACTAGATTCCAGGATAATCCCCTCGGACATTACCCAAGCGATACGCGCCATGTCCCGAAATAAAGCACCAGGATTGGACGGCTTCCCACTAGAATACTACGCAACATTTTCTTCCCTGGTAGTTCCCCGTCTATCACGGGTGTTCGGGGCGTCACTCCACCTGGGGAAACTACCCCAGTCGCTACGGGAATCCGTGATTGTCACCTTTCTTAAGCCCCACAGAGATCCGCTTCACATGGGGTCATACCGACCTATCACACTTCTGTCGGCTGATTGTAAGATCCTGGGGAAGATCTTAGCTGAACGTTATGCGCAGGTCATACGCCCGCTGGTCCACCCCGACCAATGCGGCTTCGTTCCCGGGAGGAATACCTCCCAGAACCTCCGCCGAGTCTTCCATATCCAAGATCAGGTACGCGACAGATTTCCCCGCGCTGCCTGCCTCATTATGGGCCTAGAGAAGGCGTTTGACACCCTCACCTGGCCCTACCTATTTTCGGTCCTGCGACGCCTTAATCTCGGCCCGACGCTCCTGGCATACACCCGCCTCCTATACACCGAATTCACTGCTCGAGTTCGTATCGGGAAACGTATCTCGCCGGCGTTTGCAGTCCGACGAGGCACAAGACAAGGTTGCCCCCTATCGCCCCTCCTGTTCGCACTAGCGGTCGAGCCGCTGGCGGTTTGGCTGCGTCAGGAGGGGATGGACTGGGGAGTGCCGCTTGCAGACGGGACCCACTGTGTGTCCATGTACGCGGATGATCTCCTCATATATGTCCGAGACATTGAAATGGACCTAACCCCCATAGGGGCCACATTGGCGGACTTTGCAACTGCCTCGGGTCTACAAGTCAACTGGGACAAGTCCACGGTTTACCCCCTACACCCGGACCTACCCCCCCGAGACATAGACCTTGGACGCATAGGCTTTCATGGTCCGCGGAGGCTCCCCGATACCTCGGCGTCCGCTTATACCATTCTCCGGCGGACATCTTTGAGGGCAATCACCGCAAGGTGCTCGAGAATCTGCGCCCGACGGTCGCCTTCTGGAATAGGTTGCCACTGGCCCCGATTGGACGGATAGCCCTAGCTAAAATGGTGATGCTCCCCCGGCTCCTCTACCATTTCACAAACCTGCCGGTGATACCACCCAGATCCTTCTTCCGTGACGTTGATTCCCTCTTAGGAACTCTCATCTGGGGAGCAGGCCGCCACAGAGTCGCCCTGAAAACTCTTCAAATCCCTACCACACAGGGGGGACTCGGAGCTCCATCCTTCGAGGCATATTTCCTCGCAGCACAGCTCCAGTGGCTGTCCTACTGGACGGCGGACCGTTACCCTCAGGAGACGGTTACCCCTACCGGTAGAATCGTGACTCCGGAACTCACCCGTCTGCTCCTCCCGGGCACCAAGCCGCGACGCACTTACCCCCTCCAGGTGACGATAGCGCGCCGATGTATGCTACGGATTCACCGGCTGTCTCCCGCTAGACCCCCGTACTCCCCACTGCTGCCGCTAATAGGCGGCCCCAAGCAGGACTCCTACTTTGCAGCCCCACTACTCGCCGACTGGTCCCGCTGTGGCATCACAGATCTAGAATCACTCTTCGAGGAGGGTCAGCTGAAACCGCTGGACCGCCTGGTCGCAGAATACGGGCTCCCCCCAGGCCAATTCCTCAGGTATAGGCAACTGCTCGACGGATACCGACCCCATTTCAATCTCCAAAATGGCGAGCCAGACACACATCCAGTAATACACACTATCCTACATATGGGGGTGGGTCGCCACCTGGTCACATGGCTATACAAATCCATCCGGGAACTCTCATTCACCCCCCTGACGACCCTGCGAGCCGCTTGGGAGGAGGACATAGGCCGTGCTCTACACGACTCGGAGTGGACTAAAGCTCTTGAGGCCCCTAAGCGCGTTTCTAGAAATGCCCGCTTCAAAAATATTCAATATTATATATTACACAGGGCATACCTCACCCCAGCGCGATTACAGAAGTACTACCCCTCCACGCCATTCCTGTGCCCCAGATGCTGTTCCCCAACTGCGAACTTCCGTCACATGTTTTGGGACTGTCCCAATCTCCAACCTTTCTGGCAGGGGGTACACAACACACTACTGGAACTCACGGGTCTCACTACACTAGCCACCTGGGAATCCAGTGCATTAGGCATCCTCCACATCTCTAAACGTGAGCCGGTGCATAGGCGCTTCGTGTCCTTAGCGCTCCTACTAGCCAATAGATGTATAACCATGCGCTGGCGATCCCCAGAGGGTCCCCCCATTGCACACTGGCAGGGGGCGGTTAACAAATGGGCGGCAGCGGAGGAAGACGCTTTGAGGGAGGAAGAAGCCAAAGGCGCGCGCAAGCTTCCCATCTCCATGGAATGGGCCATGCTCCTCCACAGCTTCCGCCAGTCCACGCAGGCTGGAGACCCGCCTGACCCTTCCCCTCCCCCCACCCGAGAAGACCAGTAGCCTTCAACTGAAGTGAGCCACCCCAGAATCGAACCCCAATAACCCCCTATATCCTAGGCAACCTCTCGCAGATCCGGCCATCCCCCCCCACCCCCTCGACACCCGCCGCCATTATCTCCCGTCTCAGACCCTGCTAGCGCCTACGTGCTTCCCTCCCACAGTTTCGTTACCCCCCTGGTCACTGGTAACACTGCAGTGTGCACAGTGCAGATCTAGATCCGGCGCTGTAACGGCATGGAAATACCCATCTGATCTTATTCACCGCCCCTATGGCGATACCGTCCCATCACCTTCCAGCCTACGGGAACCTTTACATGATTGTAATGCACTGATTCACCGAAGTCATGTTTATGTATACCAGTTTTATATAGCGAGAAAACGTTGCACACATAGCTGTGCGTGGCTGAATGTTGACGCCACGCCGGCGATCTGCCTCTTCTGTACTGAAATACTTCACTGCAACAATAAAAACAAATTTAAATAAAAAAAAAAAAAATGGTAACAGGCAGAAAGCTGTTTGGGGTTAGTGTTAAAAGTTACTGGCTGTGCAAAAACCGTTATATTTACCCAGGATCTTCTACATCACAGAAAGGAAAGCAAAGTAAAACAAAACACCGTGTACCAGATTTACAACCCCCTTGCACCACTTTCGCGTCCAACCCCCCCTTACAACATTACAAGTATGTGGGTTTCAACGACCCCCTCACGCCCCGGGAACCACCACCCCCTGAAATTTGTGTCTTACGGGAGGCAAACTGCGTGGCCTATGTTTATATTTATTCTCATGCCACCTTGCGTGATGCACCACTAGGATGCAGGAGACCTTCAGCCCAAGGAGCCGCAGCGTCAACCTGACCGAGACCCGGGATAAAACCTGAAAGATCAGAGTCAGAGCCTAAATATCCTGAACCCGCTGTTCAGAGTGAAAACCCTGAAACTGCGCTGAGTCCAGAACCGCTCTGATCAAGAGGAGCTTCTGAGAGGGGCACAGGTGGGACTTCGGCACGTTGATGGACAACCCCAGCAGGTGCAAGAGGTCGACCATAGTCTGGAGGTGGGAGACGACTGTCTGGGGTGAGCCTGCCTTCAACAACCAGTCGTCTAGATACGGGAAGACTGGAACACCTGATCTGCGCGGATAACTGAATAAACATGTGAATAAATCTTTCTACTTTTCTACAAGACTGTAAAATGTTGTCCATATACCCCAACAATCTGCGTTTCAATATGCATAGCATCTATTAAAGAGATAGTGTACATTTTACAGATGAGAGAAACTGAGTTTTCCTCATGAACTTTAGACTCTGCATCGGTACTTACTTGTAATTACTAAAATCTCTCAATAAACACGAGGGCTCTTTGTAGAACACCCAACATCTATACACATAAGCTTGATATATATCTCAAAATACATGCTTCGTTTTTTTCAGCGACCAAATGCGTGGATCCTACGCGCATCTTGTGACCTTTTTTGTAAAAAATTGTTCTTACTTTTTTTGCCCTTCGGGTCCTTATGTCACCCCGTGAGCAGGCCTAGGGGTCAGGGTGTGTCTAACCTGCCCCTGTTCATGTTTTACCAACATATTTCACAAACTTCTTCAACCTCGCTTCTACTTTGGCACAAAATGGCTGACAACAGTTCCTGGTTTCGAATGTTTACAACACCTTGACAGCCAATTAGAATTCAACGCGTGATCGGAACGGTGCGCTTATCCTACAAGGCCAATCCTCGCATAATCCACGGATCCTCCGCGCCCATAGATAAATAAATGATTTTAACCATAATTTTCAAAGAAACTACTGAATAGATTGACACCAAATATGCCAATGGCACAAGTCGGAACCGAGGACTACCTCTCTGCCAAATTTGGTGTAATTCCGTTCAGCCGTTCGAGCTGTAGCCGTTGCTAAAGGTCCTATGAGAAATTGCATGGGGAAACGCATTTTGGGACCCCAGGGAAGGAGCGGAACTGAGCTGACCAAAAGTTTGGAAAATTTCAAGAAGATTCATCAATCGACGCCAACGATATTGGCAATAGAATGTTGCGGTAACTACCTACTGGTGACCGCCAGTAGGTATTAAATATATGTATATATATATATATATATATTCAATGAAAAAACCATAGGTTATAGGCCATATATAGTTAGGAATTAGCATTTACAAAACCTTATTTTACTCGCATAAAACCATTGAAATTCCATATATAGTTAGCTAACTATAAGCGCTAACTATATATCGCGCACCCGCAATCCACTGCTGATGATGTCACATATTACATCATTCATGACATGGTCAGTGACATCACTGATGACATCACTGATCACAACATCCAGTGATTGTATGTGTCTGTAAAGTTTAAATATGTTTCACATATTGAAGAATGAGTGGATGTATAAGTGTCTGGATGAAGAATTTAGTAGGTGCATGACTGACTGTATGAGTGAGTGATTAAATGTGTCTCACTGAGTACATGGGTTAGTGACTAAACTGTCTTAATTCGTGCATCAGTATGTTTGATGTTGTGTAAGCTGCTGCATGTGTTGATCAGTAGCTATAAGAGTGGCCATATGGGTTATTGATTGGTTGCCCAAATATTTGAATGGGAGGCTGAGTGTGTGTGTGGGTGGCTGGGAGGTGCGTGACTCTGTGCATAGATGTGTAAGCAGTTGATTCACTAGGAGTATGAGTTCAAGAGTGCATGTGGAAACAGCTATATGGGCGGTTGACTGTGCATGGGTGTGTTGGTGAGTGAATGGATTTCTCATTGCTACATGTGCAAGTAAGTACGTATGTAAAACACAATACATGTGAGAGTTGAGATATATAAATAACTGAACATAAGAGCCAGTGAATGTGTGAGTGGCTGTATCGATCACTGTGAGCTTGTATCAGGGATTATATAAGAGAGTAAATATGTGTTATTATATGTTTGAATAAGTAAGATGTGTATAACTGTATAGTTGAGGAAATGGAGGTGTGATTGATTCTTTGCATGACTGACTAGGTGTGTGAGTAACTCCATGGATGAGTGACAGTCTGTGAGTGTCTGTTTATACTGAGTGTATGTAAGGTTATATTAGAGTCTGAAGAGGTTCATTGTATTATCACATGAGTGATGTGATCAGTGATGACAAATGAGATGTCATCAGTGATGTCATTTGAGTTGTCATCAGTGATGTCATTTGAGATGTCATCATTGATATCATTTGAGTTGTCATCAGTGATGTCATTTGAGATGTCATCAGTGATGTCATCAGTGATGTCACTGACCATGTCATGAATGATGTAATATGTGACATCATCAGCAGTGGATTGCGGGTGCGCGATATATAGTTAGCGCTTATAGTTAGCTAACTATATATGGAATTTCAATGGTTTTATGCGAGTAAAATAAGGTTTTGTAAATGCTAATTCCTAACTATATATGGCCTATAACCTATGGTTTTTTCATTGAATTTTCAAGGTTTTGTAAATGCAAATTCCTAACTATATATCCACTATAACCTATGGTTTTTTCTGTGAATTTCATTGGTTTTTTAATAGCAAATATGAAAAGCTTTAAAATGTCAAGTACGTGATAGATAAAAACATTTTCGTATTTATGCACGCTGATGTGCTTTGAACGCTGCCCCCCCCCCCTCCCCTCTTTTGCCTTAGTAGTACTCTCTCTTTGCAGATACTGAAGGGTAGTTAACGCAGGCCTTTACCCCCGTTGTAATCCGTCGTGCCTCCTTGTCTCTCCATTTGATTGATTGTTGTCCAAGCATTTACTGTTTTAGAATTGGTTCTCTTTGGATCATTCTCTATTTACAAACAAGCACAAAGTCGCAATACTCTGTTTAGTCTTTGCAGATAGTGAAAAATCGTGTAAAAAAATAAAAGTAATCGAGCAAAATCAGTAGGCCACTAATTGGATCTCTTTTTGACCTCGCTAAAATAGAAATATTAGGAACAACCCTTCTTGAGAAATACGAAAATAGTGAGATGAACTGAGCTCCACACCATGAGGGCTGCAAGACAGCTCGGCTCCATCACCCATCCCGCACAAAATAACGACAAACCCTATGCAAATATTAAAAATATAGACAACACACCAGCAAAGAAACAGGGTAAAACATTTTATTAAAAAACTATTTACATAACGTTGGTTTATAAGATGATGTCAGTAGTGGACCGATGTGTGAATAGATCGAAAACAGCACAAGGCTCCAAGATCCGGATAGCAAGCTCCTGGATGTTGGGTGCCATAGTTTAGAGTTCTGAATTTCAGCCTTTTTCAATGCCTGTGCTTTGTTGAATCAAAATGGCGGCTTGACACAAAGCTGACTCAAGCGTTGCTACTGATGCTATGCAGACCAAAACTGGTTTTCAGTTTGTACATTTTTCTAGATTTTTCAATCCAAGTTTGGTTGACTTTGTAGAACGATGGCTTCAGATTTTCAACATACGGTGTGGTGGCGCTCACTGGGAGGGGGCGCTTCGCTCCTGCCCCCTCCCCAAGTAAGATTTTCATACGTGAAAGTACGTTAATGGTTTTGGTCCCTGAGATGCTTCGATGTCACTACCATTCTCAAATAGCATAAGTTCTAGATGTTGGGTGCCATAGTTAAGAGTTCTGAGCAGCGCTTGTAACACTGTCTGAAGCTTATTTCCACCTACTGCAGCTTCACTATTCTCAAAGTAAGTGAGTGTCGTTTGTGGACCTGACTGCATTAGAAAACAATGTGATATGTTACCTTCCTAAACAGCTTGACGGAGGCCCCTGAGGGGCGGTGTGATGGCCATGGACTCGGAGAAGACGCTTGGCTCCGACACCCTCCCCAAGTCTTATAGCACTGGTGTAGCCTGAGATCGCCCCCGACATAGGCGGCCGGCTCCCGGGGTCCGGCGGTACTTTTTGCCTTTTGATGACTCTTCAATTCTGGACCTTGTCCCACAATCCGTTTGACCTGAAGACAAGCTGTAGTGGGGCGCCCCTTTATCGTTTTAGTTGCTATTCCGCCCGCTTTTGCTACACTGTGCCTCTTCCGCCATTCAGCTGTTTTCCGCCCGCTCTTGCGACTACAGCGTCTCGCTCACCATGTAGTTGAGATGCGCCCGCTCTTGCGGTGCAGCGATAGGCGGCTGCCACAGGACTCTCAAAATGGCGGCCGGCTCTTCGGTTTTGGGCCTGGTCCACTAAAATGGCCCTGGGACACCTTGGAACTCGGACGCTTGTCTGCTAGGGCTTGGGTCCCATTCTCGAAAAGCGTCCCCTCAGCCGTGAAGATTCTACAAAAGTCTTGGGGGCCTCCGACTCCCGCAGGCTTCTGGTGGGGAGCGGCTGCCATGATTGCTCGTGGAATGGCCACGACGGAGCTACGAGATGGTAGTGGTCTCATGCTGACGCCAGCTTTAGTCTGAAACATCCAGAAACACTGTAGACTACCAATTCGATCAGTTCCGGTAGCGCCCCAACATGACCCGGAAGAGAAGAACTTGCCCTCCCCTCTTTGACTGATGGTTCTTGTTGCCTGTCCCCTCTGTTGTCATTTAACAGAACTTTTTGGACTGCTGAAAGGGGTTGTGTTCTGAACGCTGGTTGGTGGAGACATTTAGACTATATTCTTGACCTACGTTGTCGCGTAATGCGTTTTATGACACGCCGCGTTAGCGCACCCGGAAGTGATCCGAGGCGCGGCGCGCAGCGCGTAACGTAAGCATAACAGGTCATGTGACTTGTTAATAAAACTTTTCATTGGTTCATTTTACTTTTGTTAATTTAATGATGAAAAGCTTGGCCATATGACCTAAAAATTACGCTTTTTATTATTTTCGAACAATATTTTTTTTTCAAACATATGTTATAATATTCCAGGCTAATGTACTTTCCCGGAAAATTTACAACTGTCTTGCAAGTAAAATATATTCCTTTTTCGAGAAAAAGGGCGTTTCTTCCTTCCATGACGGAGCCGTTGAGTAAAAGAGATTCGGCCTGCTGTCTTAGTCGCCGATACGCCTGATTATCAGATTCTTATCGATCACTTTATGTTGCAGACATGAAAAACACAACTGCCCTTGACCATTTATCTTTACTGCGTTCCTACATATTATACCTTTTATCCGTCATGTAATTGGACTGCTTTATTTCACTTGCCTTTTACTGATTCGAAAACAGTCACTAAAAGTAAAAACTTTACAAATGAAAATACTACTACCGTGTTTTGTTTTAAAAACCTTTATTGTGAAAATGTCAGTATACAAATACGGGCCTATAACCACGTGGGCCGGCCACGGAGCAAACTGAAATCGTATATGATGAGGAGACATTTACACTGTAGAAGAACGTAACGAGCGGGCCATTAGGTGACAAGAACAAAGGTGTCTAACAGTTGCGGAATCGGTGGACGTACATTTTGTAATTAAAATACGACAGGGCCACTTACAATAACATTTTCTAGATATACATTTGCGGGCAAAGAGTTACGAGTCCCATTTATACCGGCGCCATTTTGGGCGAGGCCGGGCAGGTCCAAGATATAGTCAAAATGTCTCCACCAACCATCGGCCAGACCAGAACCCCTTTCGGCCCTTTATGCTACAAGATGGTGTCTTCCATTCAGAAAATATTGGTGGCAGCATTTTGAAAGGAAACAGAAACAGCCGTTCTCCTAGTGAGTTTCACATTGTTACATTTAGGAAGAATATTGAAGAGTAGTATGTGGAAAATCTGAAGCCATTTTTCTACAAACTCTCAATCAGACTTGGATGGAAAAAAAAAACCTGAAGAATGTACAAACTGAAAACCAATTTTTGTCTGTATAGCACCAACAGTAACGCTTGAGTCAGCTTTGTGTCAAGCCGCCATTTTCATTCAATCAATGGCGTCCCCCTGCACACATTCAGGGACCTGGTCGTGTCTTCACATGAAACGCATTGTAGGAAAAGAAGCAGAAAGGAAAAGGAAAAAAGTTCCGCCGGACCTATTGAAGCTGCAGCAGGTGCAAATAAGCTTCAGACAGTCTTACAAGCACTGCTCAGAACTCTCAACTGAGGCACTCAACATCCAGGACTTGCCATTCGGATCTTAGCGCCTTGTATTTTTGTTTTGTTCTTGATGGAGGGGAAACAACAAAAAACAGGCATTGAAAACGGCTCAACTGGAGCAAAAAAAAAATTACTTCTTGGGTGCATTAGGGCATTTATGATTTTCGAATGCCGTATTCATCAGGTTGATGCTCATGTTGCCATAGGACAGCATAGCACCACAGTGTATACAAGTTAACTTCATATGTTCAGATGAGGCAGGTGGCATATTTAGCATTCACCTTCTTTGATCCAGGAGGGATGGAGAAAAACTGCCAGATGAAACTTGAAACTTGGCCATCCAGATCTCGGCGCGTTCGACTCACTGTACCGCAACAGTGACCGCAACTCAGCTGGACACGCCGTCTTTCGGCGCAGCATTGTAGGATGGCCACACCAGTGCGGCAATTTGCTAGACACCACCTCGGTGCCATCCGGATCTCGGCGCGTTCGAGTCACTGTACCGCAACAGTGACCGCAATTCAGCTGGACACGCCGTCTTTCGGCGCAGCATTGTAGGATGGCCACACCAGTGCGGCAATTTGCTGGACACCACCTCGGTGCCATCCGGATCTCGGTGCGTTCGAGTCACTGTACCGCAACAGTGACCGCAACTCAGCTGGACACGCCGTCTTTCGGCGCAGCATTGTAGGATGGCCACACCAGTGCGGCAATTTGCTGGACACCACCTCGGTGCCATCCGGATCTCGACGCGTTGTGCTGCCTTCGGCCTATTCGCACATCGGTCCGCTACTGACAGTGACCGCAACTCAGCTGGACACGCCGTCTTTCGGCGCAGCATTGTAGGATGGCCACACCAGTGCGGCAATTTGCTGGACACCACCTCGGTGCCATCCGGATCTCGACGCGTTGTGCTGCCTTCGGCCTATTCGCACATCGGTCCGCTACTGACGCCGCCTCACGTGCCAACGGATTTTCTACGCTTTTTGTAGCCCTATGCCGCAGAACAGGTCATGTGACTTGTTTATAAAACTTTTCATTGGTTCATTTTACTTTTGGTTTCCTAAAGATGGAAGGCTTGGTCATATGACCTAAAAATAACACTTTTCATTGGTTTAGAACATTTTTTTTCCCAAACGATGAAAGCCCCACCTTGTTTCTGGATCATTCAGACTGAAGCTGGCGTCAGCATGAGAGCACCACCATCTCGTGGCTCCGTCGTGGTCATTCCGCGAGCAATCATGGCAGCCGCTCCCCACCGGAAGCCTGCGGGAGTCGGGGGCCCCCAAGACTTTTATACAATCTTCACGGCTGAGGGGACGCTTTTCGAGAATGGAGCCCAAGCCCTAGCAGGCAAGCGTCCGACTTCCAAGGTGTCCCAGGGCCATTTCAGTGGACCAGGCCCAAAACCGAAGAGCCGTCCGCCATTTTGACAGCCATGTGGCAGCCGCCTATCGCTGCACTGCAAGAGTGGGAGCAACTCCACAACATGGTGAGCGAGACGCTGTGGCCGCAAGAGCGAGCGCAACTCAGCTAGATGGCCGCCACCTGGGGAGCAGCATTTTAGGATACCAAAACCAGTGCGGCAGTTTACTGGACATCACCTGGGTGCCTGTCGTACATGTTGTGTCAGCCATGTGACACTGGACACAGACCGCTACTGACGAGGCCTCCCCCCGCACCACCCGGGACGCCCCACGCTGTTTTTCTGTGCTGCATTGTAGGATCCCTAAACCAGTGCGGCACCCAGGCGACATCACCTGGGTGCCGTCCAGAACTCTGCACGTTGTGCTGCCTTGGGACTATTCGCACAACAGACCGCTACTGACGAGGCCTCCCCCCGCCCCACCCGGGACGCCCCACGCCAATTTTCGGAGCAGCATTGTAGGATCCCTAAACCAGTGCGGCACCCAGGCGACATCACCTGGGTGCCGTCCAGAACTCTGCACGTTGTGCTGCCTTGGGACTATTCGCACAAAAGACAGCTTCTAACCATTGTTGCTTTTTGTGTTAATAAATGTTTAAATGTTTTTAGTTTTTGTTCTGTTCATTATCGTTAAAAGTTAATAAAGTTTTATAACCTTAATTTGTTGGAGTGTTATCTATTTTTTGAAAAACGGGTGAATGGGGCCTTGAATCGGGTTATTGTCATGTGTGGGCTTTGGAAGTGTGCTGCTGCAGGATCGGACATTTCAAACTCAAATGCACGTTCTTTTTCTTACCTTTCCGAAGCATGGAGCGCAATAGCAGACAGAGAAAGGGTGATGCACGTGTTGAACACTACCTGACCTGGCAAGTTGCTGGCAGTGCCCCCCCGCCCGCTCCTGAAAGACGGCACACACACACCGCCGCCCCGAGTACTTCACAAATCTTTAAAAGACCATGCGCTTGTTCATGAGGCTTAAATGGTTTATCACCTCTTCTAGAACCCCTGCATCGACCCTCTGACGTTTCATGGAAAAATAACCATGTAACACAATACCAAGCCCTGTCAGCTGAAACCCCCAAGGAATCGTGGGGCATATTATCAAGGGGGTTTATCTCCGCTTTTTTGGCTTTAAAAGCCATGAAAGCGGAGATAAAATTATCTCCCTATTACCAAGCTGTCGCTAACACCAGTTAGTGACAGCTAAAAGGAGATAGCGACCATCTTGGGCCCCGCTTTGCATGTCAGTGATATTTATCACTAATGACATGCAAAGTGGCGTGCCAAGATGTTAGCGACTGGAAACAGTCCCTAACATCGCTACCTTCTATTACCAACTTTTGGAGATATTCGCGCTAAGCGCGAATATCTCCCAAATCTAACACCTGCCCTGAGCAGTTCTTAGCCATGTTATCCAATGGGAGGTGGATAACATGGCTAAGAGCATTAGGTCAATAATACATGAATATCGCTGACTTTTCTGCGATAATAGCAAGGTTTATCTGCGATAAAAATCGCCGATGTGCGGCGATAATTTTTGTCTCTAAACAAGTTAGAGACAAAAATTATCGCTAGTTGTTCGTAATATGCCCCCGGGTTTTTGCTTGCAGAAATCGGGAGGCGGGAGACTAGCACTGAAATCAGTAGTCACACGCCTGAATCAGGAGGGTTGGCATGTCTGAATTCTCTACAGCTGGGGCCATAAACTACATCCGCAGGGTTAGGTGATAGCCTGGGACCAGCCTGGCATCTAAAATGGCTGCCGTGCACGACAAAATTGTGGCATTCGAAAAAAAGGCCAGATGGCGCAGCCGCTGGAAGAGATGTATCAACATATATCAGCCTCCTCAGCCACCCTCAGGAAACATAGGGGATTAGGATACGTCTCCCGCACCCCCTTATACCTAGTAATTTAATTAACGAAGCACAAAATGGCGAATTCCCGTTTCGCTACCAGTTTGCGGCCCAGTTCGCGGCCCGTGAAGCGCTTCTACCGTGAAAAATCATTTTTTTTTTTATTTTCCCCACGGGACCCTTTAATAACCCCAACAACATTCCTAGGGGGTGAAGAGGGGGATACCTTGCCCCCTTTCATTGAATTCCCCCTTAGTTTTTCACCTTTTCTTCTCTCTCGATCCTACCGAGAGACAAGATGGCGGCCGCTCCGGACTGTCACGCAGCAAAAAAAAAAAAAAGCTCACGCACAGCCGCTGGAAGAGATGTATCAACATATATCAGCCTCCTCACCCACCCTCAGGAAACATAGGGGATTAGGATACGTCTCCCGCACCCACTTATAACTAGTAATTTAATTTACGAAGCACAAAATGGCGAATTCCCGTTTCGCTACCAGTTCGCGGCCGCGCTTCTACCGTGAAAAATCATTTTTTTTTTATTTTCCCCACGGGACCCTTTAATAACCCCAACAACATTCCTAGGGGGTCAAGAGGGGGATACCTTGCCCCCTTTCATTAAATTCCCCCTTCGTTTTCCACCTCTTCTTCTCTCTCGATCCTACCGAGAGACAAGATGGCGTCCGCTCCGGACTGTTTAGAATGTTGACAGACACCGGAGAGCCAATCAGCTTTCTGCGCGCAAAGTTCCGATAAGCGAAAAGTAAGCGGACCGGATCGCTGCCCAGAGCGCTGTTACAGATATATATCTTGGTTTGAACGTTAATTTCTCAAAAACTACTGGAGCACATATATTGAGACCTAGCAAAGGCACATCGGGCTAACAGTCCCTACAATTTTGCCAAGTTTCGTGCAAATCCATTCAGCCGTTCGAGCTAAAAGTGAGTCCAACCGCCCTATGGAAAAATGAATGGGAAAAACGCGTTTTGGGACCCCCCTTTTTTCTCAGCCCCCCCTTGACGAAACCCCACCAAATTTTCAGGGGCTGCTCAGAAACAAAATGTGCCATTTTCCTGAAAATTTCAGCCGATTCCGTCCACAAACGCCAAAGTTATTAGACATAGAATTTTCAAAAGTCCCATAGGGAATTTATCCTAACTATATATACCTACTGGCGATAGCCAGTAGGTAATATATATATATATATATATATATATATATATATATATATATATATAATACCCAAGGTGCATAAAATGGTGAGTCCTACCCCTGGGAGGCCAATTATTTCTGCTATCTCCAGTGTGGCTGAGCATATTGGGGAATACATTGACTATTTCCTTCAAAATCTAGTGCAAGCTTTGCCATCTTATATTAAGGATACTGGCCATTTCTTGAACAAGATCAAAAATGTTCCTTGGAGTGATGATCTATTATTAATCACCCTAGATATAGAATCACTCTATACTAGCATCAACCATCATGCTGGATTAAGAGCACTTGAACATTTTTTGGGAACCAGATCCATCAACTGCTACAAACACAATAAGATGTTGACAGAACTGACAAATTGGTGCTTGCATCATAACTATTTTATGTTTGGCAAGGAAATATACCTACAACAAAGAGGAGTGGCCATGGGTGCCTGCTTCTCCCCCAGCTACGCGTGTTTACACGTTGGCTGGTGGGAGGAGCAGGTACTCAATGTCACCTACAGTGACATTATGGTCAACAATGTATTGCACTGGATGCGTTTCATTGATGATGTGTTTGTTATTTGGAGGGGGGACCAGATAAGTGCAGAAAATGTTATACAATCAATCAATGTCAATAACGAGAATCTGCATTTCACATCACATATTAACAAATTGGAGGCAGATTTTCTTGATGTTAAGGTCTTTGTGAAAAACTCTAAGTTATGCACCAAACTGCACCGCAAGAGTACTGCTGGAAACAGCACACTCCATGCCAGCAGTTCCCACCCCCGTCACATCATTGACAATATCCCCTTTGGGGAACTATTGAGGCTTAAACGTATTTGCAGCACCGATGAGGACTATGAACTCTGTGCTGCTGAAGCCCTCAATAGATTCAGAGAGAGGGGATATAAGGAATCTGTTTTGAAACAATCCGTTGCTAAAGCCAAGAGCAGACCCAGGGAGTCCCTTCTATCTAGCTCAGATTCTAGTTCTGAGGTAACCACAGAATCAAGTAGCAGTCCACCCAGATTGATTCTGACTTTCAATAGACAGGAACGCAAAATACGGTCTATCATCAACCAAAGATGGCCAGCCTTAAAAACTGATTTGGTGCTGGCCCCTAGAATAGCAGATAGACCTAACATCACCTATAGGAAAGGCTTGAGCATGAAAACCCAGCTTAGCCGAGATTTTCCAGAATTGATCAAACAAGATAATTGGATGGCTAGGCCTGGCTTTACTCGTTGTTCTAGTTGTAGAGCATGTAAATTTGGGGATAATACTACCAAATACTCCACACCCTTCAAACCCGATCTTGTGGAAATTAGGGGGAAACATACCTGCAAAACTGAATTTGCAGTTTATGTTCTGACATGCACCTGTGGCCTAAGATATGTGGGCAGTACCGGCAAACAGGTGCATGTCAGAATTCTACAACATCTGCGAGCCATCGTGAACAACGACAGCACATATCCTGTGGCCCGTCATTTTAAAGCCATCCATCAGAATAATCTTGAATGCTTAACATACTTTGTCATAGCCTCCGTACCCAAACCCATCAGGGGGGGAGACAGGGATCTCATGCTTAGGAGATTGGAATCTCAGTTCATCCTAGAATTGGACAGTCGTTTCCCTAACGGTCTTAATACAACTGAAGACCTTCATGTATTCCTGTAATGATCCTTTGTTGACCAACTTATATTTACTTAAAGTGTCCCTGCCAGTACCTGCCTCTCTTGCTCTTTTTCAAGGTCTCTTTTTTGAATTATATTCACTGAATTAATCTCTTCCATCATGGCACATATGTTTGATAGTGGTAAGGAGTTTTTCTCCCATCGACTATCTACATTGAAAGATAGAAAAAAAGAAAACAAAACTTTCTTTAATTTTTCCTTTCTTTTCCCTTTTTTTGGGGGCACACACAATTCTAAAACCTATAAAGCACTTTTATTCGGACACAGACAAAGGGGGCATGATAATAGGCAGTCATCAAACTCTTTCGTACTGCACGATCCATTCCAGTGACCATATAAAAATAAATCATAATGAATACACTGAGCATTTATGCTGACATCATATTGGATAAGTTTCTTATCTAATAGATCTGAGACAGTACATTGTTATATATTTGTATTAGGTTCTAGTTAATCAATATAAATATCTTTTTGTACATAGTGTGCTGTTTATTTATTAGTGACCAATTATTATCACTATAAAATTGCGATATTTGCACATTGTCTCAGTTATATGTTTTTTATAAAAATGTATATAAATTTTTATAGATTACAATATATTTATTTTTTAATTATAAAATAAATTGTATCATTATTGTGATTTTAACAACGCATTTATGCTGTTATCATAACTATGCAATTATTTTTTATGGCACTGGCTTAGAGGAAAGACTGCTTTAGCCTAAGTTATGTAGTGTGTCTTCTATGTTCATTTGACACGTGGTTGTGAAAAAAATGCCCGGGAAAAACTTTTTGCATTTAAGCCATTGTGAGTTTACTGACGAATGATCTGTGAACAAGGGCGGACGCCCGAAACGCGTAAGATCTGGTGGCCTTGAACGCTAAATAAATTGTTTTTAGCCCATGACGAACGTTGGAGTGGCGTGGTTTTTCTTTCCAACATTGCTGTGGCGGCGGCTGCGATAATTTGGTGAAAGAGCCTCACTTGTGCATATATAATACCTACTGTGTGGCTGCATCCTTATGGGTTTCTGCATTTTGTTGGATTTATACGGCCGCCCGGTCGTGGAATGCAGCCCGCTGTTGTTACAGAGCCAGCCCTCTTCACTACGGAGGGATAAGTGGACGCGAACGTTTCTGGGGGCACTGCAGGGGTATCCCCTTGAACACTCCATCAATAACTGTAAAGCAAGGCAGGCAAACAAATGAGATGTGCCCTCATCCACTTGGTTTTAATCTGCATCTATTTCGCTGGGAAACATTCTACCTGATACAAGGACTACGGATCCCACAAACGTCACTGATTGCTAACGCCCAGTGGGCGGGGACTAAATATAAATTAAGAATGAGTGTTCCAGCAGATGATGAACTCGCCACTGACGAAGAGAGCTGTTGCTCTCGAAATGCATTTGGCAGCTGATAAAATGAAGAGCGTCATCTTTGTAACCCTGCTGGCAGGCTATTGAAATAAAGGAGTTCATTACGGAGTTCGTGTGTGGCTGCATCCTTATGGGTCTCTGCATTTTGTTGGATATATATATATATATATATATATATATATATATATATATATATATATATATATATATATATATATATATATATATATATATATATATATATATATATATATATATATATATATATATTACCTACTGGCTATCGCCAGTAGGTATATATAGTTAGGATTTTTTCCCTATGGGATTTTTGAAAATTCTATGTCTAATAACTTTGGCGTTTGTGGACGGAATCGGCTGAAATTTTCAGGAAAATGGCACATTTTGTTTCTGAGCAGACCTTGAAAATTTGGGGGGGTTTCATCAAGGGGGGGCCGAGAAAAAAGGGGGGTCCCAAAACGCGTTTTCCCCATGTTAATTTCCAGAGGGCGGTTGGACTCACTTTTAGCTCGAACGGCTGAATGGATTTGCACGAAACTTGGCAAAATTGTAGGGACTGTTAGCCCGATGTGCCTTTGCTAGGTCTCAATATATGTGCTCCAGTAGTTTTTGAGAAATTAACGTTTAAAACAAGATATATATCTGTAACAGCGCTCCGGGCAGCGATCCGGTCCGCTTACTTTTCGCGAAACGGAACTTTGCGCGCAGAAAGATGATTGGCTCTCCGGTGTCTGTCAACATTCTAAACAGTCCGGAGCGGCCGCCATCTTATCTCTCGGTAGGATCGAGAGAGAAGAAGAGGTGAAAAACGAAGGGGGAATTTATTGAAAGGGGGCAAGGTATACCCCTCTTGACCCCCTAGGAATGTTGTTGGGGTTATTAAAGGGTCCCGTGGGGAAAATAAAAAAAAAATGATTTTTCACGGTAGAAGCGCTTCACGGGCCGCGAACTGGGCCGCAAACTGGTAGCGAAACGGGAATTCGCCATTTTGTGCTTCGTTTTAATTGTTTAGAGACAAAAATTATCGCCGCACATCGGCCACAATGCATGAATATCGCTGAAAAGTCAGCGATATTCATGCATTATCCAGCAAATGCTCTTAGCCATGTTATCCACCTTCCATTGGATAACATGGCTAAAAACTGTTCTGTGCGTGAGCTTTTTTTTTTTTTTTTTGCTGCGTGACGTTTGTTAACGTTCGATTCGATGGAAATCAGGAAGTGTTGACCACCATTTTGTCACTACGAGTAAATATTTTGTTATAAATGAATCCTTATTGATAAACATTGTCTGCTCCATCTTGCGTTTTTGTACAATGCCACAATTTTGTCGTGCACGGCAGCCATTTTAGATGCCTTGACCAGGGCCACTCTCTGCACGCCGCCGATCCTCAGCATGGCTCCCCACCCTCGCAAGCATCTCCCCCACGCACTGGTCACCCCCGCTCTTTCTCTCATGCATGGGCCATATACTTCCCCCCATCTGCGCTGCTCTTCTCTGAGAATCACACCCTGTGCCCGCCCGACACCTCCCTTTCACCCTATTCACTACCGCACCCTCTGACACTCCTCTTCCTCTGTGTCCGATTGTCCAGGCCGGACCTAGGCTATCACCTAGCCCTGCGGATGTAGTTTATGGCCCCAGCTGTAGAGTATCCAGACATGCCAACCCTCCCTATTCAGGCGTGAGACTACTGATTTCAGTGCTAGTCTCCCGCCTCCCGATTCCTGCAAGCAAAAACCCGGGGGCATATTACCAACAACTAGCGATAATTTTTGTCTCTAACTTGTTTAGAGACAAAAATTATCGCCGCACATCGGCGAATTGTATCGCACATAAACCTTGCTATTAGCAAGGTTTATCGCAAATGCGATAAAAAACGGCCGCAATGCATGAATATCGTTGAAAAGTCAGCGATATTCATGCATTATCCAGCAAATGCTCTTAGCCATGTTATCCACTTCCCATTGGATAACATGGGTAAAACTGCTCAGGGCAGGTGTTAGGTTTTGGAGATATTCGCGCTTAGCGCGAATATCTCCAAAAGTTGGTAATAGGAGATAGCGATGGTTAGGGACTGTTTCCAGTCGCTAAAATCTTGGCACGCCCACTTTGCATGTCATTAGTGATAAATATCACTGATATGCAAAGCGGGGCCCAAGATGGTCGCTATCTCCTTTTAGCTGTCACTAACTGGTGTTAGCGACAGCTTGGTAATAGGGAGATAATTTTATCTCTTTTTTTTTTGGCTTTTAAAGCCAAAAAAGCGGAAATAAACCCCCTTGATAATATGCCCCATGATTTCTCGGGGGTTTCAGCTGACAGGGCTTGGTATTGTGTTACGTGCTAATTCTTCCAGGAAACGTCAGAGGGTCGATGCAGGGGTTCTAGAAGGGGTGATAAACCATTTAAGCCTCATGAACAAGCGCATGGTCTTTTAAAGATCTGTGAAGTCCTCGGGGCGGCGGTGTGTGTGTGCCCTCTTTCAGGAGCGGGCGGGGGGGGGCACTGCCAGCAACTTGCCAGGCCAGGCAGTGTTCAACACGTGCATCACCCTTTCTCTGCCTGCTATTGCGGTCCATGCTTCGGAAAGGTAAGAAAAAGAACGTGCATTTGAGTTTGAAATGTCCGATCTTGTAGCAGTACACTTGCAAAGCCCACACATGACAATAACCCGATTCAAGGCCCCATTCACCCGATTTTTTAAACATATATAGCACTCCAACAAAGTTAGATTTTAAAACTTTATTAACTTTTAACTATAATGAACGGAACAAAAACTGTAAAAACATTTAAACATTTTTCACCCAAAAAAGCAACAATGGTCAGAAGCTGTTTTTTGTGCGAATAGTCCCAAGGCAGCACAACGTGCAGAGTTCTGGACGGCACCCAGGTGATGTCGCCTGGGTGCCGCACTGGTTTTGGGATCCTACAATGCTGCTCCGAAAATTGGCGTGGGGCGTCCCGGGTGGGGCGGGCGGAGGCCTCGTCAGTAGCGGTCTGTTGTGCGAATAGTCCCAAGGCAGCAGAACGCGCTGAGATGTTGATGGCACCCAGGTGATGTCCAGTAAACTGCCGCACTGGTTTTGGTATCCTACAATGCTGCTCCGAAAATTTGCGTGCGGCGGCCCGGGGAGGGGGGGCGTGGGGGAGGCGGCGTGAACGGGCCTCCCCAGGTGGCGGCCATCCAGCTGAGTTGCGCCTGCTCTTGCGGCTACAGCGTCTCGCTCACCATGTTGTTGAGTTGCTCCCACTCTTGCAGTGCAGCGATAGGCGCCTGCCACATGACTCTTAAAATGGCGGACGGCTCTTCGGTTTTGGGCCTGGTCCACTGAAATGGCCCTGGGACACCTTGGAACTCGGACGCTTGCCTGCTAGGGCTTGGGCTCCATTCTCGAAAAGCGTCCCCTCAGCCGTGAAGATTCTACAAAAGTCTTGGGGGCCCCCGACTCCCGCAGGCTTCCGGTGGGGAGCGGCTGCCATGATTGCGCGCGGAATGACCACGACGGAGCCACGAGATGGTGGTGCTCTCATGCTGACGCCAGCTTCAGTCTGAATGATCCAGAAACAAGGTGGGGCTTTCATCGTTTGGGAAAAAAAAATGTTCTAAACCAATGAAAAGTGTTATTTTTAGGTCATATGACCAAGCCTTCCATCTTTAGGAAACCAAAAGTAAAATGATCCAATGAAAAGTTTTATAAACAAGTCACATGACCTGTTATGCGGCATAGGGCTACAAAAAGCGTAGAAAATCCGTTGGCACGTGAGGCGGCGTCAGTAGCGGACCGATGTGCGAATAGGCCGAAGGCAGCACAACGCGTCGAGATCCGGATGGCACCGAGGTGGTGTCCAGCAAATTGCCGCACTGGTGTCGCCATCCTACAATGCTGCGCCGAAAGACGGCGTGTCCAGCTGAGTTGCGGTCACTCTTGCGGTACAGTGACTCGAACGTGCCGAGATCCGGATGGCACCGAGGTGGTGTCCAGCAAATTGCCGCACTGGTGTGGCCATCCTACAATGCTGCGCCGAAAGACGGCGTGTCCAGCTGAGTTGCGGTCACTCTTGCGGTACAGTGACTCGAACGCGCCGAGATCCGGATGGCACCGAGGTGGTGTCCAGCAAATTACCGCACTGGTGTGGCCATCCTACAATGCTGCGCCGAAAGACGGCGTGTCCAGCTGAGTTTCTCCCGTTCTTGCGGTACAGTGACTCGAACGCGCCGAGATCCGGATGGCACCGAGGTTGTGTCCAGCAAGTTGCCGCACTGGTGTGGCCATCCTACAATGCTGCGCCGAAAGTCGGCGTGGGGTGCGCCGTTGGCTTATGAGGTGATGTCAGTAGTGGACCGATGTGTGAATAGGTCGGAACCAGCACAAGGCGCCAAGATCCGAATGGCAAGTCCTGGATGTTGAGTGCCTCAGTTGAGAGTTCTGAGCAGTGCTTGTAAGACTTTCTGAAGCTTATTTGCACCTGCTGCAGCTTCACTATTGCCCTGGTGTGGCCAAAGGTCGCACATGACATAGGCGGCCGGCTCCCGAGGTCCGGCGGAACTTTTTTCCTTTTCCTTTCTGCTTCTTTTCCTACAATCCGTTTCATCTGAAGACACGACAAGGTCCCTGAATGTGTGCAGGGGGACGCTATTGATTGAATGAAAATGGCGGCTTGACACAAAGCTGACTCAAGCGTTGCTGTTGATGCTATACAGACAAAAAATGGTTTTCAGTTTGTACATTCTTTAGGATTTTTTTTTCCATCCAAGTCTGATTGAGAGTTTGTAGAAAAATGGCTTGAGATTTTCCACATACTACTCTTTAACATTCTTCCTAAATGTAACAATGTGAAACTCACTAGGAGAACGGCTGTTTCTGTTTCCTTTCAAAATGCTGCCAACAATATTTTCTGAATGGAAGACACCATCTTGTAGCATAAAGGGCCGAAAGGGGTTCTGGTCTGGCCGATGGTTGGTGGAGACATTTTGACTATATCTTGGACCTGCCCGGCCTCGCCCAAAATGGCGCCGGTATGAATGGGACTCGTAACTCTTTGCCCGCAAATGTATATCTAGAAAATGTTATTGTAAGTGGCCCTGTCGTATTTTAATTACAAAATGTACGTTCACCGATTCCGCAACTGTTAGACACCTTCGTTCTTGCAACCTAATGGCCCGCTCGTTACGTTCCTCTACAGTGTAAATGTCTCCTCATCATATACGATTTCAGTTTGCTCCGTGGCCGGCCCACGTGGTTATAGGCCCGTATTTGTATACTGACATTTTCACAATAAAGGTTTTTAAAACAAAACACGGTAGTAGTATTTACATTGGTAAAGTTTTTACTTTTAGTCACTGTTTTCGAATCAGTAAAAGGCAAGTGAAATAAAGCAGTCCAATTACATGACGGATAAAAGGTATAATATGTAGGAACGCAGTAAAGATAAATGGTCAAGGGCAGTTGTGTTTTCATTCCTGCAACATAAAGTGATCGATAAGAATCTGATAATCAGGCGTATCGGCGACTAAGACAGCAGGCCGAATCTCTTTTACTCAACGGCTCCGTCATGGAAGGAAGAAACGCCCTTTTTTCTCGAAAAGGAATATATTTTACTCGCAGGACAGTTGTAAATTTTCCGGGAAAGTACATTAGCCTGGAATATTATAACATATGTTTAAAAAAAAATAATGTTCGAAAACAATAAAAAGCGTAATTTTTAGGTCATATGACCAAGCTTTTCATCATTAAAATAACAAAAGTAAAATGAACCAATGAAAAGTTTTATTAACAAGTCACATGACCTGTTATGCTTACGTTACGCGCTGCGCGCCGCGCCTCGGATCACTTCCGGGTGCGCTAACGCGGCGTGTCATATAACGCATTACGCGACAACGTAGGTCAAGAATATAGTCAAAATGTCTCCACCAACCAGCGTTCGGAAACACAACCCCTTTCAGCAGTCCAAAAAGTTCTGTTAAATGACAACAGAGGGGACAGGAACAAGAACCATCAGTCAAAGAGGGAGGGCAAGTTCTTCTCTTCCGGGTCATGTTGGGGCGCTACCGGAACTGATCGAATTGGTAGTCTACAGTGTTTCTGGATGTTTCAGACTAAAGCTGGCGTCAGCATGAGAGCACTACCATCTCGTAGCTCCGTCGTGGCCATTCCACGAGCAATCATGGCAGCCGCTCCCCACCAGAAGCCTGCGGGAGTCGGGGGCCCCCAAGACTTTTGTAGAATCTTCACGGCTGAGGGGACGCTTTCGAGAATGGGACCCAAGCCCTATAAGGGAAGCGTCCGAGTTCAAAGGTGTCCCAGGGCCATTTTAGTGAACCAGGCCCAAAACCGAAGAGCGGCCGCCATTTTGAGAGTCCTGTGGCAGCCCGCCTATCGCTGCACCGCAAGAGCGGGAGCAACTCAACTACATGATGAGCGAGACGCTGTAGTCGCAAGAGCGGGCGGTAAACAGCTGAATGGCGGAAGAGGCACAGTGTAGCAAAGCGGGCGGAATGGCAACTGAAACGGTAAAGGGGCGCCCCACTACAGCGTGTCTTCAGGTCAAACGGATTGTGGGACAAAGTCCAGAATTGAAGAGTCATCAAAAGGCAAAAAGTTCCGCCGGACCCCGGGAGCCGGCCGCCTATGTCGGGGGCGATCTCAGGCTACACCAGTGCTATAAGACTTGGGGAGGGTGTCGGAGCCAAGCGTCTTCTCTGAGTCCATGGCCATCACACCGCCCCTCAGGGACCTCCGTCAAGCTGTTAGGAAGGTAACATATCACATTGTTTTCTAATGCAGTCAGGTCCACAAACGACACTCACTTACTTTGAGAATAGTGAAGCTGCAGTAGGTGGATATAAGCTTCAGACAGTGTTACAAGCACTGCTCAGAACTCTTAACTATGGCACCCAACATCCAGAACTTATGCCATTTGAGAATGGCAGTGACATTGAAGCAACTCAGGGACCAAAACCATTAATGTACTTTCACGTATGAAAATCTTACTTGGGGAGGGGGCAGGAGCGAAGCGCCCCCTCCCAGTCCGCGCCACCACACCGTATGTTGAAAATCTGAAGCCATCGTTCTACAAAGTCAACCAACCTTGGATTGAAAAATCTAGAAAAATGTACAAACTGAAAACCAGTTTTGGTCTGCATAGCATCAGTAGCAACGCTTGTTATCAGAGTGCATGAGTTTCATGCTCGATCGATTGAGCTAGCCGGATCGGGCAATAAAAAGTATAAAATAGTTAGGTAAATAGTTATTTAATAAAATGTTTTACCCTGTTTCTTTGCTGGTGTGTTGTCTATATTTTTAATATTTGCATAGGGTTTGTCGTTATTTTGGGCGGGGTGGGTGACGGAGTCGAGCTGTCTTGCAGCCCTCATGGTGTGGAGCTCAGTTCATCTCACTATTTTCGTATTTCTCATGAAGGGTTGTTCCTAATATTTCTATTTTAGCGAGGTCAAAAAGTGATCCAATTAGTGGCCTACTGATTTTGCTCGATTACTTTTATTTTTTTACACGATTTTTCACTATCTGCAAAGACTAAACAGAGTATTGCGACTTTGTGCTTGTTTGTAAATAGAGAATGATCCAAAGAGAACCAATTCTAAAACAGTAAATGCTTGGATAACAATCAATCAAATGGAGAGACAAGCAGGCACGACGGATTACAACGGGGGCAAAGGCCTGCGTTAACTACCGTTCACTATCTGCAAAGAGAGAGTACTACTAAGAGAAAAGAGGGGAGGGGGGGGGTGCAGCGTTCAAAGCACATCAGCGTGCATAAATACGAAAATGTTTTTATCTATCACGTACTTGACATTTTAAAGCTTTTAATATTTGCTATTAAAAAACCAATGAAATTCACAGAAAAAACCATAGGTTATAGTGGATATATAGTTAGGAATTTGCATTTACAAAACCTTGAAAATTCAATGAAAAAACCATTGGTTTTAGGCCATATATAGTTAGGGATTTGCATTTACAAAACCTTATTTTACTCGCATAAAACCATTGAAATTCCATATATAGTTATAAGCGCTAACTATATATCGCGCACCCGCAATCCACTGCTGATGATGTCACATATTACATCATTCATGACATGGTTAGTGACATCACTGATGACATCTCAAATGACATCACTGATGACATCACTGAAAACATCTTATTTGACATGACTGATAACATCACTGATGATATCATTCATGTGATAATACCATGAACCTCTTCAGACTCTAATATAACCTTAGATACAATCAGTGTAAACAGACAGTCACAGACTGTCACTCATCCATGGAGTTACTCACACACCTAGTCAGTTATGCCAAAAATCTATCACACCTCCATTTTCTCAACTATACAGTTATACACACCTTACTTATTCAAACATATACTAACACATATTTACTTTACTCTCTTATACAATCTCTGATACATGTTCACAATGATCCATACAGCCACTCACACATTCACTGGCTCTTATGCACAGTTATTTATAGATGTCAACTCTCACATGTACTGTGTTTTACATATGTACTTAATTTGACATGTAGCACTGAGATATCCATTCACTCACTAATACACTCATGCACAGTCAACCGCCCATACAGCTGTTTGCACATGCACTTTTGAATCTATACATATAGTGAATCAACTACTCACACATCTATGTACAGAGTCACACACCTCCCAGCCACCCATACACACACACTCAGTTTCCCATACAAATACTTGGACAACCAATCAATAACCCATACAGTTACTCATATAGCTACTGATCAACATATGCAGAAGTTTGTAGAACAACAGATATAATGATGCACAAATTAAAACAGTTTACTCACTAACCCATGCACTCAGTGAGACACATTTAATCACTCACTCAATCAGTCAGTCATGCACCTAGTAAATCCTTCATCCAGACACTTATATATCCACTCATTCTTCAATATGTAAAACATATTTTAACTTTACAGAAACATACAGTCACTGGATGTTGTAATCAGTGATGTCATCAGTGATGTCATTTGAGATGTCATCAGTGATGTCATCAGTGATGTCACTAACCATGTCATGAATGATGTAATATGTGACATCATCAGCAGTGGATTGCGGGTGCGCGATATATAGTTAGCGCTTATAACTATATATGGAATTTCAATGGTTTTATGCGAGTAAAATAAGGTTTTGTAAATGCAAATCCCTAACTATATATGGCCTAAAACCAATGGTTTTTTCATTGAATTTTCAAGGTTTTGTAAATGCAAATTCCTAACTATATATCCACTATAACCTATGGTTTTTTCTGTGAATATATATATATATATATATATATATATATATACATACCAAATACAAGAACAGTAGTCTCTCACCACAAAACTACCAGGCAGGTAGAAAATCGGAAAAACCATGCGAGTCCCAATCTTCATGCGGCAAATTTATTGACAAGGAAAGTTCACCAAATCTGACGCGTTTCAGGTGTCCGACCTTGGTCACAGATATATATATATAGTTTTCCAAAGTGTTCTGCAGCAAAGAAGCACTCGACAGCAGCAGGTATGTAGACATACTTCATATCATGCTTAAAGGTGGCATGTCATCCGTAATCTGCAACCTTTCACCAACGCGTTTCAGAGCTGCCCGCTCCTTCCTCTTGGGTGTGATCGCTGTTTGCAGTTAATTTCTGGCTTCCTCACAGTCTCATTAGATCGTGTCATTAGTAGTCAAGGCCCGCTTAGTGGCGCGATGTGTATTATGGGACTTGTGGTTGTTTACGCTGCCAATTATAACCCACAGTGGGTTCTGCAACCTTGCCAATATTTAAAAAGGGTCACAGTGATTACTGAATTCCCTGTGACATGAAAGGCACTCCAGGGTGCCCCAGTATGATCTGCTTCCCTTAATTTGTTTGCGCACTGCTATGCCGTCTTTACAACTCGGAAAGTTCCTGCTGTGACGGCCCCATTCTTCAGAGGCTCCCTCCTAATTTACCAGGTGGTGGTCCTTCCATGACCGATGCAGTCATGTAAATTGTGTTTTCCAAAGTGCTCTGCAGCAAAGAAGCACTCGACCGCAGCATGTATGTAGACTTACTTTATTTCATGCTTGAAGGTGGCATTTCATTTGTAATATGCAACCATTCACTGATGCGTTTCAGAGCTGTCCGCTCCTTCCTCTTGGGTGTGATGGCTGTTTGCAGTTAATTTCCAGCTTCCTCACAGTCTCATTAGATCATGTTTTTAGTAGTCATGGCCCGCTGAGTAGCGAGATGTGCATTATGGGACTTGTGGTTGTTTAAGCTGCCAATCATAACCCTCAGTGGGTTCCGCAACCTTGCCAATATTTAAAAAGGGTCACAGTGTTTAGTGAATTCCCTGTGACATGAAAGGCACTCCAGTGTGCCCCGGTATGATGTGCTTCCCTTCATTTGTTTGCGCACTGCTGTGCTGTCTTTACAACTTGGAAAGTTCCTGCTGTGACAGCCCCATTCTTCAGCGGCTCCCTCGTAATTGACCAGGTGGTGCTCCGTCCACGACCGATGCCATTGTGTAAATTTTGTTTTCCAAAGTGCTCTGCAGAAAAGTAGCACTCGACTTATATATATATATATATATATATATATATATATATATATATATATATATATATATATATATATATATATATATTCAATGAAAAAACCATAGGTTATAGGCCATATATAGTTAGGAATTAGCATTTACAAAACCTTATTTTACTCGCATAAAACCATTGAAATTCCATATATAGTTAGCTAACTATAAGCGCTAACTATATATCGCGCACCCGCAATCCACTGCTGATGATGTCACATATTACATCATTCATGACATGGTCAGTGACATCACTGATGACATCACTGATGACATCACTGATGACATCTCAAATGACATCACTGATGACATCACTGATGACAACACCCAGTGACTGTATGTTTCTGTAAAGTTAAAATATGTCTTACATATTGAAGAATGAGTGGATGTATAAGTGTCTGGATGAAGGATTTAGTAGGTGCATGACTGACTGTATGAGTGAGTGATTAAATGTGTCTCACTGAGTGCATGGGTTAGTGACTAAACTGTCTTAATTTGTGCATCAGTATGTTTGTTGTTGTGTAAGCTGCTGCATGTGTTGATCAGTAGCTATAAGAGTGGCCATATGGGTTATTGATTGGTTGCCCAAGTATTTGAATGGGAGGCTGAGTGTGTGTGTGGGTGGCTGGGAGGTGCGTGACTCTGTGCATAGATGTGTAAGCAGTTGATTCACTAGGAGTATGAGTTCAAGAGTGCATGTGGAAACAGCTATATGGGCGGTTGACTGTGCATGGGTGTGTTGGTGAGTGAATGGATTTCTCATTGCTACATGTGCAAGTAAGTACGTATGTAAAACACAATACATGTGAGAGTTGACATATATAAATAACTGAACATAAGAGCCAGTGAATGTGTGAGTGGCTGTATCGATCACTGTGAGCTTGTATCAGGGATTATATAAGAGAGTAAATATGTGTTATTATATGTTTGAATAAGTAAGATGTGTATAACTGTATAGTTGAGGAAATGGAGGTGTGATTGATTCTTTGCATGACTGACTAGGTGTGTGAGTAACTCCATGGATGAGTGACAGTCTGTGAGTGTCTGTTTATACTGAGTGTATGTAAGGTTATATTAGAGTCTGAAGAGGTTCATTGTATTATCACATGAGTGATGTGATCAGTGATGACAAATGAGATGTCATCAGTGATGTCATTTGAGTTGTCATCAGTGATGTCATCAGTTATGTCATTTGAGATGTCATCATTGATATCATTTGAGTTGTCATCAGTGATGTCATTTGAGATGTCATCAGTGATGTCATCAGTGATGTCACTGACCATGTCATGAATGATGTAATATGTGACATCATCAGCAGTGGATTGCGGGTGCGCGATATATAGTTAGCGCTTATAGTTAGCTAACTATATATGGAATTTCAATGGTTTTATGCGAGTAAAATAAGGTTTTGTAAATGCTAATTCCTAACTATATATGGCCTATAACCTATGGTTTTTTCATTGAATTTTCAAGGTTTTGTAAATGCAAATTCCTAACTATATATCCACTATAACCTATGGTTTTTTCTGTGAATTTCATTGGTTTTTTAATAGCAAATATGAAAAGCTTTAAAATGTCAAGTACGTGATAGATAAAAACATTTTTGTATTTATGCACGCTGATGTGCTTTGAACGCTGCCCCCCCCCCCCTCCCCTCTTTTGCCTTAGTAGTACTCTCTCTTTGCAGATACTGAAGGGTAGTTAACGCAGGCCTTTACCCCCGTTGTAATCCGTCGTGCCTCCTTGTCTCTCCATTTGATTGATTGTTGTCCAAGCATTTACTGTTTTAGAATTGGTTCTCTTTGGATCATTCTCTATTTACAAACAAGCACAAAGTCGCAATACTCTGTTTAGTCTTTGCAGATAGTGAAAAATCGTGTAAAAAAATAAAAGTAATCGAACAAAATCAGTAGGCCACTAATTGGATCTCTTTTTGACCTCGCTAAAATAGAAATATTAGGAACAACCCTTCTTGAGAAATACGAAAATAGTGAGATGAACTGAGCTCCACACCATGAGGGCTGCAAGACAGCTCGGCTCCATCACCCATCCCGCACAAAATAACGACAAACCCTATGCAAATATTAAAAATATAGACAACACACCAGCAAAGAAACAGGGTAAAACATTTTATTAAAAAACTATTTACATAACGTTGGTCTATAAGATGATGTCAGTAGTGGACCGATGTGTGAATAGATCGAAAACAGCACAAGGCTCCAAGATCCGGATAGCAAGCTCCTGGATGTTGGGTGCCATAGTTTAGAGTTCTGAATTTCAGCCTTTTTCAATGCCTGTGCTTTGTTGAATCAAAATGGCGGCTTGACACAAAGCTGACTCAAACGTTGTTACTGATGCTATGCAGACCAAAACTGGTTTTCAGTTTGTACATTTTTCTAGATTTTTCAATCCAAGTTTGGTTGACTTTGTAGAACGATGGCTTCAGATTTTCAACATACGGTGTGGTGGCGCTGACTGGGAGGGGGCGCTTCGCTCCTGCCCCCTTCCCAAGTAAGATTTTCATACGTGAAAGTACGTTAATGGTTTTGATCCCTGAGATGCTTCGATGTCACTACCATTCTCAAATAGCATAAGTTCTGGATGTTGGGTGCCATAGTTAAGAGTTCTGAGCAGTGCTTGTAACACTGTCTGAAGCTTATTTCCACCTACTGCAGCTTCACTATTCTCAAAGTAAGTGAGTGTCGTTTGTGGACCTGACTGCATTAGAAAACAATGTGATATGTTACCTTCCTAAACAGCTTGACGGAGGCCCCTGAGGGGCGGTGTGATGGCCATGGACTCGGAGACGACGCTTGGCTCCGACACCCTCCCCAAGTCTTATAGCACTGGTGTAGCCTGAGATCGCCCCCGACATAGGCGGCCGGCTCCCGGGGTCCGGCGGAACTTTTTGCCTTTTGATGACTCTTCAATTCTGGACCTTGTCCCACAATCCGTTTGACCTGAAGACAAGCTGTAGTGGGGCGCCCCTTTATCGTTTTAGTTGCCATTCCGCCCGCTTTTGCTACACTGTGCCTCTTCCGCCATTCAGCTGTTTTCCGCCCGCTCTTGCGACTACAGCGTCTCGCTCACCATGTAGTTGAGATGCGCCTGACTGAAGCTGGCGTCAGCATGAGAGCACCACCATCTCGTGGCTCCGTCGTGGTCATTCCGCGAGCAATCATGGCAGCCGCTCCCCACCGGAAGCCTGCGGGAGACTTTTATACAATCTTCACGGCTGAGGGGACGCTTTTCGAGAATGGAACCCAAGCCCTAGCAGGCAAGCGTCCGAGTTCCAAAGTGTCCCAGGAGCATTTCAGTGGACCAGGCCTAAAACCGAGGAGCTGTCCGCCATTTTAAGAGCCATGTGGCAGCCGCCTATCGCTGCACTGCAAGAGTGTGAGCAACTCAACAACATGGTGAGCGAGACGCTGTGGCCGCAAGAGCGAGCGCAACTCAGCTAGATGGCCGCCACCTGGGGAGGCCCGTTCACGCCGGCTCCCCCACGCCCCCCCCCCGGGCCGCCGCACGCCAATTTTCGGAGCAGCATTGTAGGATACCAAAACCAGTGCGGCAGTTTACTGGACATCACCTGGGTGCCTGTCGTACATGTTGTGTCAGCCATGTGACACTGGACACAGACCGCTACTGACGAGGCCTCCCCCCGCACCACCCGGGACGCCCCACGCTGTTTTTCTGTGCTGCATTGTAGGATCCCTAAACCAGTGCGGCACCCAGGCGACATCACCTGGGTGCCGTCCAGAACTCTGCACGTTGTGCTGCCTTGGGACTATTCGCACAACAGACCGCTACTGACGAGTCCTCCCCCCGCCCCACCCGGGACGCCCCACGCCAATTTTCGGAGCAGCATTGTAGGATCCCTAAACCAGTGCGGCACCCAGGCGACATCACCTGGGTGCCGTCCAGAACTCTGCACGTTGTGCTGCCTTGGGACTATTCGCACAAAAGACAGCTTCTAACCATTGTTGCTTTTTGTGTTGAGAAATGTTTAAATGTTTTTAGTTTTTGTTCCGTTTGTTAAAGTTAGTAGTTAATAAAGTTTTATAACCTTACATTGTTGGAGTGTTATCTATTTTTTTTAAAACGGGTGAATGGGGCCTTGAATCGGGTTATTGTCATGTGTGGGCTTTGGAAGTGTGCTGCTGCAGGATCGGACATTTCAAACTCAAATGCACGTTCTTTTTCTTACCTTTCCGAAGCATGGAGCGCAATAGCAGGCAGAGAAAGGGTGATGCACGTGTTGAACACTACCTGACCTGGCAAGTTGCTGGCAGTGCCCCCCCGCCCGCTCCTGAAAGAGGGCACACACACACCGCCGCCCCGAGTACTTCACAAATCTTTAAAAGACCATGCGCTTGTTCATGAGGCTTAAATGGTTTATCACCTCTTCTAGAACCCCTGCATCGACCCTCTGACGTTTCCTGGAAAAATTACCATGTAACACAATACCAAGCCCTGTCAGCTGAAACCCCCAAGGAATCGTGGGGCATATTATCAAGGGGGTTTATCTCCGCTTTTTTGGCTTTAAAAACCATGAAAGCGGAGATAAAATTATTTCCCTATTATCAAGCTGTCGCTAACACCAGTTAGTGACAGCTAAAAGGAGATAGCGACCATCTTGGGCCCCGCTTTGCATGTCAGTGATACTTATCACTAATGACATGCAAAGTGGCGTGCCAAGATGTTAGCGACTGGAAACAGTCCCTAACATCGCTACCTTCTATTACCAACTTTTGGAGATATTCGCGCTAAGCGCGAATATCTCCAAAATCTAACACCTGCCCTGAGCAGTTCTTAGCCATGTTATCCAATGGGAGGTGGATAACATGGCTAAGAGCATTAGGTCGATAATACATGAATATCGCTGACTTTTCTGCGATAATAGCAAGGTTTATCTGCGATAAAAATCGCCGATGTGCGGCGATAATTTTTGTCTCTAAACAAGTTAGAGACAAAAATTATCGCTAGTTGTTCGTAATATGCCCCCGGGTTTTTGCTTGCAGAAATCGGGAGGCGGGAGACTAGCACTGAAATCAGTACTCACACGCCTGAATCAGGAGGATTGGCAAGTCTGAATTCTCTACAGCTGGGGCCATAAACTACATCCGCAGGGTTAGGTGATAGCCTGGAACCAGCCTGGCATCTAAAATGGCTGCCGTGCACGACAAAATTGTGGCATTCGAAAAAAGGCAAGATGGCGCAGCCGCTGGAAGAGATGTATCAACATATATCAGCCTCCTCAGCCACCCTCAGGAAACATAGGGGATTAGGATATGTCTCCCGCACCCCCTTATACCTAGTACTTTAATTAACGAAGCACAAAATGGCGAATTCCCGTTTCGCTACCAGTTTGCGGCCCAGTTCGCGGCCCGTGAAGCGCTTCTACCGTGAAAAATCATTTTTTTTTTATTTTCCCCACGGGACCCTTTAATAACCCCAACAACATTCCTAGGGGGTCAAGAGGGGGATACCTTGCCCCCTTTCAGTAAATTCCCCCTTAGTTTTTCACCTTTTCTTCTCTCTCGATCCTACCGAGAGACAAGATGGCGGCCGCTCCGGACTGTCACGCAGCAAAAAAAAAAAAAAAGCTCACGCACAGCCGCTGGAAGAGATGTATCAACATATATCAGCCTCCTCACCCACCCTCAGGAAACATAGGGGATTAGGATACGTCTCCCGCACCCACTTATAACTAGTAATTTAATTTACGAAGCACAAAATGGCGAATTCCCGTTTCGCTACCAGTTCGCGGCCGCGCTTCTACCGTGAAAAATCATTTTTTTTTATTTTCCCCACGGGACCCTTTAATAACCCCAACAACATTCCTAGGGGGTCAAGAGGGGGATACCTTGCCCCCTTTCATTAAATTCCCCCTTCGTTTTCCACCTCTTCTTCTCTCTCGATCCTACCGAGAGACAAGATGGCGTCCGCTCCGGACTGTTTAGAATGTTGACAGACACCGGAGAGCCAATCAGCTTTCTGCGCGCAAAGTTCTGATAAGCGAAAAGTAAGCGGACCGGATCGCTGCCCAGAGCGCTGTTACAGATATATATCTTGGTTTGAACGTTCATTTCTCAAAAACTACTGGAGCACATATATTGAGACCTAGCAAAGGCACATCGGGCTAACAGTCCCTACAATTTTGCCAAGTTTCGTGCAAATCCATTCAGCCGTTCGAGCTAAAAGTGAGTCCAACCGCCCTATGGAAAACTCAATGCAAAAAACGCGTTTTGGGACCCCCCTTTTTTCTCAGCCCCCCCTTGACGAAACCCCACCAAATTTTCAGGGGCTGCTCAGAAACAAAATGTGCCATTTTCCTGAAAATTTCAGCCGATTCCGTCCACAAACGCCAAAGTTATTAGACATAGAATTTTCAAAAGTCCCATAGGGAAAAAATTCTAACTATATATACCTACTGGCGATAGCCAGTAGGTAATATATATATATATATATATATATATATATGTATATGTATATATGTATATATGTATATGTATTCCATCAATCCTCCACAGCGTGCTGCCTCCCACCGGATGATACATCTATCTATCTATATATATTTATATATATACTAGAAGGGCCTTTCAGCAAACTCTCTCCTTTCTGGTCTGTTGTGTCAGTCACATCTTTTTTCTGCCCACTATTCCCACTATTATAAACTGGGCATACTTCACTCTGAATCATGGCAATCGGCTCTTTCAATTTCACAAGGAGCAGATCCTCAATCAAAGTGGTTCCCTTCGGTATCAAGAACTACTACAGTGAAGTGTGCTTTGTGAATCCAACAAATATTTTTGCAGTTAACCAATGTTTATTTTTTTATGTTGATGAGGGCCCAACTGCTCCTTAAAATAAAGTTTTAAAGAAAACATGACAAAGAAAGTCAGCATTAACAAAGCCTGAAGCCTGGTAGCAGTGGCTTAGCGAGACCTACTGCCACTTGGAGTTGCCCCCTAAGGTTGCCGCCCAGGTCAGGTAAGAGCGGGGAGCCAGCGACGGTCAACTTGTTCTCATGGGCAATGATGATGGTAGTCGACAGACCTGACTTGCTCTCCTCCGCCGCCCCCAAAACTAGTGGCCCCCGTCACCCGACCCTAGCTACGACACTGCCTGGCAATCAACACTAGACTGATTGACTTTGCCATTGGTTGTTTCCTTTGCACACTCACTCCTTAAAATGGACAAGTCAAATCATTTTCCCTCTGCCTTAGGAAAGCCACCTGCCCACAACTGGCCAATTGCTCTGAAACGTATATTAGAACGGTTGTAAAGTAAATAATGAGGTAGGTGTCCAGAAGGCGTATTTCCCACCCACTTACCTGCATAAATCAGCTTGCGAGATTCCAGGGTGTATAACAAACGCAGTCATGTAGGTGTTATAATACTTTTAAATTACTTGCCATCTGTTTGAAAGCCTCAAGAAACTCCATGCGGCCCTCTGTAACCCAGCGACAAAATATGTTGCTATGGCTATTAAAGTTGCCTTTTAAATGATGTGACTGAGGATGCTGTAACTCTGGACAACAGTAATTTATACAAGGTTTTGTGTCCCCGCTTAACACACGAGTAAAGTCTATTTTAGCACAAATTCGAAAACACAATGATGATCCCAAAATATCATGTCTGAAAATCTAAACACTTCTTCCATTGTTTTTCATCACTTGGCTTGCCGGGAGTAGTCCAGGGAACTGCGATCCAGTAAATACTCTGTACATAGATATAGACTCGTCCTCAGCAAACTGAGGATGTTGAAGTGGAATCACCATAACAAACATTGGCAAAGCCAATAGCCTTGATGTTACTCTTTTGAATGCAGAAATAACGCAGTAAAAATGTAATGATGTGGTTGGTTTGTTCTAAGCTATGTTTAGGTGCAGTCATGCTGCAATGATACTGTAGTCTCCACTCGCCTAAAGTTATTTAGTGCTTTGAGCAGCACACTGGGCCTCATTTATGAAAAGTGACGCATCGCTGCGTGAAAACAGCGATGCGTCACTTTTCACTGCGCACTCCTTGCGACACCAATGATGCGTCATATTTAATGTATCACGCATCATGTCGCAAGGACTTACAGATACGTCAGTATTTCTGACGCATCTGTAAGCGCAAAAGTGATGCATTGCTGGAGTGTGTCACAAAAGTGACGCAACTCCAGCAATGCGTCCTTTCACATGGGGAAAGCCCCATGTGAAAGGGCTTGCATCAGTCTTACGCTTGCTTTTTGCGGGGGAACGCCCCCTCTGCATACATTATACCTGACGCAGGTATAATGTGGCGCAAGGGTTTAAAAAGTGACGCATCTACCTAGATGCGTCACTTTTTAAATATGGCGCAACAAGGCGCATTTTGTACGCCGCTGGTGCGTCATAAAAAGTGACGCACTGGCGGCGCAAAACTGACGCAAGGCCTCATAAATAAGGGCCACTGTGTTTAAAGGTTGAAAGCCATATTTACAGTGAACTCAAGTCTCACTCATTACGAGTGAAAGATCAATTTGGAGGATGGACTGAGTTTTCGTTCACAGTAGTTTAAATTCTGGAAATGGCTGGAACCTGATTTCCAGCTCTGTGCCTGGGAGCTTCAGAAACTTCAAAAGGAACATATCTGTTTGGAAGCCCTCCTACAGACCTCTTAATTTGAATCAAAACTTGAGAGTGACGTATCCGCTTTGCACCAACCCGTGTACCTAAGCTTCGCTGGTGCCCAAACTGCTAGTCATAGGAATGCATGTTTTTAAAATAGGTGTTTTCAGCTAGTGGTATATAGCGATTATGCCTACTAAATGTTTGCATGGGCTCTTACCTTTACTAGATTTATTTAGCTGTTTGTGGGGTGCACGTATTTTTTTTGTTGTTGCTGGTGTTTGGTGACAGTAGACACTATCTCAAGAGGTGTGAGTAACGTTTCTAAGGGCCATATGTAGGTAATCTCAATGTACCTATTCTTAAATACCGAATGTTACCTATTCGGTATTTAAGAATAGGTAAATGGGATGTAGATAAATATTCAGTAAACCTTACCGAATCGGTAGGATTCGGTAATTAAGAATCGGTATTTACCAATTTGGTAATTCCCATTCATTCCTATGGGCCTGGAGGCCCAAAGGAATAAATGGGAATCCATTCAGTATTACCGATTCGGTAAATACCAAATAGGTAATAGGGGGAACATTTTCAAGGGTGTCAGGGTGTCACATTGACACCCTGTTGCACCCCTGAATAGTGCATGGGTGCACATGTGGCACACATACACGCCCTAAAGGCATGTATGTCTGCCACATCGCACTGTTGTAAAAGCAAAATAATTGCTTTTTCAAAGGTTTTCGACATTTATCACCAACTAGTTGGTGGTAAATACCGAATCCTTAACTCAGGAATGCACTAACTTGAGTGCTCCCTACAATAAGGATTCGGTAATTTACGGAATCGGTATGTTAAGAATTTGGTAATTTACTGATTCCTTAAATTACCGATTAAGTAAAATACAGAATCCAGGAATCATGCCACCTACATCTCAAAAGCCAAACACTGGTCGGTAACAGACGAAATTCTGTAATTTTGGACGTTACCGACCGGTATTGGGCGACTTACATCTGGCCCTAAGTTCCCTCCTGTTATATAGTTCCAGTTCCCGCACAGGCCGGATACCATTAAGAGGCAATTCAAATTCTCTCTGTATGTGTGTACCGTGGAGGCTTTTTGATAAGTGTAGTAAAGTAGCAGGGGTGCAAGCAAATTTACACTTCCATCCATTTAGAAGTAGAGGATTGACTTAAATACAGCCATGCTAAGGGGAAGTATCTGTCTCTGAAACACCTTTTTTGGCTGAAAATGTAGTTAAAAATGTGTTGAATATACAGGGATAGTCTTTTGTGTTGTCCACTTTTACTACTGTGGGAGAGGTTATTTTCTGCATTTTTCTGTAGACTGTCACGTTTAGAAATTTTGTAAAAAAGACATTGCAAGATGGTCTGCGCTTTTCTTGTTCTCAACATTTTACTTCTGATACATTTTGTGAGTGTGTGCCTCCTCCAATTTGCTATTGATCAGTTGTAGTGTATGCCGCTCATAAAGATGGTGGACAGCCATTCTTTGTTTCTAGGAGGCAGCCCTGGTGTGTAATGTGCGGCACACTTATTTCTATCCATTGCCTTATGGAGTGAGGAAAGAGTGGATGGGTATGGGTTCTGTAATTTGTACTTTGGGATTCTTCCTTGTCCCCTCAGAAAGATGGTACAGATACCTTCCACTTTGAAGAGCAATGAAGGATGGACATACTTTCCAGCAGCGAGTGCGCCCATGCACTGCCGTGTGAGTAAGGGCCACATGTCAGACCAATTCATTTTGCAAGGTCCTAATTGTGAATTTCTGCGACTCGCAATTAGGAACTTGCAAAATGCGATGTACAAATGTCTCCCAGACACATTAACGATTCCTAATGGGGTCGCAATCAAACTAGCTCATCAATATTCATGAGGTAGGTCGCAATTTGTGACCCATTGGGAATAACAAAAAAACAGGCAGGGTGACAGCAGAGCAGACCACCATGTCTGTCTTTGCTTTTCAATAAAGATTTTTTTTTAAATGCAAGCCATTTCCCTCAAAGGAAAATGGGATGGGTTTCTAAAAGAAAAATGTAATGTATCAGTTTCATTTTTTAAGAGTAGGCAGCCTGGTCTTAAAAAATATTTTCGCTGCCATTCACAAAGAGGAAGAGGTCTCGAAGAGGTCTTGAAACAATCGTACATCCCCCAGCGACTCGCTATTAGGAAGGGGCGGGTCAACAGAAAAATGACGTTTTATGGTGTCTGTCCAGCCCAAACATGACTGGTTCCAGGATTAATGGATATTTGGTGTGACACATATTTCCTTTCATTAAATTATAATTTAGCATCACACTATAGAGTATTAGAGCCATATGTACTATGGAAACATTATGCATGTTTCTAATTGCGACTTTTTGCGATTCGTAATTCAATTAGGAAGTTGCAAAATGTGATGTTCCATGTATCTCAGACACATTTAGCTATTGCCAATGGGGTTGCAATTGACCTGCTTCATCAATATTCATGAGGTAGGTCGCAATTTGCGACCGATTGGGAATGGCCTGTGATCACAGGGATGGTGGCCTTCTGGGATCAGAAGGACACTTTGTCCGTGATTGCTTTTTAAATTAAGCTATTTTTTTTAATTGAAATGCAGCCATGTTTCCTTAAAGGAAAACGGGATGTATTTCAAATTAAAAAAAACGACCATTTAATTTTTTTTAAGTATTCAGTTGTCCGTGTGACCACTGCCTGCTCTTAAAAAATGTTGGTGCTCACTTTCACAAAGGGTAAGGTGTCCCTCGGGTCCCAACCCCATTTGCGAATGGGTTACCACCAAATTGAATTTGGTGGTAAATTGCAATTGTTTTGCAACCACATTCTGTTTGCAAAACAATAGTACCGGTACCTGGAAATTGGTATTAGGAAGGGACGCACATATACATAAAAGGCTTTATGAGTGGCAGATGCTTCCCAGCTAAGGTTGTGTGAAATTCACAAAATGACTTTTTGCGCAATCAGGCAAAATGTTGGATAAATTACACCAAATTATGACCGAAATGGAAATTCAAGATTTTGTGCTATATTTTAATGCTATTCATTCTTGCTTCCATTTTGGAAGCAAGGACACATTTTGTGCAAAAAAATAGTGCGAAAAATGAACAAGTGCCTCCAACAACATCTGCCCACATTCTCGTCACTCACATTGTTCTCATGCTCCTTCAAAAGTTTTTAAAGCAAATGGTCTTTAATTACACAAATCACATAATTTTAGAAATTTTTCTTAACAAGCTAAGGGTCACATGCATCAACCTATTTAGGAAGTGCAAACGGTGCAAATCGGTAAATTCGGCCGTTTGCAATTCCTAAATAAGTTTTAGGGATGCATCATGCATTTTTGTGAAATTCGCTATTTTTAGCGATTTCCAAAAATGCGATTGCTTTTAAGGAATCGCAAATTTGCGATTCCTTAAAAGCAATGCATGATTGTCTTTCAAATTGCGAATTCGCAATTAGGGCGTGCAAATTACCACGAGGGTGAACCTTGTGGTAATTTGCGAAAAAGTATTAAAATGCTCAAAATTGCATTTTAAACACTGTCATGTTACAGACACACATGTCCTTAGGACATGTGTGTGTGAAACATGCATTTTAAAATACATTTCAGGGGTGCAGGGGGGGTCCTTTGGACCCCCCCTGCACCCATGGAATGCATTAACATTTTGTGAATCGCTAATTGAAATTCGCAAAATGTCAATGCCTTCCCATTGATTCCTATAGGCCTTTTGGCCCATAGGAATCAATGGGAATTGCGAAATCGCAAATTAGAATTCGCATAATATTTGCGATTCGGTAAAAATTATGATTTTTACCGAATCGCAAATATTATGCGAATAAAATCATGCATCCCATTTTGCGATTCCTTATTTGCAATTCCCTAAAAATCGCAAATAAGGAATCGCAAAACCTTACAATGATGCATGTGGCCCATAATGTAAAATGCCGGAAATTAGTGAGATTATTCTTGTGTAGCAAAATGTTTTTACTGATTTTTCATTGTGATCTTCAGACTTTGCTTCTAATTTTGCTCCTGATTTTTTGCTTTTAGTAGTTGGAGCTCCCTTCAGCTTCTACTTTTGGAATTTTGCCTCATTTCTGTTCTGGTGTTTTCCTGGGGTGGGAACACTAAGTCTAACTTACAGATAAGCAAATGTAGCCAGAACAGCCAACTCCCACCCCGTGACCCACCCCGTTTACAAGAATGTTCCTCCTGACTCAAACTAGCCTTCCCTTCCACACCCCTGCCTACTGCCTCCACCCCGCACAGGACCCATGCCACTACTGCTTACAGCATGTAGTAAATGGAAGCATTAATAATTACGGGAATAAGTACACTGTGTAGAATTAGGCATGACCAAACTGGGTCTGCGTGGCTATTCCACATTCCATAGTGAATAACTCATAATACTGGGATTTTACAGTGAAGATATCAGCGGGAATGGTTATATCTGACCACACACTATCCCCTCACCTCAATCTATGAGACTTATATTAGGCACCACCAAGAGAACTACTTACAAACAACGTCTGGAAAACAACACCTACAGCAGCAAGGAACTCTTCAGCATCGTTAAGGAGCTCTCCAACTCCAGCGCCTGCAACAACGACATTACACCCTCGCAGGACCTCTGCGACTCGCTCGCCTCGTTCTTCCACCGCAAGATCGCCGACATACACAACAGCTTCGGAGCACAGAACAAGCACCCAACCACTGAACCACCGCACCCTACCGCCACCCCCTGCACCTGGACCCCGGTCAGCACCGAAGACACAGCCCACACAATGAGCACCATCCACTCCGGATCCCCTACCGACCCATGCCCTCACCACATCTTTAACAAAGCCGACTCCATCATCGCACCCCAACTCCGGGACGTCATCAACAGCTCCTTCGCATCAGCCACCTTCCCGGAGAGCTGGAAAAATGCAGAGATCAGCACCCTCCTGAAAAATCCCACCGCGGACCCCACGGACCTCAAGAACTTCCGACCCATCGCGCTCCTTCCTTTTCCAGCCAAAGTCATTGAGAAGATGGTCAACAAACAACTCTCCACCTTCCTCGAGACAAACGGACACCTCAACCCGTCACAGTCCGGTTTCCGAGCAAATCACAGCACCGAGACCACCCTAATCGCAGCGACGGACGACATCAGGTCAATGCTCGACAATGGGGAAACCACCGCCCTCATCCTCCTGGACCTCTCAGCAGCCTTCGACACAATATGCCACCACACCCTGATACAATGCCTCAGCGACACCTGAATCCAAGGCGCGGGCCTGGAGTGGATCATCTCGTTCCTCGCCGGAAGAACCCAGAGAGTCCACCCCCCCCGTTCCGGTCTGCGGCTACCGAAGTCATCTGCGGCGTCCCACAAGGATCCTCGCTCAGCCCCACCCTCTTCAACATCTACATGAGCCCCCTCGCAGCCATCGCATGCAAACACAACCTCAACATCATTTCCCATGCCGACAACACACAGCTGATCCTCTCCCTCACCAACGACCCGGACAGCGCCAGAGCCAGCCTCCAGGAAGGATTGAAAGACGTCGCGGAATGGATGCAGCTCAGCCGTCTGAAACTGAACTCAGACAAGAAGGAAGTCCTCATCCTGGGACCATCCCCCTCTGCCTGGGACGACTCCTGGTGGCCTCCTGCTCGGGGCACCGCCTCCAAACCCACAGACCACGCACACAACCTGGGCTTCATCCTGGACTCCTCCCTCACGATGACCAAGCAAGTCAACGCCGTCTCATCATCCTGTTTCAACACCCATGCTCCGAAAAGTCTTCCGATGGATCCCCACCACAACCAGGAAGACGGTCACCCAGGCCCTCGTCACCAGCCGGCTGGACTACGGAAACACCCTCTACGCCGGAACCACAGCCAAGCTCCAGAAAAGACTTCAGCGCATACAGAACGCTGCGGTAAGACTCATCCTGGACATCCCCTGCCACAGCCACATCTCTGTCCATCTGAAAGATCTGCACTGGCTCCCCATCAGCAAGAGAATCACATTCTGACTCCTCACCCACGCACACAAGGCTCTCCATGACGCGGGCCCCACGTACCTCAACAACCGCCTCGCATTCTACACACCAACCCGCCAGATCCGTTCCGCCAGCCTCGCCCTCGCCACCATCCCACGCATTCGCAAAGCTACCACCGGAGGAAGATCCTTCTCCTATCTGGCAGCTAAGACATGGAACTCCCTCTCCACCCACCTCCGGCTGACCCAGGACCATCTCGCCTTCAGGAAACAGCTCAAGACCTGGCTGTTCGAGCAGTAGCGACCCCCCCCCAGCGCCTTGAGACCCTAACGGGTGAGTAGTGCGCTTTACAAATTCCTTGATTGATTGATTGAAGATCACAATTAATATTACCTCAAAAAAATTGCATGTCAGGATTTTAACACATAGATAATAAGTGAAGGGCTTATGTAGTTCCGTACATTGTGGGATTATGTGCAATAACTGACATCGTGCCAAAATTTCCTAAGAGAGTTTAAAAAAATATATATATTTTTATTGAGCAAAGCAGAGGTCAATAAAAGAAATACAAAAAAGTACATATATAACAAAAAAACTTCACCAGGGATAATTGTACACATCAGAATGAAACCAAGCGCAGTCCAATAATTCATATAATTCAGCAACAATCATTAATAAACATTCAGGTGCCACTAAAATGGTAACAAAAAAGAAAAACAACAAAAAAACTGCTAAAACTAAAGAACCAAGAACATTCAATTTCTCAGTTTTTATTAAACAGTTTAGCAGATTCAATAGTTGTCACACGGTTAGTGCAAAAAAACTGAATACTCTATTTCAATTGAGCCTTTGAATAAAAGTGCTCAAGTGCTAAAGTGCTAAAATTTTTAAAGTGTGCAATTGTGTCTTAGAATTTTGACTAAAGTACTGCTTTTTTGGTAAATAGTATTCATTTCTATACCTCAGACCTCGTGTGTTCTTAGTATATTCTCATGTGACATGCTGTGTGGTAGTGGTGGATGCACTAATAAGAAAATATTTCCAAATATTTATAAATTTTCTCATTGACCCTACTCTTTTAGCATACGCCTCTTGAAACTTTTTCGTCCGTCTCATTTTATTCCCCCATTTAAAATAAGATGGTACCTACTCTGACCTCCAATTTCGAAGGATTAGAGAAAGGGCGACTAAAGTGCAGATTGCAGTGAAAGTTACCACCAAGGGGTGGTGCCAACAGGATTGTTGCAATGTCAGCAGAAATCGGAAGCTTGGATGCGCGCGCAGCTGCATGACGTGTGATTGACGGGGTGCAGGGGATTTGACATTTACACTGACGGAAAGAGACAGAAGTCTGGCATGTCAGATCAACTTGTACTTCTATCATATCTGATATCTGATGTTTAGGAACTATACTATCTGGACGGAAAGGTCTCTAGGGCAGAAGCTATTCTATGCTAACTGTGGATGCGTGTATAAGCGCCTAAGTGTCTACATGTGAAGCGTGGGGCACGGGGCCTTCCATGGAAGCATGGCAACAGAGGCTATGAATTACTTGCATTGAGACAGGTCGGCCCTTTGGCTCTGCAGCTGGGGAGGATGTTTACAGGATCTAGTAGGCAGGAATGTATTCTCGGGGAGCGGAACAGATAACTCGAAGGTTATAGTCAGTCTTGGCAGAAAGCAGGCTTGAGCTGAGCGCGAGGGGCCGCGCTGAAAGTAAGTCAGAGTTCACGGGTACAGAGGTAGCCTGGGCAGAGGCTGCCAGAGTCAGGAGCCACAAAAGAGGTTCGATGGCAGAAATTCAGGGCCTACTCTGCTGGAGCAGGAAAACATGTAGAGTGTATTACAAAAAGACGGTGGCATAGCATACTTAGGAACGGACTACATAATCCATTCATGGTGGATCTGAAAGAGGACAAGTTAACGTTGGACGCAAATGTATTTGCGTCTTCATAACTGGCACAGGAGGGAAGTTACATGCACTTTAAGCTGGTACATGGAGTCGGTGGGGTACGCGCTAGGGAACATAATATGACCAAAAATTTAATTTTCCTCATCACACACCTCTATGTTCACGCCTAGTTCACGCCTTTTGATTACGTATTGCTACCACGTGTGTGTTTTATCTTGTCTCTCTCAGCTGTTACGCCTACTGTATTGGTATTCATTATATGGTTTAAGTATAAAAGTTATGTCTTGTCAATAAAGTCTGCTCTATCCCTTCCTGCACCCCAGTGGTGTCAGGAACACGATATCCGGTACCTGAACCATTCCTTTTTAAGGAATAAAACCCCTAAGAACTCTAGCACCACGGACTCTGCGTCTTTCTTTCCGATTGAGTTATTTCTGTTTAAGTACTTACCTGCATAGAAATTAGGACGGTAAATCAAATATTTACCACATTATTTTGGCGCCCGAACAGGGACCCCTCCCCCACCTTACGCGCCGGTTGGTGCGTTGCAACCTTTGCCCCCTGCCATAAGTCAAGACGGACAACTACGCGTACCCGCAGGATTTCCTGTATCTCCCTCTGGCCCACGGAGGTGACGGAGACTGCGATCAGCACCCAGACGAGGCGGTAAGGAGTGCGGAGGATCCCGACCAGAGCCTAGCCGAAAGAAGCAAGGTCCGAGGTGTCAAGAGGCCCACCAGAGTTTCCGAAGTATCCACGTGTCGAGTCGAGTCGAGTCCAGTCCGGTCCAGTCCAGTCGAGTTTTCCGAGGCCTTCTGTTCCGTGCTTCCCGGTGAGTACCATTGCTGGGACGTATATAGACGGGTGCATTATTATGTATCCGGTAAAGACGTGTTTGGGTACACAAACGCGGTCTGCACTGTTTTAGACAGTGTATCTGTACTGTTTAGCAGTATATCTAGCATTCAAGTTCTTGCACTGTCCTCGACAGTGTATCTGTGCTGTTTAGCAGTACATCTAGTATCAAGGGTAGTGATATATGTTCAAAATGTTTTCATGTGATTAATGTCGTGGTATGAGTGACTGTTTGATGTACATTATTGTGTTTTTGTGTAACTAGCTGTGTTCAGAGTAAGTAACCAGTATCGAGTATCCAGTACTAAGTAACAAGATGCCGTTCTTCAATAAACTAAGACAGATAGGAACTAGGAAAGGGATGCTAGAGGAAGAAATTCCTATCCCCCCTAGGGACACTCCTGGAAATTTTATGTACCATAAGCATGGCTTAGATGCCATATTGTATCTAGATTTATGGGCCGATTATACTAAGCACCTAGACGAGAGACACAGATGGCCCGTTACAGGAACATGGGATGCCGAGTGCATCGTGAAGGTGGAAGAAGCGCTATGGAAAAAGAAAGCCAGACCATCTCAGAAAGACGCCATAGAATTTTGGCGTAAAGAATCACATAAACGTGCTGAAAGAGCACTTCGTAGAGAAGACAGACATAGAGAAGAATCGGATAGAGTCTGAGAAAACGAATTAGTTACTGAAGGGATCCGAGTAAAAGCAGAACAAGTAGACCGTATGCGAAACAATCTTGTAAATGGCATGTACCTTGTGGCCGAGGGTTCGCCTGAAGCCACTTCAGAAATACCAAAAAATCTGCCGTCGCCATTGGTTCCAACTAAAGTAAATCACAGGACCACCAAAGATATATTCCTTGCTTCCTATCTAGACGATGTAGCACCCGCTTACACCAATCCACGTGCCCGCGTCCCGCCTACTGACGGTGACGGGGACGGGGACGGAGGTGGTAACCCGCCTCCGGACCATATTCCGCCATTGCCGCAACAAGGTTCCCCCGTTCGACAGCCTGCTCCACTTGTTCCTCCTCCTCCACCACTTCCCCCACCCTAGATAAATCCGACTGCACCTGATCCCAGTAAGAGACAAGTTCAGATACACATACAGACTCCACAGAGAAATAATGCTCAAGCCTCAGGAGGTGCGACAGGGGGTCTCCAGACCCCGCCAGCAACACACAGATTACACCTTAGGGACCTGCTGAAGCACCATACGCCCCAATCCCCCCGTCTCGAGATACTTAAAGAACCCCTTCCAATTTGCAGATATGATCCAGGACCCGGTAAAGAGGATAGAATGTTGATAGCATCACTACGTTTGCGACAAGCTACAGATTACCTAGTGTTATTCCCAGGGATGACTGATCACCTAGATAGAATATATCATTTTGTCCAGACTGGGGAAAATCCTGAAAGTATTAAGGAGGCCCTGGCACACCAGAAAGTTGACACTCAAGCATATGTACTACGTTTTTTCATAAACTGCTTAATAAGAGACCGAGACAGGCCTGGGGTAGACCAGGAAGAAATGGAATCACTAAACAAGTGGGGTCAAAATATAGCCGACGGAAAGCATGATAAACTGAACTGTATATCAAGCATGTAGAAGAAAATCAGAAAGGCAGTAATAGAAATACACGAAAAAGAAAGAGAAAGTGACAGGAATGACTCCTCCGAGGAGGAAGGACCTGAAGAACAAGAAACGACTACAGACAGGATAGCGTATGTAGGTAAGGGAAGTTACCTTAGGAAAGGCATTCGTCCAGAAAGCAAGAGAGTTTTTCTCTCTGGCATATCAAAACAAAGTTCTCCTGAACATCTGTTTCAAATTACCGATAAAATGCTTCAAGAACAAATGGGGTACCATGTACTCAATTCTATGGATGAACAAGAACTAGCCCGGTCAGCAGTACTATGGGCTGACAATTCTAACACATACAATGATGATACAGTAGCACAGACATTTCTGAACCTTTCCCCAGACGAGCAGAAATTAGCGGGTATATACATGATTCAGCATCTCATCACGTTATACAGACAACAACATTCCGATCCAGGTCCCTTACCTGATACATTAGAAGCACTACTTATGAATAGATGGAGAGGCCTAAGTACCAGATTAATTCAAATAATTCTAGAACAACGACGTAAATATAACGCTTTCTTAGGCCCACAATATGTTTCTGCTCCGCCTCCAGAAAGAAAAATGTGTCACTTTGAGCATTTTGACAGGCAGAATCCGTTACGAGAAGTACACCCAGTTATGGGTACCGATAATACCCTGAAACGTGTGTATGTATACACACCTTTAACAAAGTTAGAATTGTTAGAAATGAAGAAACTAGTACCCTGTCATGATAAAGACCCTGCAGGTTTTCACCGAGAACTTAAAGACATGTTACTCATGGGAGATTACACATATACAGACATTATGAAATTGTTAAAGGTACTGCTGCCCACCGGCATCTACGAGAAACTCAAGGAAAGAGAATGGGAGGTGGGAGATAAAAAGATTATATGGACTGAAATAGAAGACGAGGAAAAAATTCGTACTCCAGGGCTAGGCCTTGGGGAGAAAGCTAAAGCATTACCAGGTTTAATAGTACAGGTCTTGCCAAGGTTATTGACAACTAAAAAGGAAGACTGGGACGCAATCTCAGCCTGTAAACAGAAACACGATGAAGATACCAGTGACTTCTACTCAAGATTCGAGAAATGTTTCATTATTAATAGTGGCCTAAAACCAGGTAGCGAGTCGTACCCGCATCTTTTTGTAACAAAATTAGTCAAGAATTCCCTGACATCAGTTAAGAACCGTGTATATAAAGTTGAAAGTACATGGCAAGCAAATACGCCATCCCAGATGTTACAAATGTTACAATACCACCAGAACAGAATTAGAGAAGAACAGGATCACGAACAGAGACGTATGAAAGACACGAAAATGAAAATGTTAGTGGCCCAGTCGGTTCCAGCCGACGGCCAGAGAAAGGGTACGACCCAGACAGGTAATGCAGCAGCTCCCGTTAAAGGGAAATGCAACTATTGCAAGCAGCCAGGCCACTACGTACATGAATGTCCAGTCCTGAAACACAATATAGCAACAGGTAAAACTAAAGAAAGACCGCATCCGCCTAGACAAGACCAGGTCCAGCAACAGACTTCACAGAATTCACAACCTATGCATGCTTCACCACATACAGCACAGACCGCAGCTGCATCACAGCCACAGCCCATTGCCGCGACACAGCAAGTTTCACGACAGATGAACCAGTATGCCCAATCTGATTATCCCGATTATCAGCGATACACATGAAACAGCCTAGAGAGGGAGGTTGGCTTGCCTCTTATCGAGATTCCTGTAGACCAAGAGGGTCCTTACGTACACAGTCAAGTATTGGGAAAAGACAGAAAGTTTTTAATTGACACAGGGGCAAGCCACACAACAATCAGCCATAATGAAGTCCCAGGGGCACCCCTCTCAGGCTCACAAAATGTTTCCCTTGGTTTTTCAGGACAGCCTATTGTAAATGAGGTATCGAAACCAGTCCCCCTAGCTGTGGGTCCGTTATCACGCGTTACAGACTTGTTACTCACGAAATCATGTCCAGAAAACCTGTTAGGTATCAAAACACTGAAGGCTCTAGGAGCTGTGATATGTTGTTCTCCGGAAGGAGTTAGACTTTTTCTGCGTGACTTTAAGGGTCACTATGTATTACGAGAGTTTGATGTCAGATTGAAAAATGTACCGAAACACCTGTGGGCACAAGGCCCAACCGATGTAGGTTGCATGCACATTACACCATACCGTGTTACACTCAAGCCAGGAGTTGTTTTACCGCGAATCAGACAATACAAGTTACCACCCGATGCTGTAGTGGCTTTACTGGAAATCATTGACGAGCTCATTGCCCAAGGAGTGGTCGTAGAAACCGACTCCAATATCTGTAATTCCCCTATCATTCCGATTCTTAAACGTACTGATCCCAATGCACCGCCAGTATATCGGCTGGTGATTGATTTACGAGAACTGAATAAATGCATTGTTCCACAGTACCCTGTGGTTCCCGACATCTCATCCCTATTGACTGCTATTGATTCAGAAGCAACGTTCTTTACTGTAATTGACCTCAAGAACGCCTTCTTCAGTGTGCCCATTGATCCAGAGAGCCAATACCTCTTCGGATTCAGTTTAAATGGACGAAGTTTCAAATTTTCACGCGCACCTCAAGGATTCACAGAAAGCCCCAGCATCTATAGTCAAGCACTGAAAAGACAACTCGATTGTATCCGAATGCCAGTTAATACCGCCTTACTACAATACGTCGATGATCTGCTGATCACCGCACGAAGTGAACCCGAATGTGAACAAGCATCACTGACAGTTTTACATTTTCTGGCCGACAAGGGACACAAGGTGTCTCCTTCGAAGCTACAATTCTGTGTTCAGCAAGTTGTGTACTTGGGTCACTTGCTGTCCAAAGTGGGGAGACAGCTCACACCTGACCGCATCCAGTTAATTGTAAATATGCCACAACCTCAGACACAAAAGGAAGTGCGGGCCTTTATAGGTCTCACCTCGTACTGCAGACAATGGATTCCTCAGTATGCATTTCTAGCTAAACCACTCATTCAGTTGACAACACAGGAGGCAGCGACTTCGACTGCCCTTCCTTGGACCCAGGAGCATACACAGGCCTTTGAGGAATTAAAGAAAGCTTTATGTCAAGCACCAGTTTTAGCGACACCATGTTACAGCAAACCTTTTACACTTTTTGTTACAGAATGTGATGGTACAGCGTTGTCTGTCCTCACTCAAGATCAAGCAGGTTCACATAAGCCTTGCGCTTATTTTTCAAGTACATTGGATTCAGTAGCCCAAGCACTCCCTGCGTGCTTAAAGTCAGTTGCAGCGACAGCCCTAGCAATCAGACAGAGCGACTCAATTGTCTTAGGACATCCATTAACAGTACAAGTTCCACATTCTGTCGAGGTTCTTCTAAACCGAACCCAGACTCAACACTTGACTATAGCACGACTGACAGGTTATGAATTGACGCTATTCCAGCCACACATAGAAATCAGACGCTGTAACATTCTGAACCCTGCAACATTGTTACCTTCGATTATGACAAATTCAGCCCCGCATGATTGTATAGAGATCATTAATGTAGTAACAAAGCCCCGACGAGACTTAACAGATGTTCCACTGACAAATCCAGACCTAACACTCTATGTGGATGGTTCATGTATGAGAACAAACACAGGAGAATTAGTGGCCGCGTATGCAGTGACCACTGAAACTGAAGTCAAAGAAACATATCGTATTGATACACTGTCTGCTCAAGCAGCAGAGCTCATCGCTCTGACCCGAGCCTGTATACTAGCCAAGAACAGAAATGTTAACATATACACAGATTCACGTTATGCTTTCGGAGTTGTACACGATTTCGGAGTGTTATGGCAAGAACGAGGTTTCTTGACCTCTCACGGTGCCAAGATCCAACACGGTCCCCTCATTCAAGCACTATTAGAAGCAATACATCTGCCTTCAGGCATATCCATCATGAAGTGTAAAGCACATACTAAAGTTACAGATTCCATTTCCCAGGGTAACGACCTGGCAGACCAAACCGCAAAACATACAGCATTGACTCACACCCAGACAACTGATGTGACAAAGACAATAGTGCCGACACAGTGCATGACAGTTAGGGATCCCACACTAGATGTAATCGATATTCAGACACATGCTACTCCAGATGAAATCAAGAAATGGACTGAACTAGGAGGGATCCAGACAGATCAAGGTTGGATGACGAAGGGAAAATCTACATGGTTTCTCCCCGACTCTATGGTTCAAGTCATAATAAATACAGCACATAGTCCAGCACACCTAGGAGAAAAAGCTATGTTAGACAGTTTACAGAATCTCTGGTACAACAAACATTTACGAGCAGCAGCAAAACAGAAAGTGCGTACTTGCATGATCTGTTGTCAGTTCAATCCAGGTAAAAGCGTCCCTGTAGAGCAAGGTGGATTTCATCCTCCCGATCACTCTTTTGAAGTCCTCCAGATGGATTATATCCAGATGGACCGTTGTCGAGGATTCAAGTATGTCCTCGTAGTTGTTTGTGCACTTTCCCGTTGGACCGAAGCATATCCAGTCCCAGATTACACTGCCCCGACCACTGCCAGGCAGCTGGTTCGTGAATTCTTCCCACGGTACGGCTTGCCTCGTATCGTGTACTCAGATAACGGACAGCCATTCTCATCCGAGCTCATGAAACAGGTTTCCCTTCTGCTGGGATATCAGTGGAAATTCCATTGTGTCCGACATCCCGAGGCCGCTGGCCTTGTAGAGAGACATAACCAGACGCTGAAAACACGCCTTGCTAAAATCTGTAAAGAGAAAGGGGTCGACTGGATAGTCGCCCTACCAGTTGCACTGTTCTACATGAGAATGGTCCCCCATTCGAGATCAGGACTATCCCCGTATGAGGTGGTCTTTGGTCGACCACCGAATATGTGGGGGACGCCCATGCCTAAGAAAATAACCGATGTTGATTGTAATATGCTGACAGATTACCTTGCCTCCTTGATGTCTGCACTCCAATCATGTCGTTCACAGGTTGCCGCAGCCTTCCCCGACAACACTGATGTAAAGCCACACGACGTCCGTCCCGGGGATGCGGTGTTGATTCACAACTTCGACAGGAAAAGTCCGCTGGAGCCCCGCTGGAAAGAGCCAAAGATCGTCCTTCTGACCACGAGGACGGCAATTAAAGTGGAAGGAAGAAAGGGGTGGATCCACACGAGTCATATTAAAAAATGTAATGAACTGTTGCCAGAGACTGACTCTTCCACCCCCTCAAAGGACTGCCTCGATACTAGAGACTTTAAAATTCCAAAGAGAGAGAAAACTCCCCAAGAGGAGTACAAAGCGAAACTACGGTCTAGCAAGTCAGACAGTTTAATTGTTTAAGTCCTCCCCTAGGTGAATCGGTTAAATAGTTTCTGACATGTATCCCCTAGACCGAGATAGAGAGAGAGAGAGACGATTCAAGAAACGTGCATATTGTAAATCACTCCGTAGTCACTGTATAGTGACATTATTGGTTATGTTTTTTCTAAGTCTTCTGATTATTGTTGCCAGTATATTGCTGCCTATATACTACCCTATCTTCAAGCGTGAACAATCTACTTACAATGTCACTGCCGAGCATTCTTTTAGCAAATTACCCCCTCATGAATTGTCTTACAGACTTGCGCTGCGCAACAACACATTCATTAGTATGTTACATCACTCCCATCAGACTAATAATGCTACAAACTGTTGGATATGTGGCCGACTCCCTCCCTATCAGAAATACAAGGGAGTTCTGCCCCTCTTTCCGTACCCATTCACTCACAATGGCTCATGTGGAGCATGGTTTAGAATAATGAATTCCTTTGATCCTGATATTGCTGTTTTCGAAGGGAATTGGGTTTGGGGAAACTTGAACCTAGTTCTGCTTAACGCCTGTTATCCTGACAAAAAGGGACTTCCCACTAGAATAGGAACTGATCTAGAAAATGAAGTATATGGATTAGGTAATTATACAATTAACCTTATGATTCTTACTGTTGAATCCGAAGCTGCACCAGTTCTCCCTGCTATGTCAGTATTACCAGTCACAGGTGACTTATGTGTTAGAAAGAAGGGTTCAGTACACTTAGGTCATAGTAAATGTACTACTGTGGTCGAATTCAGTGATCAAGGCAAGTCTTCTTTTAGAGCTACTCGTCATTCCTACTTTGTTTGTGGCCATACCGCATACATACGCTTACCTCCAGATTGGGATGGTACCTGTTACATCGCATTCCTTCTGCCACCTGTTTTTCTAGCCCCTCCTGATTATCACAGAAATACAAATCTAGTAAAGAATAGACTCCGAAGAGATCTCCCGATTGTCGACTACACTGAAACGGCATGGGAGCAATACACAGACTTCAATAAAGGTTTCTTCCCCTACTTAGGTACTGTTTTTAATAGTAAACTGATACGAAGATTAACTAGAACCCTCGAAGCAGTAGTGAATGAAACTACCTCCGCTCTAGGCAACTTAACGGAGGAGCAATCTGCCATGCGGGTTGTTGTTCTCCAAAACCGTCTTGTTATTGACGTCATCCTAGCAGATAGGGGCGGAGCTTGTAAGGTCATCGGGTCAAGTTGCTGTGTTTTCATTCCAGAAAACGCGCCAACCGTATATAAAGCTATTACACGTCTTCATAAAATTGCAAGTTTGATACATCAGAATCCAGGCACCTGGACTTGGTCCGGTTGGTTCTGGACAACGTTGACCGCTTGGGGATGGAAGATCCTATCCTTCCTAGGCATAGCCCTTGTTATAATATTCAGTTGCTGCCTGTGCCTACAGTGTGGGCCAGCGATTTGTGGTCTGTGCGCCACATCTTGTATTCCACATTCTAGTTTTCACTCAAAACGCGAAAAGAAGAAAGAAGAGCAAATGATGTTACAAGAACAGACTGATCGATTTATGAGGATCGATATATCATGAAGGGTCCGTAGGGAACAAGGAGGGAATGAGGAAATATAAATGTTATGGTCAAGAAATGTTCCCTAACGTGTACCCCACCGTCTCCATGTACAAGCTTAAAGTGCATGTAACTTCCCTCCTGTGCCAGCTATGAAGACGCAAATACATTTGCGTCCAACGTTAACATGTCCTCTTTCAGACCCACCCTGAACGGGTTGAATATTCCGTTCCTAAGTATGCCATGCCAACGTCTTTTTGTGGTGTACTTTACACGTTTTCAGCTCTGGCGAAGTAGGCCTCTGAATTCTGCCATCGAGCCTTTTTCTGCCTTCTGACTCTGAACGCCTCAGCCTGGGCTGCCTCTGTACCCGTGACCTCTGCCTTTCTCCCTGTGCGGCTAACGGCGCTTAGCTCAGCCTGCTGCCTGCCAAACTGTATTCAACCTTCGAATTATCTGCTCCGCTCCTCAAACATACATTCCTGCCTACTAGCTCAAGTAAACATCCTTCCAGCCGCAGAGCAAAGGGCCTGGCCTCACTGTCTCCGTGCAAGTAATTCATAGCCTCTGTTACCATGGTAGGCCCATGCACCCACGCATCTCATGCAGATACATAGACGCTTATACACGCATTCACAGTCAGTATAGAATAGCCTCTGCCCAAGAGACCTTTCCCTCTAGATAATATGGTTCCCAAACATCAGATATCAGATATGATATAGGTACGAGTTGATCTGACATGCCAGACTTCTGTCTCTTTCCGTTAGTGTAAATGTCAAGTCCCCTGCACCCTCCAGCTCCACGTCAATCACACGTCATGCAGCTGCGCGCGCATCCAGGCCTCAGATTTCTGCTGACATTGCAAAATTCTGCTTTGTACCCACCTACTTGTGACACTTAACTGTGACGTTTCTAGCACACACCTCTATGTTCACGCATAGTTCACGCCTTTTGATTACGTATTGCTACCACATGTGTGTTTTATCTTGTCTCTCTCAGCTGTTACGCCTACTGTATTGGTATTCATTATATGGTTTAAGTATAAAAGTTATGTCTTGTCAATAAAGTCTGCTCTATCCCTTCCTGCACCCCAGTGGTGTCAGGAACACGATATCCGGTACCTGAACCATTCCTTTTTAAGGAATAAAACCCCTAAGAACTCTAGCACCACGGACTCTGCGTCTTTCTTTCCGATTGAGTTATTTCTGTTTAAGTACTTACCTGCATAGAAATTAGGACGGTAAATCAAATATTTACCACAAACCAGCCAACGGGATAGGAACGACATTCTATTAAAATTGGCTGCTCTGAGAGACTTACGACCCACTTCAGTGATCCGCTCCCACTCCTGCCACGAGAAGGAACAGTTGGTTTCCTGGGATATATTAGCAAAGATTCCGTCGACTAAAGTAGAAGCTCCCCCCTTCCTAAGGAATTTATACTGATTCCCTAATCCTGTTAATTTTGTTTTGTACAGGGAAATAGCCAGGGGCATTTCCCCTGCCGGCACATTATATTTATGTATAAAATGTATGATTTGAAAAAATTCCAGAAACCCAGTTTTTAGTTTATTATCGGACCTGGCCAGAACCTCTTGCCAAGTAATGAGCCTCGCTGAAACAAAGAAGGACCCCAAATCCCCGAAGCCTGTCTCCATCCATTTTTGAAGTTTAATTGAGTGGATTTGAAGCCTGAGGCTCTTGCACTCCTCTATTCTCAAGTAGCGCAAACCACCTCACTTCCTGTTTAAAAAAGACTGTAATCTATATGTTATATCTCGAATGGTCTTATATCTGGTCTTCTTTGGTAATTTTGCTGTTTTAAAAAAATATCGGAACTTGCGAGCCTGCCTCGTGCACCATTTGTTCAGAAAAAAACATGTCAAGCTGTCTATTAGGTGCCGATAAGTGAGCTGCAAGATCCATTATTGCAGCCATGTAGTGGTTATCAATGCTGGTATAGTGGTTGACATCTGGTCTCAATATCATGCCCTACGTTTTAAAACAGCATAAGATTATTATTCATGTTCAAAAGGCTCTATCTTAATCTGCTACTGTATGGTCATAGTGCTGTTCTACTTACCTTCCTTGTCCAGAGCACACTTCATCCTCCATATGCTAAGGCAGACAGCCCAGCCTATCAATCTGGAAGCCAAAATCAATCCATTCCAGGACTTACCAACACCTTCCTGCAACAGCAAGCTCACCTCTGTTCCTCTCCCCTTTTCCTGTTTTCCCCATCTTTCTCTATTGAAATGGTTGAATGCTCAGCACTTATAGAGAGACTTGGGGGGGGGGGAGATAAGTGGTATTTGCAGCTAGTTCATGTCTCAACTTAAAGCTCGACACTCATGTATTTTCAGCCCTATTTGTTTAGATTTAATGTTTCAAAAGTATAAGGCAGAAAAATCTAAATACATACACTTCAGTAATACCATAATTGTATCCCTGACTACAATGGATGAAAAGGAGGAGCACCACTGCATGCATGACTACCTTATAGAATACTAACATAACCATGAGAAACCCCCTACAACCATATTGATTTGAGCTAACATATATAGAAAGCCCCAAAAGATATCCTGTTTTGGTTCCTCGCCTAAGATTGTATTATAGAAATTATACAGATTGTTCAAAAAATCCACTTCCCTCCTCAAAATCCCTCCATATATTTAGAAAATAAATTATAAAATGCAGACACTGTGCAATATTCTATATCATGAAATACTTAAAGATAAAACTGGTGCAACTGTGACACCATCGTAAGAGTGTGAAACCAGAATCAAAAGCTTAGCTCAAACCAGTTGAAACTGCTAGAGAGTCAGAAACCTGAGCCATGATACGATTACACTGTTGACTCTAGACCCTCAACTGAAAGTAATCCCCTAGGATAGGGTAAGTCTAATTAATTGCATGCTCATGACTGAACACAAATAGTGAAATTATGAAGGAACAAAATAGAATATGGATCCACTATGGTGCACATTCAACAGCAATAAGGACAGGTCATGTTGTGTAATGCACAAAAGGGTATCACAAAGCAGGTCATGGAGAAAACCATCAGCTACTGCAACCTCCGGAATTTCAGGCACATTGATATGTTAGATATACTTTCCACCCTCAGAAGGGTCTGATGAGGGGAGTGGGGAGAAAATGTGCATGTGATCTTAAGAACAATGGAGTTCCTACAGTTGTCACGAGTGACCGATGACGGATGAGTTTTCTTATACAGTGAATGACTGACAGAATATCCATGCCAAATTTATCGCCTGGACAGAATATTTGTCAAAATTATTGAGGACTGTTAGACCTGTCAGCCTGTGGGTGGGCTTCCCCCAAACATTTGCCTTCTTCCCCTTATTTTAGTTGATTTCGTTTTTTATGAATCTGGACACTTTACCACTGCTAACCAGTGCTTAAGTGCAAGTTCTCACTCTGCAAAACATGGTAACATTGGCTCATACCTAATTGACATTTTCAATTTACTTGTAAATCCCTAGTAAGGTGGTGCTACCTGTGCCCAGGGCCTAAATGCTACTAGTGGGCCTGCAGCACTGATTGTGCCAGCCAAATAAGTAACACTTTTAACATGTCTCAGGCCTGCTAATGCAGCTTGTCTGTGCAGTTTTAGACTTCAATTTCAACATTTTGCCAATCCTAAACCTTTCTTTTTATTAATACATGTAAGTCGCCCTTAGGATAGGCTCTGGACAGCCCAGAGAGCAGCGTGTGATGCACTTAAAAAGTAGGACAGGTAATTTTAAGTTTTACATGTCTTGGTAGTGAAAAACTCTTGAATACCTATTTCACTACTGCAAGGTGTACCTCTCCCATAGGATGACGTTTGAGTTATCTTCTTACATCCAATAAGCTGTAATTTCCAAATGGGAGCAGGAAACCAGTTCATGTTTGGTGTCTTTGGAATTGTAAGGAAAACTCCAAAGGTGGTGAACTCAGATTCAAATTGCAATTTAAAAATGCCACTTTTAGAAAGTTGGCATTTTCTTACCTTAGCCATTTAGCGCCAACAGCGTGTCTCTGGGTCACATGACTGGGTATAGTTGACAGCTGGGCTTTGTGTATTTCTCCTAGACAGCCATGCACAATAGAGAGCTTAGGTGTGCCTAGATCGGCCATCATTAACTGGAAAGCAGGAGGAGCTGGGCACAGTTCCACTTCCACTTGAATAGGCTGTGTCCTGCCTCCACACAAAGGGCTGTGCTCCCTACGTAGTTAGTCTGGAGCTTGGATAGACAAGGCAGGATCCCTGGGGACTTCAAAGGGAATTCTTAAAAGCTTCTCCCACCTTCCAAAGGAAGGGCACAGGTATAAATAAAGGAACTCAGACTCTATTTCTTCAGTACACTATTGGACATGTGGATAATCTTCCGGGAAGAAGGACTGCTGTGCTGCTTAAAAAACTTCCACTCTGCTGGATTACTGCTCTGAAGGACTACTGCCCTACTGTGATGAGCTGCTGCCATGTTGCCTGGATGGGAAGGACTGGACCTTCAGCTGTTGAACCCAGGAACCAAAAGTGACTCAAAAGTCGAGTTGGCTGGCTTCCTGACTTGAGTCTCAGGGACAGAAGACTCCAACAACCTTGAACCCAGCACTTCAACTCCGCTGTCTGCGAATCTACCCTGCGAAGTGGAGCCACTTCAGTCCTGCACCCATGGAAGTGCATCTCTGCCAGCTTCCGTGGGTCCAGAAAAACAGGCACAACTCCTCTTCTGCATGGCCCAACCCCAAGCAGGACTGATGCATCACTGCTGTTCCCTTGTCGATGTGATCCTTGACGACGATGCATGATCTCACACCGCAGCCTCATCACATCTCGGAACAGATGTTTCGCTTCAGCTGTGCACAGCTCCGCAAACCAAGATTAAAGATACTCTGTTCAGCTAACCTAACTGGCTCCCTGTAGCTGACCCACATTCAATTACGGTTAGCTTGAACTTGTGACTTTTTTCCTGGTCCGGCACGACCAGATATCCACAGTTGACGCTTTGTACTTTTTGGTACTACTTTTACTGAAATCCTTAAATTTGAATACCTATGGTTCTTTTGGTTGGATTTTTGTCATTTTGGTCTTGCTTTATTTATTAAAGATTACTCTATTTTTATGCCCTGGTGGGGAATCCTTTTGTGGTGTGTTTTCACTGTCTTACTGTTTGAAGTGTTACACAAATACCTTACACACTGCCTCTAAGTTAAGCCTTACTGCTCTGTGCAAAGCTACCAAAGGGTGGAGCACAGGTTAATTTATGGTTGGCTTGTGTCTCAGCCTGACAAGGATTGTGGTTGCTGCTTGACCGTGGCTCACTCTCCAATAAACCAACAACCTAATTTCTTACAAGGATCAGAATACTGAGAAGGTAAGTGCAAATTCGTAAGTATAGATTTACTATTTTCAACTCCACATTTAGTAGTTTGAAGTAATTAATATATCATCAAGGCACATAGGTGAGAAGTTATATATAGTATATCTTTGCTTACCCATAGAAACTTATCTCCACTATATTTATGGCCTCGATATTCTTGACACAATATTCTGTCCACATGATATTTTCTTCCAGATATTTTTTCTAAACACAAATGTATATAATTTTATAAAAGAATAATAATGACATGATGCATCTGTAGGTCTTAAAAAAGCATTGGGGTTTCTGATTTATGCTATGGTCACCTATCCAGTTTGACCTCTACTTTTGTTTCCACTGTTTTAGTTAGGTAGCAAATAGTGCTGGCTTTTCACACAGAATCTTTGAAAAATTAAAATAACCTATGCAATTATTTGATGGCCCCTTATAAGTAGATCCATATGGCCAATTAGAGTACTGCATTAGCTGTGTCCTCCATATACTTTGGAGGTTATATACAGTTTAACAGAGTTGCTTCCACTCTGCTACATCTATGGTTTCCAATCCCCATATGGAAGTGGAGGATTGCCAATAGACTGCTTTGAAGGCTCCACCAGCTCCAACAGAGGTCAATCCATTGCAGCAGCCGGTCAAACCTTGGGCGTCCGTCCTAGCATCATAAAGAAGATGTCCTTGCCTTCTATTAAGTGCCGGACATCTGATGCAGATTTTCTCTGCCCAGTCCGCCATTTGAGGCAAGATGGATCCGGGCGATGGAAATCAGCAATGGCCCCTCTGCAGGGATAAAATTTGTTCCATCTTATGTGAGCCCTACTTTGGGGTGTTTTTTGTGAAACAAAAAAAAATTTTCAGCAATCATCACTTTTTATGACGTAGAGCTTGTGATTCTTGCTCCCTGGTGGGGTAACATGGAATTCTTACGCACAAATCAATCCATAGTCCAAACCATGCTGTTGGTTTATGATGATTTTGATTCACTTGCATAGACAATTCATGAATATAAGTTTATCATAATAACATTGTTCACTGCTGATATTCAGCAATGTTATATGAAAGCCTGCAGGGATGCCTGTCACGTGTAGACTCACTTTTCTGTTTTTTTTACTTTACCTAGTGCTAGTGGTAAGGGGGTGACAAGGAGGATGCTCACACTTTTAATGAGGAAACGTTTATAAAAATGGCATGGTTCAGTCGCAGGGAGGACTCATGTGGTTCCTACAGACACAATGCATGTCCGCAGAGCTCCCTTCCCATGGTCTCCAAATGCCTGCTCCCTGATCTAATCAGTAGTAGGAGGAGGTTTGCTGGTTTACATCTCTTTCAGATCAGCAGAAAATCAAATGCAGTCATATTAACCCTTGATAAATAAAACGACAAGTATCTTCAGTCTGTTACCATTTCTTACCTGCCTATGTGCTAAAGCTTTACTTTTTTTCGCCAGAGAGTCTTACATCTTTTGTTGTCTATGTTAGTGTCAAAAAAAGACAAATATATATATGTGTGGTTGTTTTGATTACTCAGAACAGAGTGTGGGATTATATGCATCTAATTGTACTCGCAGAGTTTCTGGCAGGTTCGAAGTAGTGTCCATACTGGTCCATCCTTGTGAATTGTGCCTACTGGAGGGAGGAATGGCGAGACCCAGGTCTGTATTCCCATTTCTACGGATCGACAAGCTCCAAGAGCCAGGCGAAAACTAACCAGTGTGGCCAAAACTCTGTTAGCTCAAGTGAAGTGGGCCGCAGCAATATAATATGGAAGTTAACGTGGCATTCGGGTTTGTACTACCACTGCGCTGGCAACAGCATTTTTGGCAAACAATTCTTTTGTACATAGTTTTGCTCATCGTTGTCTGCTCTGTTGCACTAATCTTCACCATTTCTATGGCGGGGATAATAAATCTTGTTCATTTATACAATACACATTTTCTATTTGGTTTGTGATCCATATTTTGTTCTTTTTAGTTGTACCCAGACAGATATCTTTTTCCGGTATCTGCTAACTCATTTGTCTTCAGACAGTCCCCCTCTTTGTAAGACAGAGATTCAACATCAGCATGGAGAATACTGCACATACCTCCCTGAGGCAATACTCTGTTTGTTCTTTTGTCCATAACTCTGGATGCCTTTCCCTGACCAGATGATAGCTATCCTCTCAGCGACTGACTGGCAGAGACACAGGTCTGAATGTTGGTAGCCAGAAATCTATAAACTGATATTAAAAGTGTATACTACTAACACCTGTTTCCCTCAATTTTTAGTGATCACGGAAGCAAAAAAGGAGTAACCTTCATTGAAAGGGGCTGGTGGGCCCCGCACTATCCATTTACCTAGGCACCAGGGAAACAGAGACCCCCTCCCCTTAGGCACACTCTAGCCCTCATTATGTGTGCCCCATAAGGGTATTCAGTATTAACCACACTCAATAAAACCAAAACCCGGTGTTATGAAATTGTTCAAGCTCGATAAATAGCATCTATTCTGAGTTTTTCCTCAATAATAGGGAATAACATGAACATTCACTTGCCTACTAGGCCTTTGTCCCCTGATAAATTCTTGCACTTTTGATCTGTAGAAATTTAGCAGGGGAGCGGAAGTGCAGGAATTACTGCGGCCTATAAAATCCTCATGGAGTGGTACCAGAATTTCATTGTCACCATATTGTTTGACATAAATGTTGTGACTTAAATGTCATCAACAAAAATATGTCCTCTCTGATTTAATTAAATAGGATCTGCACCCCATGGAGCACTAGTTTTGTAAACAATATTTAGGACGTAATATGTCAGACAATAATTCGGTATGCAATATTCTGACATACAACCTTCCTCACAACTCATAATTCTGCACAAGCGAGGTTTGCTGAGGGATCGGGATTGTACAACCCAGTCATGATCAGTGCTCAAATCTCTTACATAAGAATATATCAAATTGTCGGATGACAAGAAGCAGTCTACTGTAAATATCTTACAGGATCTTATTAACTTTTTGTACCTATCAAATAATGCATTTCTTCAACCTTTAAATGAAAATACAGAAACATTCCGTGTGGTGGTTTCTTAGCTAATGGTTTCCCTAGAAGCTTTGTTAGAGCGCCTAATCCGCAAAAAGCTCGACATTTTGCACAGACTGGACAGTAAACTCGTTCCACTAAGGGGAAATTATGAATGATACAATCACATCTGTATAGATGTGACCATACTTATGTGGAATAATAAGTATTTACGATGTAGCTTTTGTGTAGATAAGATAATCTATGTCATAGATCTACCTTCTCAATACTTCACGCACGGGCAACTCTTTCTTGAGCATACCTTTACATATTTCCTTGGAGCAACAATATATGTATACAATGTACCTATATTTGTTTTTTCAAAAGGCAGAACAATGTATACATTCAGATCTGTTTGTTTTGTGTGTGATGTGAACATTTAACAATCATATAGGCAAACTCTCCCTTACTATTAGAAAGAGTACCTACCCCCATCCTATAGTTGAATGGGTTGGGTTGTTGAGAAATATTTAGGAGAGGTTTATTCATTAAAATGTTATCTGCATAGTGGACCTTTCCGACTGGACCACTGTTGTCATGTATCATTTACTACCCAGGTCCTTCGGATTATTTTCGGGTCACCCCATTTTTATGTAATGGATAACTCGCAAACAGAATTTATTTTCAATATGCTTCACCCTTACTTTAGCTGGATGAAAAGCCATTGATTATACCTTCAACATTTTCATTGAAATTCTGATGTCGTGCATTTCCATTCTTGTAATCACAGTTTCAGGACTAAGATTAAATAGATCTTTAGTCCTCTGAAATTAACCTCTTCTAGGAAGGCTTCTGTATTTGTTGGCTAACATAACAAAACATAACATAACATAACATAACATAACATAACATAACATAACATAACATAACATAACATAACATAACATAACATAACATAACGTGTATTTGCAAAGCGTACATTCACCCAGAAGGGTATCTTGACACTGAATAACAGATGCTTATTGTTACCCAACAGTACTGATTTTATCGACCTCAGAAGGATGAAAGGCAGTGTGGCCCTGTCGATATTTGGACCTGTGACCATGAGGGTAAAAACAGGTCGCCAAAGATGACACATTAGTCCACTAAGTCACCAGACCATGGAACAATGGCATTATCAACTTTACAATTTTTTTTTTGCTTTGCATGCTCAATTTAGCATCTTCTCTGAAGATGGAACACTGTCTTACTCAATGTTCAGTGGCCCAAATGTCTATGGGGCCCATTCACACAACCAATCTGAGACAAAATCCTAAACGTACTACTTTTGGTATTCACAGATGGCATTTAGTAGGAGTAAAGTTAGTATTTTATCTTAAGTTAGTATTTTGTCTTAAAATAGTATTTTGTCTTAAGTTAGGATTTTGTCATTTTGTCTTAAATTAGAATTTTGCCTTAAGTTAGGATTTTGTCTTAAATTAAGATTTTGTTTTAAGTTTTCCTAATTTAAGACGAAATCCTAACTTAAGACAAAATACTAATTTAAGACAAAATATTACCTTAAGACAAAATCCTAACTTAAGAAACAATACTAACTTTACTACTACTAAATGCCTTCTGTGAATACCAAAAGTAGTGAGTTTATGATTTTGTCTCAGATTAGTTTTGTGAATCAGCCCCTATATCTGTTTATCCATAAGTTTGATGTAATATCTCTACATGGCTCAACAATGGCCTTCCTCAGTTCAGCACAATTACCTTGTTCTCAATGTGTTTATGTTTCCCCATATGTCACTCAGATAATGCTAATTGCTGAAAAGACACAAATTCATTTGCTATCCCAATAGAGAATCACATTGTCCTTGTTAAGATGACTAGAGATTTTGTCCCTTCCAGTAGACTTTCTTGGTCCCCCATACTCACAGAAATAGTTTGGGAGCCTGCTGAGTGAAGAGAACAGGCATGGATCTCAGTAAACCAACCATGGGCAATTTCACAGAATACATCAATAAGGAGATTGCACTGACCTGTCGGAGTTCCTACCAGTGTTATCTTAGATGCCCTCCCCGACACTTTGATTTTAAGAAGTCAAGGAACATACCACAATGGCTTCTACAAATCTTTTTTATCCTGTATGCTAATGTGGCAAAAATGGTAAGCAGGTATTATAGTGACAAGAAGAGGACAAGCACAGGTAAAAAATAAAAAATGAAGTGCCCTATGTACTATAGATTTTTGAGGTTGGAAAGCCTATGAATAAGGCTTTACAATCACAAAACTTCTTTTCACGTTGTATAAATCCAATTATATGAGAAAAGTTAATTGTAACTCTTTTCAATTGCAGACCGGAGGGGGCATGAAAGAGGAATTCCTCTGAAATTTGTAGGCCACAAAGGAATGTATCAACAGTTCGTGACCTCAACTGTGGTTGCAAACAATTGATGAGTTTCTATACCACCTCTTAATTTAAAATAGTAAATCCTATGCAAAAGAGAAGCTGACCATGTGGGACAGCTTCTTTTTTGGGCGTTGTATGGTCTTAGGCTGAGCATTCACAAACCTATTCACAGCTACATGCTCACAGAAATGTATTTCAAAAAAGGAAATATTTTTGGAAAAGCAACAGCGTTGTCTTTAAAGGATATTGACTGCTTTAAAAAACGATTCACATTTGGGAAACCTAATGTAAGGATGGTGGTCTGCTGTGGCTTGTCAGTTGCCATCACTGCATTCACTGCCATGTCACTGGAATACCTCTTGCTAAGTGAATGGGCTTGTACACCCACCCTGAATGACTGACTGCTTGAGAAACGATTTTTTTATTTGGACCTGGCATTACATTAATATGGTGTGTATGCTGAGTCATAGGCCAGTGCCTGTAATGCTAGGTGCAAAACCTGTTTTGTGACTTGGAAGCAGGTCCAAGGCATACCCTCATATTAACCATATGATTTCTCCCCATGCTTTGCATAAATCACATAAGGGATGGTGGAAGTTGTTAGAAATAGGGGTCCCTAGTTTGCAGAGGTATACACCTTGTCCAAGTAGGCACCCTTCCTTCTAGTCAGGATGAGTTAAGTACACACCTAAGTTTGTCTGTGCTGCTCACCCTCTGGTAACTTGGAACAGAACAGTCAGGCTAAACTACAGAGAATGTGTACATAATTGTATATAACACACAGTAACACAGTTAAAACACTACAAATGGACACCACACCCGTTTAGAAAAATAAGTACCTTTATCTAAACAAACAAGACCAAAACGACAGAAATCCAACATACACAACTCAAAATATCACTTGTAAAAAGTTTCTTGAAAATATATCACTCTTAGAAGACAATAGCTCCAACTGGGGCTATCTAAATTTTGTGACGAGTACAAATCCAAAGTACAGCACTCGCCACAAAGTGCACGGGTTGCCAAGGAGTCACATGGACCACCAGAGAAACTGTACCTTTGCTGGTGATCCAAACAATGGCGTCCCCTGGCAGGGATGCTGCCAGTAAAGGATTTGTGTCTCTGAGACTTCAGAACAGGAGGAAAGCTCTACTTCAATCCCTTGGAGATCTTCTCAAGATCATCTCAAGCAGGTTTCACAGCAAAGTTCCGGCTTTGTCATCTTCCAGGTAAAAGTAGGTCACTGTAGGCAACCCCAGCAAAGCAACACACAGCAAAGGGGCAGTACTCCTCCTCACAACTCACCAGTCCTTCTCCTTGGCAGAGGGTTCTCTTGATCTAAAAGTAATCTAAAGTTCTGGGGCTCTAGAGTCTTTGAGCTCAGAAAAAACAGTTCTCTCCTCCCTTGTCTAGCTTCACTCCAGGAGGTGGAGACAGCATCATGCAGAGCAGACACAGCCTATTCAGATGCTAGTGAAAACTCCTTCCACCACTCCAAATACAGAAAGTCTTATTCAGCCTGGGCCTGAGTTGCCCAGGAAAGACAGGACACACCTCAGTCCTCCTTGTGACTGTCTGAAGTGAATGCACATCACCAGCTCCTGTGAATCTTGAACCAGACGGTGAATACACAAACAGGCAGAGGCACACAGAATGTGAAAGTAAGAAAATGCCCACTTTCTATAAGTTCAAAACTCAGAGGTGTTGGGCCCTTATAAACAACCACGGTGGGCCTCTGGCAAAATGCAAACAAACTGTCAGGAAGGTGGTTGATTGGATTGAATACTTTTTACTAAAGGACAAAATATACAATAAACTTGGCCTGTGTTTTTATTTCACAGTTCTTTAGTTATAATTATTGTGTTCATATCTAAACATGAAAAGGATGAACACTCTTCTTTTACATGACTCAATTCTGCTACATTAACAAAACATTACATTAACAAAACCCCAAAATCAAGAGTAATGGCATTGTATATAAACACAAAATAGTGACATTAACCGCTTAACCATGTTTAAATTCTGCCGCAGTGCGGGTTGGTATATTGAGTGGGCTGTGCCGCGTCGGCCAATGGTCGTGCGCAGCACTACGAAAGGTAGTACTCGCGACGGCCTTTGGCTGACGGGCGCAATGAACGGGTTAATAGAAGCACATCAATTTTATGTCTTGAAAAAAAGCATAGACAAAATAGGTAATGCATTTATAGACACGCAAAAGTAAATTATTTTTGAACCAGTCAAATAATTTCTCAACTGAAGGGGTTTAAATCATGGCTACTCAGGGGGAGCCGAGCCCTTTCAGTTCTGGTATCTGGATTCAAGTGTCATCTAATATGGATGGGTTACTGTTCGTACAATTTCTTTACACAATCCATATTGGTGATGAAGTTAATGAAATCCCAAATGATTTGCGCCAACGCGATTTGAACCATAGGTAGCTAAGTGTTCCCTTCATGGTTTTGGGCTGGTGAATGCGTGTGTGTATCTTATGTCTTCAAAAAAGAAAACTGGGGGTAAACGTCTCCCAGTGTTGGTTCTAGTATCAATTCAGAAGGCTTCTAAAAATAGTTGCTGTGGGACATTGCAGAATTCATTTAGAATGCGTAACCTCTTACTGCCCCTTCAGCTCCGGTCTTCATTTCTCATAGCCAGTTCCGGACCTAGCCATGTGCAAATCAGTCTTGACCCTGTTGAGGTGTGTTACCCTGAAACCTGTCCCAGTATGCTTGTTTCTGGTCCAGGGATGTCCTGGCCTGGCAGTTCGGGCTAGACTGTTCCCATGGGGAACATGGTCAAGACTGATTTGCATATGCTGGGAATGGCGTGGTGTGCAAAAAGTGATGGCTTTAACCCAGATCTCCACTGGGGGTGAATGTTTGATTAATTCAGAGTTCTGTACATCATATGTTCTTTTTGCATATATTGAATACACATTCATGCAGTGAGTGTGTTACACATGATAGTAGGACTCTCTGTAGGGTGAGAGTCTGAGTGCTGAAGCCAGTGGCATCCATTTTGACAGCCCCCTAGTTTAGCATGGCAGAAGATACATGGTGATGCAGCTTCCCCAGAAAGTGGAAGTGCACTGATTGCATTCCTTTGGCTGGTGTTTGGGGACCCAGACACTGAAGTGAGGGAGGATAGAGACAGGGCTATCCTTTGAAATTCAATTGAGACCTTGTTATCAGGCGGGTGAGTTCACAGCTGTGGCCCAGACAGCTTGAGCCACTGATATACGCGTCCACCTCACACAACCATGTCACCAACAAATTTGGGGTTCGGGACTTTCACATGTAAGTGAAAAAGAAAAATACAAGCATTTGCAATACAATAGGCCTCTCATATTTTTTGGAGCTATGGGCATTGTAATGGAAAAGGAAACAACCCAATTGTAGAGGGAAACTGCAGTTCTTTTGCCCGTGGGAAATGGCAAGGATTATCACAAAACTCTGTAGTATAACAAGAAATGAGACCGCCAAGTGCAGTTTGTGCTTGAAAGTAGAATGCAGTGAGAGTGAGAACAATGTCAAGTTTTCGTAAAGCGCATACCTCAGAAGTTTTGCTCATAAATCCAATATAAAGGCAGTTACGATACTAAAAAAAAGCGAGTGTTTGAATGGCGGCGCTACTGTTGCCAAATCTATGTAGCACTCATTTTATCATTGAATCCATTAAATGAAGAGGCCCAAACAAATAGATTACACAATGCAGAAGATAGGCGGCCCAACTGAATCGCGATGAGGGAAGGGTATCATGGAAAAACATTGGGAATGCGTGTAATATAAGGCACTTCACATCCGGTTTCACAAGATAACAATTTATTCACGGGATTCTGAGAAGCCCAATGGCGACTACACATTACCTCTATACTCCCTCCATCCGGCCCAAAGATCTGCCCATCTAGGTAGACCTTTGTATTTCGTCCCGGTCCCGCACCTGCCCAGGATTACACTGGGCCCCTTCACTCCCCAATTTAGCTGCAGAGATACCCAGCCCTGGGGTGTCCTCGCTGCTTACCTCAAGTGCCTGGCACTGAGCTTGAATCCGGTGGTGGATGTTGTTCTGAAGAGCACTCACAATTTACCCGTCACTGCCTCCTCCTCTAAACGTTGCCTGCTACGCATAAATGTGGCTCACGTTACCTATGGCATTGCAAACAAGCGGCCTCCATTGTCCCGGATGCTTCGAAAGTGAAAGCGCGCAAGGCACGCTAAAAGTAAGCAAAGCACATTGTTGTGCCTGAAGTAGGAGAAACTCTGTAAAGGAAATTGTGCTTATAAGACTAAATAACATGTACTGTGCAACAACCGAAATGAAAGGGCCATTTGCGAAAGACATAGACAGAAGCCAATGAAAAATATAGGTGGAGAGTGGGCGGGGCTTCTCTTCCATACTCCACTACAGCATTTCTGCAGAGCCGCGCTCGACCTAATAAGTAATGAGGGCATAAAACAGAAAAGTCTTTGAACTATGGCGGGTGGACCCTACTGCCTTTGAGAATATGCAATGTATACTATTGATGTCATCCAATAAACAGTGTGGATTTGTGAGCATAGAGAATTATACTTGTGCAGCTGTTATAACAGTTATTTTTCTCTGAGGGAGGGCCATTGACATCAAATACTGGAGAGCAAAGCTTAGTTTTTCTTTAATATCTCTTGGAATTGCTAGGTGGCCAACTACACATTATTGATAACTACTCATACACAATGTTTCTGTTTTATTTGCCCAAATCCCCTTTTCCTGGTCAGTTTATCACATGGCATCCCCCTGAGAAATAGCGAGATGGGGAAACAGGCATCAGTGGTGCATCATTATGTGGTGAAACCAAAGGTATAGACGGAGAGCCTGCATGTGGGGCCAAGACTGACCAACAAAGCAGACACTCTGGATGGGCAACTGTTAATAAACTCTATGGTCGATTCACAGAAGGCCACCTTTAAAATGAGAAACTTGCTCCCAAAAGACTACTTCTAATTTCAGTGCATACTTTGAACTTTCATGTGATTCACAAAGGATCCCAGAAAGATTCCATGATATCTACACCATTGATCGACTTTCCACAATCATCAGGTAGAAAATTGGGCTTAGATAGATGTACTCTTTTCGCTCTTACTTTGGAAAATCTCATTAACCGAAAGGGTGGTACAGAGGGGAGCAGGAATTAATTTGACACCCTTCAATGACACACTCACCCACAATTCATTCATGCTTTGCCCGCTTCCATCTGAGATTCCTGACCAGCAGAAAACGTTAGTGTAAATGTTGGCAAGTGGAATGACTGCTACAGAAACATTACTCATGCAAAAGCAATCCATTCCAGAGCTGGCTGGTAAATGCAGAATTTGAACCTGAAAGGCTAACAGGTTGTATGTATGAAGACACATGCATTTTAGGTACATTAAAAGGTAATTGAAAAAGAAATGTGGAAGTAAGACTGTAAGTGAGAAGCTCTGCTGTGGAGGAGTCCTTTGTAAGTGTTGTATGTGATATGCGCGATTAACGTGAACTGATCAGCTTGAAGAGTGTACTGATATAATTCAAAATAATCGCTTCAGAGTGTAATTAGTGAACTGCAGTGTAAATGGCTCTGATATTCATAGACCTACCCACAAGAGTAATTATAGTTTTAAAACTACAGAGTGAAAAATTGATTGCATGGGCCCTATGGGAAGAGATAATTGAGATAGGAATATGTAAACAAAAGAACAGTTTGTAGACATCAGCAAAGCTCATTTTTATGTTAACATTAGAAATGTATTTAAGAACAGTTACTACAGTAACTGTAATATGGAGTATTATCAGGTGGACACAGTCGACACTCATCACAATCGTGTGTGTTTTTAATGTTCAAGTAGACCAGGGTTCTCAAGCCTTTTTTAATAAGGACAGTTACTTTTGGTGAATGAAAATCATCCGGAGTCACTAACAAATACAATAATTGACATGGTCATCATTAAAAGTGACGCACCTGTGGTGCAAGTGGCTTGTAATTAAGCCCCTTTGGGGCATATCAGCAACAGACAGCGATAAATATCGCAAAGCGCGCTTAGCGCTTTTATATTTATCGCTGCCTATCACTGTAATTTATCGCCCGGATAACACGTTATCAACAGCGCATTTCTCCAGGGCGATAAATTATACATCAAAAGCGGCGTTATGCTGGAATATCACTGTTAATCCAGCGATATTTCCACAGCGATAGAATAAATCTTGATGATAGGGAGATGTGGATTCAGCCACTGAATCCACCTCCCATGTCATAGATAGGGTAGTCATAAAAAATAGCAGTCTTAAAATACCAGCGATAACAGCGGTTAGCGATGTTTTTCATATTGCTATGGGTGTCCTGGGCCATATTGTAAATACAGAGAAGGACAGTTACTGATCATTTTCCCTTAGTTTTTGCAGAGAACGCCTACTTTGCATCTCATTAGAGATGTAATGTGAGGCGTGAACTAAACAGGAGCTGAATTAAGGAAACACGCGATGGCGTGTCCTTGTAAATAATGTGATATAATTATCGCCGCTTTTCGACCAAAAACAGACGCTAAAGCAGCGATATTAATATAGCCAGCCCTTGTTGATCTGCCCCTATGTTTTTAAACTGGCACACTTCCACTTCAACTCCTGCAGTCCACCCTTCAGGTACTCTGCTATTCCTTCCTTGAAGAGAGCTTGCACACACAGTGTGACTCACCGAACTGGGGTAAGGTACAGGAGGCCTTGGCTGCATTTTGAGTAGTTATGTTGCAGGATTCAAACTGTCCATCACATTGTAAGTGTATTTGAGCATGGACTTTGTGATTGGTTTGGCTGGCTGCCGCTTCAAGGGTCTGCAGTTTAGTGGTACTGACTCCTGCTCCATTTAGAAGGTAGGATGGCTACGTTTTAAATCCTGTGTATCAAGCTGCTCTCCATGTCCAAAAGCTACCTTCTAGTAGACGGTAAACTACTGGTAGCTACTGAGCTACCCGTTGGAGACCCCTGATGTAGACATTCCTTAACGATTAAGTGGAGGTTTAACAGTGGTGTGGTTCAGTGCTAGATGATGTTTATATAGGCCCTGTAACATTGGCTTTTACATATTTCATTCAGTTGCAGCCCCCCCCCCCCCTCACATTGTCCTATTCCATTTCCATTCATCCTCTTTGTGGGGAAAATGTTTAAGATACCTCAGAAGGTATCATGTATTGCTGTGCAATTGCATACAAATCTCTAAGTATCTCAGCCTCCCTACTTCTCTGTAATTGCAAGTTGTAAACATCACTAGACCCTAACAACTTGATTTAGGGACTTTAGCAGTGTAGGGAAATGGAATAATATTTGGGGAAGACAAGTGTCCCTCTGTAAGGATAAGGCCACTATTTGGTAGATGTCACACAAATTAGATAAAATAATCTTGAGGTCAATCCCTCTTAATGTGAGGCTTAAATCAAAGTCAATGTGTAAAGTATTAAAGCAGTTCATAAACAGTAGAAAAATTCACACAAAACACAATAAAACTCCACAGCCTATTGTACAATATAAACAAAACGTTTATGATTAATGTAAGACCAAAGTGACAAAAATCCAATAAGAGGAACCAGACACATGAATATTTAAATAATTAAAGAGAAAAAGCATGAAGAAAAATGAAGAACCTAATGTCAGTAAATTATTGGGGTAGACTCAGACCAAGGTGCAATTTCAGACCAACCGTGCTGGAGCCCGAGTCAGATACACCAAGTGCATTGCATGGTGTAATTCTGTAAGTTTTTAAAAGTTCCAAAACTTTTGTAAATCCTATTTCAGCAATGGACTCTGCTACGTTCTTTTAAAAAAACTTTGACATTTCCTCTAAGTCCCAAAGCAGAAGGGGATTTTGCCATTTCCTGAGAATGAAAATCCTCTCCAAGTGGGATGCCACTGAAAATGTAGCTGCCACCATGGCCTTTCAAAAGTCAAGCAGTTTACTGAGGAAGGCTGAGTGAGTGTTCCACTTTTAGGGTTCACCAACCTGTGGTTGATGGACATCCTAAGACACTCCTAGTCTCTCAATGCTCAATAGAGTAAATGTTCCCAGGTCCTGGCCTACCTACTTTTTCAGTACTTTGTGTGTGTATTAATGCAAACACGCCCAAAAAGCAATGTGTCTGGGATATCTAAGACAGCCAAAGTCTTTAGCAACATTAAACTTAGGCTCTGGTAGTTGGGCGTGCTAAGGGGGTGCACTAAAGAACTTACTAGTGTCCTCCCACATCTCACATGAAAATTTACTTTGAAGTAGGCCCTGGACACATAACGAAAAATGAGACAGATGCCTAGTAAGACAAAGCAGGGTCCTTCAGTAACCAAACAGGGAGGACACAAGAATTGTGATCAGGACCTGTTTAATCCTGTTCAAAGGCACAAACATTTTACAAGTGCTTTGCTTCAAACAGGCCTATAATGACGAATTGTACCAACAGGAGAGACAATAACCCTCACCCTGAATATACTGCTGCACTCAGATGGGCTATCCCTGCCCATTCAGGTCAAACTGTCAATCAAAGACGTTCACTGTGTGGCTCCTAGAAGGAATTTGACATCTCATTACAGGCAATGCAGTAACTACAGACTAAAGATAATTAGCCTATAGTGGCTCACATAAGTACATATAACTTCTCTGAAAGTTCAATTTCTGAATTAGCAAAAATATGATGATACCAATCACTTTGATTTTTAAAAATGTCACGTAAAGATCTTGAACTTTTTCTGTAGAAGTTTACTACTGGATAATGCATTAAGCTAAACTCAATACAGTAAAAATAGTTTATGCTGATTTGTTCACTGTATAACATTAATTTAGTCATGCATCACTTCTAGGCACTATGGGCCAGATGCACGATTGCTGTTAGCGGTCACAAACGGAAAATTGCGCAGTTCGCGACCGATAAATAGCCTTTTCACATGTACTGACTCTATTTTTCAAATTGGTAAACTATTACCGATTCGCACAATAGGGTTCTTGAACACTACTAAGAAGGGGAGTGCCAAGGGCATACCTTCCTAATAGCGAATCGCAGGGGATGCACGATTATTGTTTTGCCCCTGGAATGTGGTCACAAAACAATCGCAGCTTACCACTTACTTCAAGAAGGAGGTAACCCTTTCACAAAGTTTCATTTGTTTTTTGGAAATGCATCTAATTTTTCTTTAAGGATAACGGGCTGCATTTAAAAAAAACGTTGCTTTATTTAAAAGCAAACATAGACATGGTGGTCTGCTGTCCCCAGCAGGTCACCATTCCTGTGTTATTGCCACCTGCCTCAGGAATATTGACCAGGCATGTCAATTGCGACCCCATTGTGAATCACTAATTTGTCTGAGACACATTAGTACATTTCATTTTGTGAGTCTCTAATTACGAGTCGCAAAAAATCGCAATTAGAGGCTGGCAAAATGAAATGGTCTTACATCTGGCCCTATGCCCCTACCTTATGGACAATAAGGTAATTTTAGGAGTGGCTTAATTAGTGCTTAAAAGCAAGAGTTTGGGCCTGTAAAATAATTTATGTTTACAGGTCTTTCTGCAAACATGAGAGTTTGTAGGCTGCAGCGGAGCAGGCCTTAGTGAAGGCCTTTGTCATGTTTTCAAGATTACGAAGTGGATGCACGGTATAATGCTTCAATCCACATGTGGTATTTTGTTTTACATGTCATAAGTATAATTATTACACCATATATAATGGCCTTATCATTAAATCAAATATTCCAAATGGGGTTTTCAGCCAATTTGGAGCTTGTGTTTTGAGGCTGGGTGATATAAACTGGCCACTGGATAGCAGTGTTCTAGTACTAGAGTTTAAAATTGCCAGCCGTTGAGTCCCCCAAAAATTTCAAAACGGGAAGTGACCAACCAAAAAGATGTTACTTTGCAACCGACAAAAGTGGTGCTTACGCCGAGTCCCAGCACACCCGACTGGAGCGAGGTTGCATTGCTGAAATGTGTTTAAAAAGGCAGAGGTATTTCACTGCCAGGCGGGCCTGTACATCTGCCGAGGGAAGCAGGGTCTCATGGACCATAGTTTTCTTCTGGCTAGCCACACATGCACTTCTGCCAGACTTTACTTCTTCTGTGCCTTCACCCAGCTAAAGTGTTCACTTCACAGGGTTTGCACAGGGCAACGACGGAAAGTCAAACAGTATTTTAATCCAGTTACACGTATGTTACAGGCATATATCCTTCCTACCAAGGGAAGTAAGACCTATCTTCACAAAATTCCTCTCAGCACTGACCAATGAGCCAGTTGAAGCACAGCCGTGTAACATTACCCATTTCACTCATTCTGTACTGGAGCATGGAGGAACACGCATCTGCACAAACCATCTATACAGTAGCTGTAGAAAATAAAAGACAAGAGGCATTATGATGAGGAGTGATGTGCCAGTACCTACATCACACAGTACATATACATCTAGACAATATTATGCAAAAGTCAACTTTAGGGAAAGGACTTGTAAAGATGAATATTATATGTGGAATCTATAGGAAACAATTATCATAAAAATGGGTTTCGAAACCTGGTTTTCACTGATGCCAGTACACAAAACTCTGCGTTTCAAATTTGGTGCATTGGCGACTGTGATCCCCACATTCCATAGGTTTACAGAGAACTGAGGGGGGTGGGGGCATAGAGGTGGTAGCTATTGCCTACTGCTGCCTTTGGTGCTTACCATGGATGTGTAAAGACCCACATCTGACAGGCAAATACAGGACTGCCAAACAACGCTAACCTTGTACTCGAGGCCTAATGGGAGTGATGCACTCTTTTGTCTCTCACCATTTCCACCAATGACCGCATGCACAAGAGTATGAAGGCCAATTATAGGCATGGAGAAGGGGGAATGAGATAAAAGAGACATCGGACTCTGCCACTCGGATTTGTCAATTTTACTGGACACTGAGGTCTGCAATGCTTAGTTAATGGCCAAAAGGCAATCGGCTATATCTTTAGTAACTAGCCATGACAGTCCTGCAAATAATTATTACAGTGAATGGATATATTTTAGATTTATATCTTTGTACCCAACTCTCGGCACTTTGTTATTCCTGAAAATAAGCATGCAAGATATGAGTATTGTAAATATGTGTTAATCAGTCTATGAATGTCTCAAAATCTATTCTCTGGGGGAAAAGGAGCTAGCTAAATTTTCCACTTGATTAATGTGCATCTCCAAAGTCATACACAAACAATATCTTTTAAATCTTAACTTGGCATCTTATATAGATATTAATAGAACCTTAAGTACCTTACCCATTATCACAAGTGTATAACATGTACAATTTAGTTCTAGCTTATCCTGCCCTGATTAATTACTGGTTTCGATCAGGTCTCCTGTAGTTCCTTCTTCCATTGAGTCTAGATGGTCCTTGTCTATGAATAAGAAAGGTGCGACGTAGGTTTATACAAAGCACAATTTGCAATTTATCAGCCTTTGCTGGACTTCCACTGTCACATTACCTCCTCGTCCTGTCTCCCCGTCCCATTCCTGATGAAGTGAGCAGCTAGTCTGCTCTACAGAACCCCTACCTAGCTGAGCTGCTGGCACTTCCCCCTAGGATGACATCACCATCACGTGACTACAAAGAGGGAAGTGCCAGAAGAATCATCCTGTTTTTTTCATTCTGCAGTCTACGACAGCGTTCCTGGCTGTGCTGTTTGGAGTCTTCCTGTGTTCTGGTGAGTCTCCATGATGTTTTATTTTGTGTTTGCGGCGGCCTGCTCTAGCAGCCGCCTGTGCTTTATGCGCTGCCGTTTCCCCCGCGCTGGCTCTGTTTTGGAGCCAGCGCGGCTCGGTAGGGGTTCTGTAGAGCAGACTAGCTGCTCACTTCCTCAGGAATGGGACGGGGAGACCAGGACTCGGAGTAATGGTTATTACCAGTGAGTAACCGGGCATTCTCACTTTGTGTGGTTAGACCTTTGAAGTACCAGCTGGTAGGCAAAAGACAACAAAGACATGAGAGACGTGGGATCACAAATATATGTATATATTTTGCAATTATTTGACGTTATTTCATATTCCAAAATTTTTAGAAGTTTAATCAAAAGTTAAAGGTTTATGTTTTAATGACATTTTACATGGCCAAAATGTCTCCCATAGTGCAGGCTACTAGGAAAACTAGATGGGCTCAAGCACCTAAAATACTCAGGGTAAATTCCATTGCTATTTCTCCATTTCTTCCTCATACCATTCTTTATTAGTGAAGTCTTTGCCCATCAGTCTCTATATAATAAGTTCATGACTATTTACATTTTTGTTCTCCCATTTTTCAGTTTGTCACAAAATGAGATGCAAATTGTGAAACACTTGAGAAACGGTCCCGAGATCACTATCATACCATTGGACAAGGGAGGCACTAATATTCAGCTATATACAACAGATTAGAAACAATAATGCTTACACAATTGAATGATAATTGATAGTAACTCAAGATTCACAAAGATCATACTATCAGACTCCAAGCAGAAATCCTGAGACTTGTAGAAGAAGCAGTCAATATGGATAACACAAAAAGAGGATGAATTCCTAATGACTACCACCCGAGGATTCAATACTTCTATACCTTTCCAAAAATGCAAAAACAGCAAAGACCACTTCTTGGAAACCTAATATTTCAGGCAGGGCCTTTATTTTAGAACCTCTCTCTCAATTCACAAATTAGTTCATCAGACCACTGGTATCAGTGATGCCCTTATACCTTAAAAATACCAAAGATGCTTTTAGTCTACTTGAGACTATTGAATTGGACATCGACAAACACTACATTATAGAATTTGATCTTGAATCCTTATACACATGTATTTCATTGGGTGAGATTTTGAGTATTGTAAAAACCATATTACAGCCATCACCTAGTCCCTACATGACACCTCTCCACTTTGAGATGCAATGTGACTTGCTCGCCAAGAAAGAGAAATTCTTCATGCATGAAATCCAGCTTTATCTACAAATCACAGGCACTTCAATGAACAGTACCTTTGTCCCCAGCAGAAAAGATGTTATCTTCCAAGACTAATTTACCTAGCTATGAAGTGAGCCTGGAACAATGGCAGACTTATTTTACTTGAGATACATGGCATACCCACTTAAAAAAGATTACACTCTGTTAACACTTTAGCCAGTTTTTCCAACGTGTGTTAAGAAGGTGATCAATAAAAAGTGGCACATATTGAACATAAAACATAGGACTCTGGACAAATCACTATTTGCATTTAAACGTACCCGTAACCTCTGTTGAGTCTCGCTTTGGCAGAAACATATTGACTGTGTGAATTGGGTTAAACTACACCCCATTATTGTAACCCTTACCTGTAAACATGGATAAAATATCACAAGTCCACCATGAGGTGGTTTTAACATTCCTTTTTACCATCTGCATTTATACCTTTTTTGTTTAATCACAGAAACCTACTGCAAAATCCTCTCTGGCTAGCGCCTCAAGGGCTCCCCTTTGTGGTGTGAGGTGGGGCCCTATGATGAAGCATGCTGTGAGTAAGTGAATTGGTAGTTGAGGGGGATGGTATTCCACCAGAAATAATAACATCACTAACTGGTTACGTCCAAAGAAAGGCTTTAGGAAATTAAACCTGAGTTAAAACCCTGGTAGCTATGGCACAAAGAAGACATGCTCAACTTAGTGAAAATATGTAAACCATTAAAAGAATCAAAGCAACAAAGTATTCAAAAAAACACAACACAATATTTAAAAATGGGTGTATGGAAATGCCTCATTTTGCATGCTCACCCTCACAATTTCTGGACCGGTGCAAGAGAGAACCCCAAACTGTTGAGGTGATCTATTTCCCTACAGGGTGTGAACTTTTCAGTGGAACACAGACTGACCATACAATTGCAGATGGCCTTTCCAGGTTCTTTGACTTAGATAATGAGAACTACCAGGACAAAGGTTAGTTACTCATCACCTTTCATCTGGAGGGGTGCCATGTAAGGAAATGCATTTTTAGCTTTTAATCCCTAGAATATTGGACTGATACTACTGATATTTTGTCTCTGAGAGTGCACTGAGGCTTGCTTACTAGATCTCAGTGCCAGTGATCTAACCTATTACAAAGTTTATGTCGAACTGGAGCCAAATTGGCTGAGACTCACTTACTTAAAAGTTCCTAGTATATGGTACCCAGGACTGATTGTTCCACCCTGTGTGTGACAAAATACAAAATGGCTCAGATCCTTCCACTGCTGACTGGAAGGGCAGTTTTAAAAGTGCTAGCTCAACTTTGCCATTTAAACCAGTGACAAAGCCCCACTCCCTTTAACATAAGTACGTTTTCCCAAGGAAGACCTAGCAAGCCCTAACTCAGGGAGTTGTATATTATTGCACAGGAGATGTATTTTGTATATGCCCCAACAGTAAAGCATCCACATTTTTATTTTTGCTGTGGATGAGTAAGTGCCCCCATTGGCTAACACACCGTTTGTCCAGAGACCTCACACAATCACTGACCACCAGATGGCTTTCTGCTCACCTGAGGAGCAGAGTGAATGAATCCCAGGCTCATGAACAATAGCAGCCTGCTTCAGAGAGAGGTGTTACCTATCCTTTGTAGGAAACTCCTCAGTGTTGACCCAAAAGGCTAGCTTTAAAGTCGAAGGTGCCTTTGGTGGGCAAATGACAATCACTCTCTCGAAGGGTTACCTCTGGGATTGCGAGATGCTACACATAGCTGGAAGTCGGCACAGGGCTGGAGAGATCGTGGTAACCCCATTGGCCAATGACCGCATCATCCCCCTTAGGGCACTTTCAAGGTATAAATATGGCACCCCTGATCCTCAGATCACAACAGAACCAGAGAAAGAATCGAAGAATGACTGCCCTGCTGACCTCTGGCATTGACAAATTGTGGCTATATGTCTGCTGGACTGCACTTGCTGCACTTTGTGCTAGCAAAGAGAGGACTGTGCCTGTGACTCCTGGCTTGAGAAATAGTCGCACCCAGTCTCCAGACCAAAGAAGTGACTCCAAGGGTCAGTTGGCTGACCCCTAGACCAAGCACCAGTGCCATTAAAGTTGAAGTAGCCAACTCAGCTGGAGAATCACTGCTGACCACCTCTGGACGCCTCAAGAACCCAATTCTCAATGGCCAAAATTTGCACCCGAGCCTGCCCGACCAGGGAGTGTCATCTTATTCCAGATTGGTTGCCCAGAAGGGACACCAGCCTCCACCAAATGATACTGCTCTGACTACTGTGGAAGGAGACTGGTAGGCCAGCAGCAGCTGGGCTTCTACTGGCTCATACAGGACTTTGAGAGATCCTGACATCTCTGTCAAAAGTCACCCCACCTGACATGTGGACTGAGAAATAATTATAAGGACATCCCAGAGGACTGCACAGCACCCAGAACATCCCTCAGCATCCTCCATCTCTTACATCTGCAACATCAAGACCACTCCATTGAAGTGTATGGTGGTTGTGTTGTAACGGTCAGAACTGGGCTGGAATTGCCAGGTAACTGGCCAAATATTCCTTAGTACCTTAGTGCCCCACCCCCCTGCCTTCTCCCAGTCAGATTTGGTCACCCCAGTCGGGCCAGAGTCGCTGACCACAACCCTTACAAACTTTTCATAAGGTTACAAACGTTACGGTTACCAAGGCTTGTTTTGTGGTTGAACTGAGATTTTTGTTTTCTTTAACAATCTATACCTCCAGAACTGTCCTGTGAATTTTGTTCATCTTGGACTCTGAAAATGCATGAACATATAGGGCCATATGTATCAACATTCCGTTTTGCGATTCCTAAATAGCGATTTTTAAGGAATCACTATTTAGAAATCGCAAAATGGTATGTATGTAGAAATTAGCTTCTTTTTAGCGATTTCTTAAAATTCCTTAATTGCGATTAGCAAATTGCTAATCGCAATTAAGGAATAATTTCCCATTCATTTCTATGGGCCAGGAGGCCCATGGGAATGAAGGGGAAATTTGCGATTCGCAACTTGCGAATCGCAAATTGTGAATACTTTCAAAGGTGCAGGGGTGTCCAAAGGACACCCTGTTGGACCCCTGAAATCGGCATGGGTGGACATGTGGTGCACATACATGCCCTAAGGGCATGTATGTGCGTCACATGGCACTTAGAAAATAGAAAAAATATGGATTATGAAAGGAATTCGCAACTTACCACTAACTAGAAGTTGGTGGTAAATTGCGATTCCTTAAGGCCAATTTGCTATTTTTTTGGGCTTCTTACATTGCATTTATGGAATCGCAAAATTTGCGATTCCTTAAATGCAATCGCAAGATAAGGAATCGCATATTTTGCATTCCTTATTTTGAAAGAAGATTTCCTTGATGCATACCAATTGTCAAAATTACATTCGCAAACCCCGAAATTCTGCGAATTTCGGCGTTTGCGAATTCAATTTGGCTTGATACATATGGCCCATAATTTATTTTTATAAATTGGTATCAGATTTTGTGTTATGTGACTTTATTTCATTGTTTGGTGCTGTGAAATACTCGTTCCTTTGTTTAAGCTTTGCTGCTCGAAGCCACAGCTACCGGGGGTTGAGCTATAGGTTTTGCAAATGAGCCTCACTGGGCCCAAGCCTTATTAGCACAGGACTCAGCACGCTCCCAGCCTGTGCTCAAGCCCTAGAATAGGCATGAAGGAGGTGTGAAATGCGTCCCATTAACAAACAATAGGCTGACCTCAATGGGCAGAGATATCTCCTCTGAAATCTATAGACTATTCAAAGTGGAGACTGTGGGCACTCTATTGATACCACACTGTCAAATCTTGCTTGAGACATCTGTTCAATGAGATGTTACACTTGGGGTACACTTGAAAAGGAGAGAACAGGAGGCCAAAACAGTTCAAGTGTATCCCCTATCTGGTTTTTGAGGGATCCTGCGTTTATCCTACCAGACGTCTGTCTCTGGGTTTGTTGTCAGAACAGTGCCTGCTTCAAAGTGGTTTTGAGTTTTAGATGTGGAAGTTAACTGTGGATTTCCCTGTGACATTCCCAGGCATGCCCCCACCCCAAAGTCTAAGTCTAGGGGGGCGGCAACAATGGCGGACGCATGATCCCCGAGCTCCGCTTTGCTGCCCTAAATCATCCTTAATTAGCCTACATGCTTATGCTTAAGCGTCTAGTAACCAGACTGACACCTACACGAGGCCCAAACTATGACTCCACTGATTTATTTCAAGCACTAGCTGCCATTGCCAGACATTATGACACTGATCGTATGCTGTGGGGAGGGGACTTTAGTTTGGTATTGGCCCACCCCGATGGCCCCCGGCGGCCTGAGGAGTGTGATCATCAGTCTGAGCCTGGAGGATGTATGGCGGATCAGACGCCCAGAGCAGGGTGGGTACACTCACTACTCCGCCTACTATGATATTCATACCAGAATAGACTATTGGTTCGCATCCACCTCCAGGTTAGGGCATATTAGAGACTTTAAGGTGCTCCCTAGGAGCTTGTCTGACCAGTCACCGGTGCTGCTGGTGCTGGACGTTCCGGGGAAGGCCATCCCGCCCTTCACGTGGAGTTTCCCCCATATTCCCTCCTAGACCCGGCATTTAGAGGAGAACTGGCGGAGGCCATTGATGTGTTGTTTTAGACCAACGTAGGCTCTGTAGACAGCTTCTAGGTTGTATGGGAAGCATTCAAAGTATATATCAGGGGCATAGCAATGTCTAAACACTCGGGTGTACTCAAGTCCATCAGACAGAGACTAGCTGACCTTGAGCTTCAACTGGCTACCCTAGAGGAAAGACAAAGCAGACATTCGGACAGCGCGACAGGGGAGGAGATCAAGTCACTCCTAGCTGAATACCACGAGGAAGCAGATAGGGAAGTGAAACACCTGGGTAAATACGCAATAGCTAGGACGTATGGGGAGGGAGAGAGACCTGGCTCGGTCCTGGCCAGAATCTTAAGCGGGAAAAGGGGATGACAAGTCTCGGAACTAAAGGCGGGGATGGTGCAGTATTACCGGAAGAAACAGACATAGCGCAAGCCTTCAAGGCCTTCTATACTGAGCTATACTCGTCCAAAAGTGGAGACCTTGAGGACGATATCACTGACTACCTAGACCACATCAATATACCTACATTGTCTAACACACACAGGGAATATCTGATGCTCCCTTTAGAGAAGGACGAAATAGTGGAAGCCCTGGCGGGCATGCGAGCTGGCAGGGCACCGGGTGCAGATGGCCTCACGGTGGGGTTCTACAAGGAGTTTTCAGGATAAATTACTCCCACACCTGAGGTTCCGTGACAATTGTAAGTGGTGTTTTCGACTCGTACGAATATGGTCGAGTCTGGTATCTATGAACCGCAAATGACGAGTTTAGTAAGTGTGCGCAGTTTCGCTGTGCTAACTTAAACCGTTCGTTTGTTAGGTGGGTTTTTCATCTGTACCCACGGGTTCCATCTTAGATACGGCATCCATTTTGTCTCTTGCCCTCAAGTAGCCAGCGAACGGACGCTGTCCGCTTCGCGACCCTGGGACTCCCAAGATATTTGCGGAAGACACGTGTTCTTTGAAAGTGTCTTTATGACGAGGGGGTTGCCGCTGTAAGGCAGATGGCGCCGCTCGAGGCTCATCTTGCCGCACGGGCTTATTGTCTCAGCCGTGCATCTCATTAGGCACGTCCCTTTGATGCCTGTATCTCGTGTTTCCCGATACCTCCCCTTTTACACCCTTTCCGATCTCCCCACTGTCTCCGTCTTCCTCTGCACCTGTCTTTGTTCCTATTTCGATCTACTTTACTGCTGATTGGAATTTGCTAATGGTGGGAAGATGGTTTTTACAGTTGGGAACCGCCAAATGTTTCCGCACTTATGTTCCGGACTTTGTGTGTTTCAAAGTGACCAAAGCGACCCCTCTGTGAGCTAAATGTGGGAACCGGGTTGTAAACTTTTGTGTTCAATGTTATCCTATGGGTAAAAACTGTATAAAAGGAGCGATCCACAGAACCAATTTGAAGCAGTCTCCCCGAACTACACTCGATGTACTTCCTGTGACTTCTGTGTTCCCTGCAGCAAATAAACCTTGAATCTTTGACGCCCAAGGAAGTGTCCCGTGTCTCTGTGACTTGTACGCCGGAGCAGGTTACCCACGAAGGTTTCAGGTGTTGTGCCCTGGCACCGCTGGGTCCAAAAGAACCCAGTCCTTCAGTTGGCGCCCAACGTGGGGCTGCATCAGTGGTACCGGTCCAAGCCCGACGATCGTGAGGAACTTCGTGTGAAATCTCCGAGGGAAGGTGCACCCCGCTTCATCGATCCTGTTGTCGAAATAAGTGGCCCGAAGACTTTTCCCGCGAAGATTCCCGCCTCCTGACGGCTGCGACGGACTGCTGCCCTGACTGTAGACCTGTTTTGGCGCCTGGCGTAGACCTTGGTATAGCGAGACGATTGACGGGCCTTCCTGAGGACGCCATCGATCTTTGAGTTAAGTATTTGTGGGTCGCTCCCAGAGTTCTTGGTTGTTGACACTTTAGCGAGTGTCTTTGTTGTAAACGCTGTGTGAGTGTTTTTGTCGGTGACACTTTGCTAGCGTATTTTGTTGTTGTATTTGTTTGACGACTGCAGCCGCCAAAGACCGAGGGTTTTGTTCTTTGCTGGGACTTGGTAAATCCCGTAACCCTTGAAGTTTGTGAAACTCGGCTAGTGTGCAAGATGCCTGGTCGCAGTACTTTGTTTAGTTGTTTTAGACCTTGTGGTGCGGATTCCCTGCTGGAGGACTCATGTCCGATACCTCCGGTTGGAACTCCTACTTATGATTTATATAGCAAACATGGGCTAGGCCCGATTGCTTTTAATGATTATTGGATTAAATATACAAAGAAAGACGGCGATCTTCGTTGGCCACCTCACGGTAGCTTCGAGGCGTCGATCTTAGATAATTTGGAAATAAAGTTGTTCGAACGTAAATCTAGGCCGGCCATGTTTGATGCCTTTCGGTTGTGGCGCAAAGAAGCCCGACAGAAAGAAATCAGACAAAATAAACGTAGTCAGCGAGATACTGTTGCTACTATAGTGAAGAAAGCTGAGCAGTTTCAGCGTGATAAGGAGGATAAGGATAAGGAAGTGTTTGAGAGACTACAGCGTATGTCTATAGATAAATGCTATCCTGCTTTGCCTACGGAGTCGGATAAGAAGGAAGAGGCAGTTGAGGATCCTTTAATGTCCTATCTTATGAAGTCGCCACCTCCGTACGTACAGGGTACCGCAGCTCCTGTGGTCCCTGCCGTACCTGTTCTTCCACCTATTGTTCCTCCACCAGTTCCTCAACCTGCACCTGCTCTTCCGACTGTTCCTGCTCCTTTGTCTGTTTCTATTCCTACTGCTCCTCCGCTTCCACATACTCCTGCTCCCGCTACTGCTCCTGTGTTGTTAACCCCTGTTGTTGCTACTGTTTCTACTCCTTCTCTTGTTAGTCCTGTGTCTTACTCTTCTCCCTCTACTCGTAATCGTAATTCCCCCCTTGCGTCAAACTTCTTCCAGTCGCTCGGACCTGTTTTTGGGTCCGCTGGTTCTGATGGTCCTCAGAGACGTAGTCAGCTTCCTGGTAACAGAGAACGTGTTGCACTATATAACATGGCGATGGGTTGGATGGTAAACCCTCTTAGAAATCCACCTCGTGTTGTCCTTGAAACGTTTGATCAATTCAACATACCAACTCAGAGATATGTGTTTGACGAAATGTGCAAGTTCCTACATGATCAGATAGTGGTCAATGCGCCTGACGAGGTGCTGACCGCCCTGTCTGAACTTCGACTTCAGTTCGCAACTGGACTGATAGTAGATACTAATGTCCGACGTGCTGTTGAGCGGTTGCTATCTCTTCGTCCCGCTCCTATTCCTCATGCATTGTTTGTTGAGGACATCGAAAAACAAGACGAGTCTGGCCAATATCCTATGCGTGAAGTTCCGCCGGTTTGGATACCAGCTGATAATACTGGTGCCCAGCCAGTACCGGCACATTTCCAAAGAGTGTGGATACACCTCCCATGGAAACGATCGGAAGTGCTTCAGGTGAAACAATCTTTGCCTGATCCTCGCAAAAATCCTACAGGGTATTATAAGGAATTATCGCAGCTCGTAGATGCTACGGTAATGAATCTTGCCGATATCGATATGTTGTTTGGCAACGTCGTACCGCAACCGGTATGGGCTAAGATTCGTCACCAAGATCACGCAAATGAATTAGGTGGTGATTGGAATGCCATTACAGCGGCAGACGCTGGACAAGTGGCTGCTAATAAACCCGATCAATTGATTACTGATCTTCCTCAGCGGATAATAACATTAATGAAAACGCTTATGCCAGCTATGAGGGTAAATTGGGACAAGTTGTCAGCCTGTAAGCAGAAGAAAGATGAGAGTGTTTCCGACTTCTTTACGAGGTTTGAGGAAGCATTCGTTGATCATAGTGGACAGGATATGGGTACTGAGGGTGGACAGAGGTTGTTTGTGGATAAATTCGTGTCGAACTTGTTGCCCGATTTGAGCAATAAATTGAAGAATTCAGAAAGTGCATGGGCCGTTTCTACCTCAGCTCAGATATTGGCTACGGCACAATATTATGAGAATAGAGAGAAAGAAGAAAATGACCGTGTTGATAAAAAGACGAAAGAGCTAAAAACTAAAGTGTTGCTACAACAAGCGTATCCGCCACGTTCTAATCAGAATGCGTCTCAGCAGAATAGATCACAGTCGCAATCGAATCGATCGCAGTCGCGTAATGATTCCTCTTTCCAAAGATCCTCGTTAGGGTACAATCAATGTGCTTATTGTAGACAGGAGGGACACATTAAATTCAATTGTCCTGCTTTAAATGATCGTAATAGTGGTAATTCGTCTAAAGGAGGCCGTGGTGGTTCACAGCACGCATCACGTGGTAGAGGTCGTGGTGCTCAGAATGATCGTTCTGACAATTCATCAAATTCTAATAATTGTTTCGATCAACGTGGATCATCGCAAGGACGATCTGCGCAGTACAATGTAGACGATTATTACGTCGATCAGGGAACTGACGATAGTAATTATTAGGACAGCCAAAGACAAGGAAAGGGAGTGGTATCAGTTCCGGTTGATCAGAGAGGGCCTTACGTCGCAGTTGCTACATCGGGCGTCGTTGAGCCTTTTCTGTTGGACACTGGTGCAGCGAAAAGTTCTATCATGCATTCGAAACTCCCTGGCGCACCTTTGTCTGGCTTAACAAATGTATCCGTTGGATTCTCTGGCGCCCCCGTTAGCAATCCAGTTTCACGCCCTTTGCCCCTTAAAATTGGGCCTCGTGAGCTCGAAGCTCCGTTGATTTTGACTACTGGTTGTGGCGAAAATCTTTTGGGTCTGGATTTGCTTAAACGTTTGTATGCAACTTTGTATTGTTCCCCTACGGGTGTAAAGCTTACGTTAGGAGAGAGGGTAGTCTCTCCCATGTATTTGTCCCTCGATAAGCTTCCACCGGAATTGAATTCTCTTCCTGCGTCTTTGTGGGCGACGGGTCCGAATGATGTGGGCCTACTTGATATCTCCCCTTATGTTGTTCAGTTGAAGTCTAATGTGCGGTTGCCACGTATTCCCCAATACCGTATCTCCCTTGATGGTGAACGAGCTTTGTTAGCGATCATCTATGATTTGATCGAGAAAGATGTTATTGAGGAGACTCGGGGAAACGTGTGCAATAGCCCTGTACTGCCCATTCTTAAACGTACTGATCCTACCAAACCGCCTGTTTATCGTTTTGTTATCGATTTACGGGAGGTCAATAAAATTGTGGTTCCTCAATTCCCTGTTGTGCCTGATATCACGGCGCTACTGACTCTGATTCCAGCTACTGCTGCATGGTTTTCGGTGATTGATTTGAAAAACGCGTTTTTCAGCATCCCGATTGCCGAAGAGAGCAGGGACCTTTTCGGTTTCTCTCTTGGTGGACGTAGCTTCCGGTTCAAACGCGCTCCTCAGGGCTACTGTGAAAGTCCATCGATTTACAGTCAAGCTTTGAAGGGTCAACTGGATGCGTTTAGGTTGCCGGTTGGTGCGGCTTTAATCCAATACGTCGACGACTTATTGGTGGCTGCTGATACTCAGGACATTTGCAAAATTGCTACAGTGTCGTTGCTGCAACATCTCTGTGAGTTAAATCACAAGGTGTCACCTTCTAAACTCCAATATTGTTGTCAAGAAGTAACCTATCTAGGTCACTTATTGTCAAAGGAGGGAAGGAGATTGACCCCAGAGAGAATTGCAGCGATTGCGCGAATGGCTGTGCCACAAACCCAAAGAGATGTGCGTGCCTTTCTAGGTATCACGTCGTACTGCAGGCAGTGGATTCCTAATTTTTCATTGCTAGCGAAACCATTGGTGGCTCTTACGTGCAAGGATGTTTCGACTCCTTTACCATGGACGGAAGAATGTCAGAAAAGTTTTTCTGAATTACGTGATTCATTGTGTTCGGCTCCTGTGTTAGGTACCCCTGATTACAGCAAGCCGTTCACGTTATATGTTCACGAGAGGGAAGGTTGTGCTTTGAGTGTCTTAACGCAACCTTTTGGTGGTAAGCAACGTCCATGTGCATATTTTTCCTCGACCTTAGACCCAGTAGCTAGAGCATTGCCGAGTTGTTTGAGAGCAACTGCGGCAGCTGCGGTCTCCATCCGACAATCAGCAGGATTGGTCATGGATAATATGCTTACGGTGATGGTTCCGCATGCAGTCGATACTCTTTTGAATCGAACGAAAACTCAGCACTTGACGAGTGCGAGGTTGTCTGGGTACGAATTGACGCTTTTGGCAAGCCATATTCAGATAAAACGTTGTAATGTCCTAAATCCGGCAACTTTGTTACCAATTAGTACAGAGTCAGATGAAGTAGCAGAACATGACTGCTACTTGCGGACAGAAGAGGAAACCAAAGGTCGTGTGGACCTTAAAAACACCCCATTGGAAGACCCGGACGGCACCCTGTATGTGGATGGGTCATGTTTTAAGTTGCCGAATGGCGATGTGACTACTGCTTATGCTGTTGTAACATTGAATACTGTTGTTGAGACTGCAAGATTGAATCAGAATTCTGCCCAAGCTGCAGAGCTGATTGCTCTCACTAGAGCATGTGTGTTAGCAAAAGGGAAACGTGTGAATGTGTACACCGATAGCCAGTATGCTTTCGGTGTAGCGCATAGTTTTGGACGATTGTGGCGAGAGCGTGGTTTCTTGACGTCGCATGGCACGAAAATACAGCATGGCCAGCTTGTGAACGATCTTTTGGATGCATTGACTTTGCCTGCACAAGTTGCAATTGTTAAGTGTAGTGCGCATCGTAAAGTGACGGATGATGTTGGTCGTGGGAATGCGTTTGCGGACGAGATTGCTAAGGAGACTGCCCGGAACCTTAGCACTCGAATGTATGTGACGAGTTCGGTTAGGTGGCCTGCAGAATCAAGTATGTGTGAAAATACCATAGAGAGCGTGAAAGCAATTCAGAATGAGGCCACCGACACTGAAAAGATGAAGTGGAAAGAAAGTACGGGAAAGTTGGATGTGAATGGTTGCTGGATTGATTTGTCGGATCAGAAAAGATGGATGTTGCCTGATGCGTATGTGCTGGCCGTTGTGACAATGGCACATGGGTTAGCACATATCAGCGCGAAAGGCATTTGCAAGTTGTTGGCTGATGTGTGGAAGAATGATGGCATTACCAAGTGTGCTGAACGTCTGGTGAAGAATTGTATGGTGTGTATAATGTACAATCCTGGCAAAGGAACCCCAACTCCCCCTGGCAGTTTTGCTCCTCCTTCGTATCCCTTTGAGGTGATCCAATTGGACTTCATCCATATGGAGCGATGCAATAACCTGAAATACGTTTTGGTTGTGGTTTGCGCATTCTCCCGATGGATCGAGGCTTATCCCCTCAAAGATAATACTGCTTTGTCTACTGCGAAAATCCTACTGAAGGAATACTTTCCTCGGTATGGAATGCCTAGAGTCGTGTGGTCAGATAATGGAAGTGAGTTTGTTGGAAGTGTGATGAAGAGTGTGTGTAAGGGCCTTGGAATTAATCAAAAATTCCACAGCGCCAATCATCCCCAGTCAGCTGGATTGGTTGAGGGTTACAATGGCACCCTTAAACTAAAACTAGCGAAGATTCAGGCTACGACTCGACTTTCGTGGCCTGATGCTTTGCCTCTAGCACTACTGTCAACTAGGGCGACTGTACACTCCCGAATAGGGCTTAGTCCCTATGAGATAGTGTTCGGCCGTCCTGCGAATGTGTGGGGGGTTCCTAGGCCAGGAATATTCTCTGATCTTGAGTATCCGATGTTGATTGACTACTTACATGACTTGACTGCTAAACTGAGGTTAATTCATCAACAGGTTTACGACGCCTTGCCGACGCAGACGGAGGGTCCAGGCCACCAGCTCCAGCCCGGGGATTGGGTGGTTACTCGTAACTTCTCACGCAAGAACAATCTGGACCCCCGTTTCACCGGACCTTACCAGGTGCTCCTGGCCACGAGGACTGCCGTTCGTCTTGAGGGGCGGAAAAATTGGGTACATGCTACCCACTGTAAGCGAGTCCCTATTCCTCTGCCGGCAGACCCGTGGGTAAGGAAAGGCATTGCGTCAACAGAAACAGGAACATTGCCGGCGTTTGTACCTTTTAGCGACGCACAGCTTGTTGGAGAACCCTCAGCGCAGCAGAAAGCCACTGTTGAACATTTGTCAGCAAAAGACTCAAGACCAGATCAACCAACTGATCAGCAGGACGCTGTCTCTTCAACGGATCCTTTGTTCGACGAGCAGACACGTCCCGGGAAACATCGATATTCTTTGCGATCTCACACTAAGGACAAATAAAAATTTTCTTGCTTTGCTGAAATTGACAACTGCAATATTCTCGTTTCCCATGATCAATTTTGAACATTCGTATCATTGAAAGTTTTTGTACATATATCAAGCTTCTTCCTTGTATCTTTTTACTTCCACAGCTGAGAAATATTGTGTTATATATATACATATTGTGTATTGAGGGCCGTAGGGCCGCGCGCGTACTTCCTTCTGGACAGTAGGTCTTGACGCTAGGTTAAAGGCCGTCGGTTCCTAGGAACTCCTGGGGATTGACTATTGCTGCACAGAACGAAGTGCGTCAAGAAACGTTGCGGACGGTCGTAGGGAATGGCATTTTCGAAGCTGAATGATTTGGAAGGAGTTCAGGCGTACAGAGTCAAGCTGCAGCAACTCAGTCGTACCAAATGTTTTATATTTCAATTGTTTGTGTTGTTTTTGACTGCTTCTGCATTTTTGGCGGGTGGGGTGTATTACACTATGTCCTACTTCTTACTTGCTACCCCTACTCCTACTCCTTGCCCTAACCTTACTTCTACTGCTTCTCCTCATTCCTTTCATATGTTACCGGAACACGAGCAGGCTAGACGTGTAGAATTCCGCAACAATTCCTTTATTCAGCTCCTCCATCAGCATCAGTTAGTGGTTAACACTACTAATTGTTGGGTGTGTGGGTTGATGCCACATACTACGGGTAAGGGAATTCCATATCTGGTATTACCGTATAGTTCCCAAGGGTCAGCTCGAGCATTCCAAACAATGTTTCGAAGCACACTGGGTTTCCACCCCATTCAAGAACAACGTTCCCCCAACTCTGGTCCTACCTCGTATCAGAGGCTGCTATCGATGGCAATAGAGGATATGGAAGATGAGATCCATGATCCTTTTCTTATCTCTGATGAAGAGAAACAAGCCTACAGGGTCCTAAGTAGAGGGGAATATAGTATGTTCACGAGTGAAAAGCAGCTTAGAAGCTCGCCTCCAATATGGGTCGTACCCCACACTGGTAATCTTTGTCTTGTGGGACGTGGCTCGCAAGCCTCACTTGGAGTAAGTGCTTGCACTGAAAGTTACGTCCTGCCAATGTTCTCGTCCCCTGTGCCAAGGGTACCTACTTTATCTGTTATGATCGTGCATACACATGGTTGCCCGCAGACTTCATGGGCTCATGTTTTATTGCAAATTTGTTGCCTCCGACGTTCACTGTAGATGCCGATTATCATAAGACTAGAGTTGTACGAGGCGTAATTAGCGAAGAGGATACTGCCGGTCAAGAGGCAGGAGACTTTTTCAAGGGTTTCCTCCCGTTTTGGGGACCTATGGTTAATAGTAGGAACCTGAGACAGTTGACTCGAGTGGTAGAATCGACAGCTAATATTACTGCCAGTGCCCTTGGTAATATCACCACAGAACTTCAGGCGGAGAGACTTATGACGTTACAAAACCGTATGGTTTTAGATGTCGTCTTAGCAGATCGCGGTGGGGTATGTAAAGTGATCCATTCGAGCTGCTGCATTTTCATTCCAGATAATGCTCCTACTGTCTATCAAGCCATCTCGAAGTTGCATAAGATCTCCGAATCCATACACGTGGATGTAGGGGATTGGACGCTACTTGGATGGTTTTGGGGCCTGATGTCGACTTGGGGTTGGAAGATTCTGATGATCATCGGAGTCGTTGTAGTGTTCCTGTTCACGTGTTGCCTTTGTGTGCAGTGTGGTCCTGCCTTATGTGGCCTCTGTGCTACAGCGTGTATGAGACAACCATCTGTTACCAAGGGGACTCGGTTGGACAGAGCTATGCTACAACAACATCTTGGTGGTCTGATGAATATCGAATATGATTCCGACTAGTGCTTGCCTACATGAGGGCAAAAGGAGCGTCTGAGGTTCCGTGACAATTGTAAGTGGTGTTTTCGACTCGTACGAATATGGTCGAGTCTGGTATCTATGAACCGCAAATGACGAGTTTAGTAAGTGTGCGCAGTTTCGCTGTGCTAACTTAAACCGTTCGTTTGTTAGGTGGGTTTTTCATCTGTACCCACGGGTTCCATCTTAGATACGGCATCCATTTTGTCTCTTGCCCTCAAGTAGCCAGCGAACGGACGCTGTCCGCTTCGCGACCCTGGGACTCCCAAGATATTTGCGGAAGACACGTGTTCTTTGAAAGTGTCTTTATGACGAGGGGGTTGCCGCTGTAAGGCAGATGGCGCCGCTCGAGGCTCATCTTGCCGCACGGGCTTATTGTCTCAGCCGTGCATCTCATTAGGCACGTCCCTTTGATGCCTGTATCTCGTGTTTCCCGATACCTCCCCTTTTACACCCTTTCCGATCTCCCCACTGTCTCCGTCTTCCTCTGCACCTGTCTTTGTTCCTATTTCGATCTACTTTACTGCTGATTGGAATTTGCTAATGGTGGGAAGATGGTTTTTACAGTTGGGAACCGCCAAATGTTTCCGCACTTATGTTCCGGACTTTGTGTGTTTCAAAGTGACCAAAGCGACCCCTCTGTGAGCTAAATGTGGGAACCGGGTTGTAAACTTTTGTGTTCAATGTTATCCTATGGGTAAAAACTGTATAAAAGGAGCGATCCACAGAACCAATTTGAAGCAGTCTCCCCGAACTACACTCGATGTACTTCCTGTGACTTCTGTGTTCCCTGCAGCAAATAAACCTTGAATCTTTGACGCCCAAGGAAGTGTCCCGTGTCTCTGTGACTTGTACGCCGGAGCAGGTTACCCACGAAGGTTTCAGGTGTTGTGCCCTGGCACCGCTGGGTCCAAAAGAACCCAGTCCTTCACACCTCTCGGCGCTCTTTAATGACATCTGCGTAGAAGGCAGCATGCCGCAATCCATGAGGGAGGCGTTACTGGTCACAATACTAAAGCCAGGCAAGGCACAAGATGAGTGTGGTTCATATAGACCCCTTTCACTACTAAACGTCGACTCTAAACTATTTGCTAAAGTCCTGGCGAACCGCCTGGCGCTTTTGGCATCTCGGTCAGTTGCGCCTGAGCAGGCTGTCTTCATCCCCAGCAGGAACTTGATATACACCATCCTTACAGTTTTAGGCACGATACACCATGTTCGGCAGGATAGGAAGGCACTAGCGGTGTTCCTCGACATGGAAAAGGCCTTTGACTCAGTGGAGTGGCCTTTTATGCGACTGGTACTACAGCGCATGGGCTTAGGGCTGCCATTCCTCCAGATTATAGGGGCCCTGTATAACTGCCCGCGGGCCAGGCTCCGAATTGGTAACCTGGTCACTGACTCCTTCCCCATCAGCAGAGGCACCAGACAAGGGTGCCCGCTGTCGCCCCTCCTGTACGCCCTGGTTGCTGAACCATTAGCCTGTGCGCTATGAGAATACCATGGCAATGTAGGCATAGGTTTCCCCACATACAAGATATTGGTGTCCATGTACGCTGACAACACTTTGCTATAGGTCCGCGACCCGGACAGCAATTTAACCTCGGTATTGAGAGAGGTTGTCCGCTTCGGCGCCATATCGGGCTTGAAGGTCAACTTGACAAAGTCCCTGGCCTTCCCCTTAACCCCTATAACACAGAATATCGAAATGGAATACCCACTGCAGTGGAACATAGACACAGTTAGATACCTGGGTATACAACTCCACACTGATGCTGAGATCCTATTTATAGCAAACTATGGCACGGCCTTCAGCAAGCTGGGATGATGTTGAAGCCTGGTGCAGGCTCCCACTTTCTCTTCTCGTACGGATATCCATAATGAAAATAGTTGTGCTGCCTAGATTACTGTTCTTATTCATGACAATTCCAATAGTACTTCCCAAGTCCTTTTTCCAACGACTAATGCAACTCATGATTGAATTGGCATTGGCAGGGAAACAACCCCGAGCCAAGTGGACGCTACTCAAATTGCCTTATAGCATGGGTGGGCTCGGTGCTCCGGACATGGAGCTTTATTACAGAGTAGCTCAGGCCGCTCATCTGCACACCTGGCTTCACGGAGATGGCTGTATCCGGCATGTCCGCATGGAAACACTTTTACCTAGCCATCTCTCGCTCCCAACCACAATTTTCCAACCAGTAGATGGTAGGACTGGTATACTGGACTCGATCGCAGCAAAAAATCATGCGTGGCACAGTATTCTGCAGCTGCATGGTGGTGCATTACTATACTCTCCAATAATGCCTGTAGATTGGGCACAATGGCTGCCTCCCATCAAAGAGAGAGGAGTGATACATGCGCTACAAAAACTAAACATTAAAGTTGCTGGAGACCTGTTTCAGGACGGAGTGGCCAAAACATGGGAGCAGGCAACAACTATTAGTGAGGATAGTCCCCTTTTGACCCGCTTCCAATTCCACAGGGAGCGCAGTGCTCTTGCTGAGCTGCTGGGGGAGGACATGGCAGAACTGCCTGAAGTCCCGGAACTCACGCATGTAATAAAAGCCGAAGCCCCCCAAAAACTATTGTCTAATTTATATAGGCTGTCCCAGGCACACAGGGAGCACACGTACACGAAAGCGCAGCTGGCATGGCAGACTGACCTACAGATAGTGCTTGATGATGACATGTGGAGATACTGCTGTATTAATACTAGAAAGCTATCACTGAACGGCAGACATAGACTAGGGCACTTCAAGTTTCGCAACAGGGTGTATTACACCCAGGCACGCCTACACAGGTATGGCCTTCGTGACACTGCGGAATGTGAGAGATGTCATGCACCTGATGCTGGTTTCCTACACCTGGCATGGCAATGCCCAAGTGCACGGGATTTCTGGGAGAAAAGTCTTCACGGACATAAGTAACACAGTAGAAATAGATCTCACACCTGATCCCTCGCTGGCGCTCCTAGGGTACACTAAGACGCTACCTAGAGCTACACGGCAATTGGTGGACATGGGACTGCTTATAGCCCGTAGGGTAGTAGCTTGCTGTTGATGAGAGGCCCTGCACCTACACCTAAACACTGAGCACATGATATTTTATAATGCTGTACACAGTCGGAAAACTGCAGCGAGTTGCTGCCTCCCACTAGTTGTCCTAAAAACATTTGGGGATTATACCAGACGTACCTAAATAGTAAAGAAGACGCTCATGCCACAGTGGAGGACCAGGGACATTAGATTGCCACCGGGAGGAAGGGGACGGGGTGTCGACATGCATGGTAGGGATGAATACTACACTATGAGATATGGAGGGGTACTGTACAAGGGGTGTGGTGCAACTCATCTGCGATTACATCAGTAGATATCTTCAGGATCGCCGCCTGCCCTGCTATGGGTTGTTGGCTAAATGGCTGTGTACACACCTGATAGAGGGATGTCAAAGTGTTGTCCGAACAGGATTTGCGACCAAAGGCAGATTGGCGGAAGGGGGATTTGTTTGACTGTAACCTTTTATGTATTGCAAACTCAATAAAAAAAATATATATATAAATATATATATATATATATATATTTATATATATATATATATATATACATACATATATATATATATATATATATATATGTATATATTACCTACTGGCTATCGCCAGTAGGTATATATAGTTAGGATAAATTCCCTATGGGACTTTTGAAAATTCTATGTCTAATAACTTTGGCGTTTGTGGACGGAATCGGCTGAAATTTTCAGGAAAATGGCACATTTTGTTTCTGAGCAGCCCCTGAAAATTTGGTGGGGTTTCGTCAAGGGGGGGCTGAGAAAAAAGGGGGGTCCCAAAACGCGTTTTTCCCATTCATTTTTCCATAGGGCGGTTGGACTCACTTTTAGCTCGAACGGCTGAATGGATTTGCACGAAACTTGGCAAAATTGTAGGGACTGTTAGCCCGATGTGCCTTTGCTAGGTCTCAATATATGTGCTCCAGTAGTTTTTGAGAAATTAACGTTCAAACCAAGATATATATCTGTAACAGCGCTCTGGGCAGCGATCCGGTCCGCTTACTTTTCGCTTATCGGAACTTTGCGCGCAGAAAGCTGATTGGCTCTCCGGTGTCTGTCAACATTCTAAACAGTCCGGAGCGGACGCCATCTTGTCTCTCGGTAGGATCGAGAGAGAAGAAGAGGTGGAAAACGAAGGGGGAATTTAATGAAAGGGGGCAAGGTATCCCCCTCTTGACCCCCTAGGAATGTTGTTGGGGTTATTAAAGGGTCCCGTGGGGAAAATAAAAAAAAAATGATTTTTCACGGTAGAAGCGCGGCCGCGAACTGGTAGCGAAACGGGAATTCGCCATTTTGTGCTTCGTAAATTAAATTACTAGTTATAAGTGGGTGCGGGAGACGTATCCTAATCCCCTATGTTTCCTGAGGGTGGGTGAGGAGGCTGATATATGTTGATACATCTCTTCCAGCGGCTGTGCGTGAGCTTTTTTTTTTTTTTGCTGCGTGACAGTCCGGAGCGGCCGCCATCTTGTCTCTCGGTAGGATCGAGAGAGAAGAAAAGGTGAAAAACTAAGGGGGAATTCAATGAAAGGGGGCAAGGTATCCCCCTCTTCACCCCCTAGGAATGTTGTTGGGGTTATTAAAGGGTCCCGTGGGGAAAATAAAAAAAAAATGATTTTTCACGGTAGAAGCGCTTCACGGGCCGCGAACTGGGCCGCAAACTGGTAGCGAAACGGGAATTCGCCATTTTGTGCTTCGTTAATTAAATTACTAGGTATAAGGGGGTGCGGGAGACGTATCCTAATCCCCTATGTTTCCTGAGGGTGGCTGAGGAGGCTGATATATGTTGATACATCTCTTCCAGCGGCTGCGCCATCTGGCCTTTTTTTCGAATGCCACAATTTTGTCGTGCACGGCAGCCATTTTAGATGCCAGGCTGGTCCCAGGCTATCACCTAACCCTGCGGATGTAGTTTATGGCCCCAGCTGTAGAGAATTCAGACATGCCAACCCTCCTGATTCAGGCGTGTGACTACTGATTTCAGTGCTAGTCTCCCGCCTCCCGATTTCTGCAAGCAAAAACCCGGGGGCATATTACGAACAACTAGCGATAATTTTTGTCTCTAACTTGTTTAGAGACAAAAATTATCGCCGCACATCGGCGATTTTTATCGCAGATAAACCTTGCTATTATCGCAGAAAAGTCAGCGATATTCATGTATTATTGACCTAATGCTCTTAGCCATGTTATCCACCTCCCATTGGATAACATGGCTAAGAACTGCTCAGGGCAGGTGTTAGATTTGGGAGATATTCGCGCTTAGCGCGAATATCTCCAAAAGTTGGTAATAGAAGGTAGCGATGTTAGGGACTGTTTCCAGTCGCTAACATCTTGGCACGCCACTTTGCATGTCATTAGTGATAAATATCACTGACATGCAAAGCGGGGCCCAAGATGGTCGCTATCTCCTTTTAGCTGTCACTAACTGGTGTTAGCGACAGCTTGGTAATAGGGAGATAATTTTATCTCCGCTTTCATGGCTTTTAAAGCCAAAAAAGCGGAGATAAACCCCCTTGATAATATGCCCCACGATTCCTTGGGGGTTTCAGCTGACAGGGCTTGGTATTGTGTTACATGGTTATTTTTCCATGAAACGTCAGAGGGTCGATGCAGGGGTTCTAGAAGAGGTGATAAACCATTTAAGCCTCATGAACAAGCGCATGGTCTTTTAAAGATTTGTGAAGTACTCGGGGCGGCGGTGTGTGTGTGCCGTCTTTCAGGAGCGGGCGGGGGGGCACTGCCAGCAACTTGCCAGGTCAGGTAGTGTTCTACACGTGCATCACCCTTTCTCTGTCTGCTATTGCGCTCCATGCTTCGGAAAGGTAAGAAAAAGAACGTGCATTTGAGTTTGAAATGTCCGATCCTGCAGCAGCACACTTCCAAAGCCCACACATGACAATAACCCGATTCAAGGCCCCATTCACCCGTTTTTCAAAAAATAGATAACACTCCAACAAATTAAGGTTATAAAACTTTATTAACTTTTAACGATAATGAACAGAACAAAAACTAAAAACATTTAAACATTTATTAACACAAAAAGCAACAATGGTTAGAAGCTGTCTTTTGTGCGAATAGTCCCAAGGCAGCACAACGTGCAGAGTTCTGGACGGCACCCAGGTGATGTCGCCTGGGTGCCGCACTGGTTTAGGGATCCTACAATGCTGCTCCGAAAATTGGCGTGGGGCGTCCCGGGTGGGGCGGGGGGAGGCCTCGTCAGTAGCGGTCTGTTGTGCGAATAGTCCCAAGGCAGCACAACGTGCAGAGTTCTGGACGGCACCCAGGTGATGTCGCCTGGGTGCCGCACTGGTTTAGGGATCCTACAATGCAGCACAGAAAAACAGCGTGGGGCGTCCCGGGTGGTGCGGGGGGAGGCCTCGTCAGTAGCGGTCTGTGTCCAGTGTCACATGGCTGACACAACATGTACGACAGGCACCCAGGTGATGTCCAGTAAACTGCCGCACTGGTTTTGGTATCCTAAAATGCTGCTCCGAAAATTGGCGTGCGGCGGCCCGGGGGGGGGGGGGGAGGCGGCGTGAACGGGCCTCCCCAGGTGGCGGCCATCTAGCTGAGTTGCGCTCGCTCTTGCGGCCACAGCGTCTCGCTCACCATGTTGTGGAGTTGCTCCCACTCTTGCAGTGCAGCGATAGGCGGCTGCCACATGGCTGTCAAAATGGCGGACGGCTCTTCGGTTTTGGGCCTGGTCCACTGAAATGGCCCTGGGACACCTTGGAAGTCGGACGCTTGCCTGCTAGGGCTTGGGCTCCATTCTCGAAAAGCGTCCCCTCAGCCGTGAAGATTGTATAAAAGTCTTGGGGGCCCCCGACTCCCGCAGGCTTCCGGTGGGGAGCGGCTGCCATGATTGCTCGCGGAATGACCACGACGGAGCCACGAGATGGTGGTGCTCTCATGCTGACGCCAGCTTCAGTCTGAATGATCCAGAAACAAGGTGGGGCTTTCATCGTTTGGGAAAAAAAATGTTCTAAACCAATGAAAAGTGTTATTTTTAGGTCATATGACCAAGCCTTCCATCTTTAGGAAACCAAAAGTAAAATGAACCAATGAAAAGTTTTATAAACAAGTCACATGACCTGTTCTGCGGCATAGGGCTACAAAAAGCGTAGAAAATCCGTTGGCACGTGAGGCGGCGTCAGTAGCGGACCGATGTGCGAATAGGCCGAAGGCAGCACAACGCGTCGAGATCCGGATGGCACCGAGGTGGTGTCCAGCAAATTGCCGCACTGGTGTGGCCATCCTACAATGCTGCGCCGAAAGACGGCGTGTCCAGCTGAGTTGCGGTCACTGTCAGTAGCGGACCGATGTGCGAATAGGCCGAAGGCAGCACAACGCGTCGAGATCCGGATGGCACCGAGGTGGTGTCCAGCAAATTGCCGCACTGGTGTGGCCATCCTACAATGCTGCGCCGAAAGACGGCGTGTCCAGCTGAGTTGCGGTCACTGTTGCGGTACAGTGACTCGAACGCACCGAGATCCGGATGGCACCGAGGTGGTGTCCAGCAAATTGCCGCACTGGTGTGGCCATCCTACAATGCTGCGCCGAAAGACGGCGTGTCCAGCTGAATTGCGGTCACTGTTGCGGTACAGTGACTCGAACGCGCCGAGATCCGGATGGCACCGAGGTGGTGTCTAGCAAATTGCCGCACTGGTGTGGCCATCCTACAATGCTGCGCCGAAAGACGGCGTGTCCAGCTGAGTTGCGGTCACTGTTGCGGTACAGTGAGTCGAACGCGCCGAGATCTGGATGGCCAAGTTTCAAGTTTCATCTGGCAGTTTTTCTCCATCCCTCCTGGATCAAAGAAGGTGAATGCTAAATATGCCACCTGCCTCATCTGAACATATGAAGTTAACTTGTATACACTGTGGTGCTATGCTGTCCTATGGCAACATGAGCATCAACCTGATGAATACGGCATTCGAAAATCATAATGCCCTAATGCACCCAAGAAGTAATTTTTTTTTTGCTCCAGTTGAGCCGTTTTCAATGCCTGTTTTTTGTTGTTTCCCCTCCATCAAGAACAAAACAAAAATACAAGGCGCTAAGATCCGAATGGCAAGTCCTGGATGTTGAGTGCCTCAGTTGAGAGTTCTGAGCAGTGCTTGTAAGACTGTCTGAAGCTTATTTGCACCTGCTGCAGCTTCAATAGGTCCGGCGGAACTTTTTTCCTTTTCCTTTCTGCTTCTTTTCCTACAATGCGTTTCATGTGAAGACACGACCAGGTCCCTGAATGTGTGCAGGGGGACGCCATTGATTGAATGAAAATGGCGGCTTGACACAAAGCTGACTCAAGCGTTACTGTTGGTGCTATACAGACAAAAATTGGTTTTCAGTTTGTACATTCTTCAGGTTTTTTTTTTCCATCCAAGTCTGATTGAGAGTTTGTAGAAAAATGGCTTCAGATTTTCCACATACTACTCTTCAATATTCTTCCTAAATGTAACAATGTGAAACTCACTAGGAGAACGGCTGTTTCTGTTTCCTTTCAAAATGCTGCCACCAATATTTTCTGAATGGAAGACACCATCTTGTAGCATAAAGGGCCGAAAGGGGTTCTGGTCTGGCCGATGGTTGGTGGAGACATTTTGACTATATCTTGGACCTGCCCGGCCTCGCCCAAAATGGCGCCGGTATAAATGGGACTCGTAACTCTTTGCCCGCAAATGTATATCTAGAAAATGTTATTGTAAGTGGCCCTGTCGTATTTTAATTACAAAATGTACGTCCACCGATTCCGCAACTGTTAGACACCTTTGTTCTTGTCACCTAATGGCCCGCTCGTTACGTTCTTCTACAGTGTAAATGTCTCCTCATCATATACGATTTCAGTTTGCTCCGTGGCCGGCCCACGTGGTTATAGGCCCGTATTTGTATACTGACATTTTCACAACAAAGGTTTTTAAAACAAAACACGGTAGTAGTATTTTCATTTGTAAAGTTTTTACTTTTAGTGACTGTTTTCGAATCAGTAAAAGGCAAGTGAAATAAAGCAGTCCAATTACATGACGGATAAAAGGTATAATATGTAGGAACGCAGTAAAGATAAATGGTCAAGGGCAGTTGTGTTTTTCATGTCTGCAACATAAAGTGATCGATAAGAATCTGATAATCAGGCGTATCGGCGACTAAGACAGCAGGCCGAATCTCTTTTACTCAACGGCTCCGTCATGGAAGGAAGAAACGCCCTTTTTCTCGAAAAAGGAATATATTTTACTTGCAAGACAGTTGTAAATTTTCCGGGAAAGTACATTAGCCTGGAATATTATAACATATGTTTGAAAAAAAAATATTGTTCGAAAATAATAAAAAGCGTAATTTTTAGGTCATATGGCCAAGCTTTTCATCATTAAATTAACAAAAGTAAAATGAACCAATGAAAAGTTTTATTAACAAGTCACATGACCTGTTATGCTTACGTTACGCGCTGCGCGCCGCGCCTCGGATCACTTCCGGGTGCGCTAACGCGGCGTGTCATAAAACGCATTACGCGACAACGTAGGTCAAGAATATAGTCTAAATGTCTCCACCAACCAGCGTTCAGAACACAACCCCTTTCAGCAGTCCAAAAAGTTCTGTTAAATGACAACAGAGGGGACAGGCAACAAGAACCATCAGTCAAAGAGGGGAGGGCAAGTTCTTCTCTTCCGGGTCATGTTGGGGCGCTACCGGAACTGATCGAATTGGTAGTCTACAGTGTTTCTGGATGTTTCAGACTAAAGCTGGCGTCAGCATGAGACCACTACCATCTCGTAGCTCCGTCGTGGCCATTCCACGAGCAATCATGGCAGCCGCTCCCCACCAGAAGCCTGCGGGAGTCGGAGGCCCCCAAGACTTTTGTAGAATCTTCACGGCTGAGGGGACGCTTTTCGAGAATGGGACCCAAGCCCTAGCAGACAAGCGTCCGAGTTCCAAGGTGTCCCAGGGCCATTTTAGTGGACCAGGCCCAAAACCGAAGAGCCGGCCGCCATTTTGAGAGTCCTGTGGCAGCCGCCTATCGCTGCACCGCAAGAGCGGGCGCATCTCAACTACATGGTGAGCGAGACGCTGTAGTCGCAAGAGCGGGCGGAAAACAGCTGAATGGCGGAAGAGGCACAGTGTAGCAAAAGCGGGCGGAATAGCAACTAAAACGATAAAGGGGCGCCCCACTACAGCTTGTCTTCAGGTCAAACGGATTGTGGGACAAGGTCCAGAATTGAAGAGTCATCAAAAGGCAAAAAGTACCGCCGGACCCCGGGAGCCGGCCGCCTATGTCGGGGGCGATCTCAGGCTACACCAGTGCTATAAGACTTGGGGAGGGTGTCGGAGCCAAGCGTCTTCTCCGAGTCCATGGCCATCACACCGCCCCTCAGGGGCCTCCGTCAAGCTGTTTAGGAAGGTAACATATCACATTGTTTTCTAATGCAGTCAGGTCCACAAATGACACTCACTTACTTTGAGAATAGTGAAGCTGCAGTAGGTGGAAATAAGCTTCAGACAGTGTTACAAGCGCTGCTCAGAACTCTTAACTATGGCACCCAACATCTAGAACTTATGCTATTTGAGAATGGTAGTGACATCGAAGCATCTCAGGGACCAAAACCATTAACGTACTTTCACGTATGAAAATCTTACTTGGGGAGGGGGCAGGAGCGAAGCGCCCCCTCCCAGTGAGCGCCACCACACCGTATGTTGAAAATCTGAAGCCATCGTTCTACAAAGTCAACCAAACTTGGATTGAAAAATCTAGAAAAATGTACAAACTGAAAACCAGTTTTGGTCTGCATAGCATCAGTAGCAACGCTTGAGTCAGCTTTGTGTCAAGCCGCCATTTTGATTCAACAAAGCACAGGCATTGAAAAAGGCTGAAATTCAGAACTCTAAACTATGGCACCCAACATCCAGGAGCTTGCTATCCGGATCTTGGAGCCTTGTGCTGTTTTCGATCTATTCACACATCGGTCCACTACTGACATCATCTTATAAACCAACGTTATGTAAATAGTTTTTTAATAAAATGTTTTACCCTGTTTCTTTGCTGGTGTGTTGTCTATATTTTTAATATTTGCATAGGGTTTGTCGTTATTTTGTGCGGGATGGGTGATGGAGCCGAGCTGTCTTGCAGCCCTCATGGTGTGGAGCTCAGTTCATCTCACTATTTTCGTATTTCTCAAGAAGGGTTGTTCCTAATATTTCTATTTTAGCGAGGTCAAAAAGAGATCCAATTAGTGGCCTACTGATTTTGCTCGATTACTTTTATTTTTTTACACGATTTTTCACTATCTGCAAAGACTAAACAGAGTATTGCGACTTTGTGCTTGTTTGTAAATAGAGAATGATCCAAAGAGAACCAATTCTAAAACAGTAAATGCTTGGACAACAATCAATCAAATGGAGAGACAAGGAGGCACGACGGATTACAACGGGGGTAAAGGCCTGCGTTAACTACCCTTCAGTATCTGCAAAGAGAGAGTACTACTAAGGCAAAAGAGGGGAGGGGGGGGGCAGCGTTCAAAGCACATCAGCGTGCATAAATACGAAAATGTTTTTATCTATCACGTACTTGACATTTTAAAGCTTTTCATATTTGCTATTAAAAAACCAATGAAATTCACAGAAAAAACCATAGGTTATAGTGGATATATAGTTAGGAATTTGCATTTACAAAACCTTGAAAATTCAATGAAAAAACCATAGGTTATAGGCCATATATAGTTAGGAATTAGCATTTACAAAACCTTATTTTACTCGCATAAAACCATTGAAATTCCATATATAGTTAGCTAACTATAAGCGCTAACTATATATCGCGCACCCGCAATCCACTGCTGATGATGTCACATATTACATCATTCATGACATGGTCAGTGACATCACTGATGACATCACTGATGACATCTCAAATGACATCACTGATGACAACTCAAATGATATCAATGATGACATCTCAAATGACATCACTGATGACAACTCAAATGACATCACTGATGACATCTCATTTGTCATCACTGATCACATCACTCATGTGATAATACAATGAACCTCTTCAGACTCTAATATAACCTTACATACACTCAGTATAAACAGACACTCACAGACTGTCACTCATCCATGGAGTTACTCACACACCTAGTCAGTCATGCAAAGAATCAATCACACCTCCATTTCCTCAACTATACAGTTATACACATCTTACTTATTCAAACATATAATAACACATATTTACTCTCTTATATAATCCCTGATACAAGCTCACAGTGATCGATACAGCCACTCACACATTCACTGGCTCTTATGTTCAGTTATTTATATATCTCAACTCTCACATGTATTGTGTTTTACATACGTACTTACTTGCACATGTAGCAATGAGAAATCCATTCACTCACCAACACACCCATGCACAGTCAACCGCCCATATAGCTGTTTCCACATGCACTCTTGAACTCATACTCCTAGTGAATCAACTGCTTACACATCTATGCACAGAGTCACGCACCTCCCAGCCACCCACACACACACTCAGCCTCCCATTCAAATATTTGGGCAACCAATCAATAACCCATATGGCCACTCTTATAGCTACTGATCAACACATGCAGCAGCTTACACAACATCAAACATACTGATGCACGAATTAAGACAGTTTAGTCACTAACCCATGTACTCAGTGAGACACATTTAATCACTCACTCATACAGTCAGTCATGCACCTACTAAATTCTTCATCCAGACACTTATACATCCACTCATTCTTCAATATGTGAAACATATTTAAACTTTACAGACACATACAATCACTGGATGTTGTGATCAGTGATGTCATCAGTGATGTCACTGACCATGTCATGAATGATGTAATATGTGACATCATCAGCAGTGGATTGCGGGTGCGCGATATATAGTTAGCGCTTATAGTTAGCTAACTATATATGGAATTTCAATGGTTTTATGCGAGTAAAATAAGGTTTTGTAAATGCTAATTCCTAACTATATATGGCCTATAACCTATGGTTTTTTCATTGAATATATATATATATATATATATATATATATATATATATATATATATATATATATATATATATATATATATATATATATATATATATCCAAACGGGTCCTCGACAAGGCACTCGGAGCAACGTTCAGCCACGCTACCTTTAAGAAAACAGCAGGACCAGGTATTCCGTGAGTTTTTATTTTATTCAGCAACAGACGACAGCATATATATATATATAAAAGTCTAAGTCTAGTGTGGGCAAAGACTTTCACCATCTTGAAAATACAGAGTCATATAGCATTTTGGACTTGTTCACAACTAGGCAAAGAGGATACTACTAAAAAAATGGCTAGGGTTGCTCCCAGAAACATTTACCCTCCTTGTATAGGGAGTGCCCAGGAGTCAATCCACCCACTGGTTGATGCCCAGCATAAATGTGGCACCTAAGCTGCCTTCATCAAAACAATGTTGGTCTTGTGAAAGAAAATGAGGAGGATTGTTGAACTTGCAGCACATGGCATCTGTGACTTGTGAGAAGGACCTGAGAAAGTTGAACCTCCTTCTACTTTAAATCCAAGGACAGAAAGATCCATAAGGATTATGAAGTTGATTCTCGCGGGTGCTCCAGGAACTTAAATTCGCGGAAGAGAACATTGCTGTCAAGAATTCCAGTTGACCATGGGAAACTGGACCTGGACTGTACTTTGCTGTTTTCCTCTGCCTGACACCCTGAGAGTCTGTGAGAATTCCCATTAAGGAAATGTACTCCTGTAGTTGTTTTGGCACTAAAAGGGCTCATGCTAGATGGCAATGAACCTATTGAGTGCTGTGTTGAGAATGTTAAAGTCCTAACCCCACTGAAATAAACGCAAATCAACCCCAGCAGATGCAGCTAAAACCCTTTAAAATAATATGAGCAATTAGATTTAGGACATATGTCACGTGGCATTTCCAGCATGCCTTGCATAATTAGGTGCCTCCCCTCCCCCCAGCATGTTTTATCATGAAAATGGTACGCTCTGAGCCTCTAATAAAACTGCCCTCAGTAGTTATAGTCAAATGTATCGCCTAGGAAACAAGCCACAGCAACATTGTGTCTATTCAGATATGTTAGCATTTGCCTAGCCTTCCTTTCAGTGCTCAGCCTCCGTACATTCCACAAGATCATGTTTAGTGTGGGGACTTTTGATAACTGTCAGTAGCTGTCCAATCACCTGAGGATTTCCTATGCAATCCACCCCATCCCACCTCTAAGGTTTGCAAAGTCCTGTACCTCATCTCATTTGTAGCCACTTTCCAATTTTTCAAAGAAAGTAAGCTTCCCCCTTATCATTAGAAATAGACAAGCAGAAAAGTACAAGTGCTTCAGTATCGCAGTCTAACTTGACCCAGCATCCAGTGTACATAGCACAAGTGGGCCTATCAGTGCCAGCAAGCACCAAGTTAGACATAGCACAAATCTAACATAGTCACAAATTGCCACCCTGCAGAATCTATGATGTGTGAAATTAGAGCGCATGCACTAAAGTTTAAGTTACCATCATACACACCATAAAAACACTTAAGTATAGTTCAGGTATTCCATAATGGTACATTCAGGTGGCAAGGCTGGGTCAGCCCCAGTATCCGAGGCCCTAATACCCCTTTTTTCAGTACAGTAGGGCCTATTGTTTTCCACATGGCTATCCACCGCCCACTCCCACATGCAGCCAATATCAAACATTCCAATGCACTATTGATCTAAAGTTATCGACAGGCACAGTACACAAAGTGGAACCAAGAATTTGTTACTATTGTCACCTTCACAAAGCACAGGTGTCATCCACTCCCTGAAATCACACTATTCTTTTATATTACCTATAGCAACTGGTACATGTCTTTCCCTTTGCAGAAAAGCACCAAATTCAAACATTGAGATAGTAGTACATGGTCATTAAGTGCCATTAGGCAAAACGCTTTTGTTTTCTTTGCAGCCGTTCAATGTTGTTTTGTGGTGCTGCCAGCATAGAGCCCTCAGTAACTGGTGTGAACCAGAGAGCCTTCAGCAAGAGACAATCAGTGCACAGAAAGAATGAAAGATCCGGCTACCATTCAGAGACCTTAATGCTTCATGCAGGTGGATTCAATTTAGACTGCTGCGCCTTCCTATCCTCTTTAGTGGTAAGCTCTCAGGGATCCTGGACAGCATCGGATTTAGAATGGGGAGGTATGGTTTCAGTGTCCTTTTCCCCTGTCTGGACAATTTGAATGCAGTTTGCTGAGCACTTGCTGTGATACAGCGGTAATTTATCAATGCAAAACCCTTATCTACCTCTATTTACCACTTAAAAAGGTGTTGGGCCCTTGACACCATGTATTACCTTCAGGAGACTTACATAAACATGAACAGTCAAAAATGCAATCATTATTTAAGCCAATGATGAGAGTTGATGAGTATTTTAAAGGGTTTTATTTTCTAGTCAAAAGTTAAGGTATTCTCTACCCCTTTATTCATTAGTAAAATATCAATCAGGTTACAGAATTTGGAAAACAGGAAAAATAGCATTAATACAGAACATATTACAGTGTGCATATAAGTATCACATGTAGAAAAGAAAAATGTGGCGCAAAATGTCAGTCAAAAATTATTAAAGAGTTTCTAAGTAAAACAGTGGGTTTGCAAGGCTAATAGTTGGCAAAAATCTCCCATAAAGAGAAATAAATGCATAAGACAAAGAAATCCTTTCATACCTAATTAATTAGTCAAAGCATAAACTTAAAATTTAGCATTTAATTCTATGTTAATCAGCCGCACTCTCTGCTCTGGTGATGCTCAATCTGTCTCTCTCCCTCTCCATCTGACAGGAGCTGCTCCTTGAAAGCGCCCCCTCCTTCACCAGACCGTAAAGGAATATGGCCTACTGTGCCAAAAATATGACGTGCAGGGACTTCTCTAAAAAAATGTGAGCAAGAAACCTCTCCTCTCCTCGGACGCAAATTCCCACCCAGGCTGCAGCAATCTCCTCCCGCGATGTTCTCGTACCTAACACATATGTATGAAGCAGAGCCTAAAGAGCCTAAGCCTAAGCCAAAAGCCCAAAAGCCAAAAGCCAACCACGCCTCCAAAGAGGTCATTATTTATACTCTAATTCTTGGCAGACTGCACAAAAATGTTTCATATTCAGAAAAGCTTGTACCTGATTGGTTAGCTATGATGACACAAGGTCTCCCCATCCTGATCTCATTCTAAATTCTAAACTATACCAGTTTTAACAAAAGAAGCATCAATGATTAATACATTTATATGTTTTGCGACATTTACTAGGAAAAATGTTTCTATCTTTTTCCCTTCCATTCTGTCACAGCACAGGCAGAAGAATACTTTAACTAACACTGGTACATTGGCACAGTCACAAGAATGATTCAGAAAAGGGGGTGGTGATGAACAGAGTGTCCGAATTAGGCAGACCACTCTTACCCAGTCCAAAGATCAGGGCTTGATCGATCACCGTTATTTAGCTCACTGCACCATCCTGTAGGAAGGTGGATACCTGACTCTGGTTGCCCCCAACTTTTTGCCTGGTGTTTTGCTGGTTTTCCAACTTAGTTGACCTGGGACCCTGCTATTCAGGGCCCCAGGCCTACTGCTCTCTCTGTAAAATGGATTCCATGTACCTTAGGTGCATTTACCAATTGGTACTGGGCCACCTTATCAGACCCTGTAACTCAGGGCATAGGTGTACCCAGGGCCTACCAGGGGCTGCAGCATGTATTATGCCACCCCTGGCTGGCCATCTAAATCTGACACAACTGGCTGCACGACAGCTGGGGCAAGGTGGTGTAATCACCCTTTGCTTTAGATATAGTATACCTATATCTAACCCTAAAATGGACACATAGATTCCTATCAGTCACTCCTATGGCAGGCCTTGACAATCCTGAAGGCAGAGTGCTTGGAATTATGTGAGATGGTGCTCTGGCATGAGCTGAGCCCGTTTGCAGCTTGCGGAACCAAGTCCTAATAGCTGTTCCATGATAACGCATACCGTATACTCTTAGTGCATTATAATCCTCGCGGTTATATGCCAACTCTGGTATCGCTTTATCAAAACATGTCGAGTAAGGTGTCATACGAATTGGAATACTAACCCCTCGCCAATTCTGGCGACGGGGTTAGCATTCCACCCTTCTAGAGGGACACGACATGTATGTAACTGTGAACCCCGGTTAAAGTTAACTCAAGCCTCAGCATCACAAAATGGATGCTGCCACCACAGAAACAAGTCTGACCTCCTGCTGCTGGGAGTCCTTCCAGCGAGGGAGGCTTGGACAAAGGGTTTCCTGTCAGGGGCGGTGCTAGCACCATCCCAGACAGGGTTTTGTGTATCCTGGATAGGCAGGGCAGGTGACTGCAAGTGGCACCCCGGTGCTCACTATGCATAGGCCGGCTAGAACCAGTTCCAGGGGCACACCAGCCCCTGAGCTGGGGAAAGTCCGGCATGGGAGAGGGGTGTAACCACCCCCCTTCCTGGTCCCACCCATGGGCAGGACCTAGTCGCGTGCCAGCCCCTTTTCCTAGTATAAAGATAGGAGCGGGCCCCCTTCCAAATTAGATCATATTTGAATCCTGAAACTACTTTCTACGAAAGGAAGTCAAGACTTCTTCCTAAGATTTCTCCCTTGTGACTAAGGAGTAGTCACCCTGCACCCGCAGGCACCTTCTAAGAACACTGCGGTTTGCTGCACGTCCTTCCTCCGGAATCCGACCGACCAGCACGTCGAGACCCATGCTTCCCTGGCACCTATGACCTCTACCTACATCATCAGCCCAGCTGAGATCCGTGGGTGTGACGAGACCTCGAGGGACCGACCATCTTCAGAACTGCACAACGCTTATCCAGCACGACCGCCGAGGGATCCTCGAGTGAGTGCTTTTGGGTTCGAGAAACCCTAATGCTGAGCAGCTCCAGCACCGAAGTCCAGCCCCCCAGCATCCACCAGATCTGCGTGGGGCCCTTCTGCTCTTTGCTGCTCACCGCGTTGTCCGGCTACTTGCCTGCTGGCTTGTGGCCCTCTTGACGACGCACCACGACGACAACACCGGTGGTCTGGTTGCTCCAGACTGGCCCTTGCTCCCCTCCAACAGAAGAGCACCCTGGACCCTCCTGGTCCACTCCAGACGCCATTTTAAGTCCACCGCGTGGGCTTGCATTTGCCAAGACTTGTTGCCCCAATCCTGGGTCCAGTGACGTCGACAGCAGATACCTTCGTGGGACAGCTCGCACCTCCATCCTGGTCGCCGACAACGCCTCCTGGTCCGTGAGACTGCAGAGCCCAGCGTCGCCCACTCACCTGGTTGAGGTGACTCCATCCGGTGCCATCCTGGTGCCCATCTAATCACTGGCTAGTGATTCAGAACTTGGTCCCCTCTGCTTACAGGTATCCTCCATCATCGATCCAGGCTTGGATCCCTCCGAATCTCTTCACTGGTCGCCTGCCAGCAACTTCTTCTTTCAGGCTCCATAGACTGCAACGAGGATTCCCGACGTCTTTCCAGACCTATGCAGCCGCAGCCCCTAGGCTAGGTAACCTCAGCATTTTGGTGCTCCAGCATAGCCTCACTATCCAAGGGTCCAGATCCTTTTTCGTTTCAGCTCTACCTAGTCGGATTCGTCTGATAACACTAACTTTACGAAATCTAGCATCCATAGACTTTGTCCTGCATCCCGCATGAGAGTGCACACTCTGCACCCGATCCCCCTAGGCCTCCTGCTAGTAATCTGAAGGTTCAGTAGTCAAGTCCTAGCGATCCTAAAGTCTATTAGAGTAGTACTTACCTGCTAGTAATTTTGCATTCCACTTTTGTAGTATATGGTTTTTCGTGCCCCTCGGGCATTTGTGTAAATTGTGCAACTTGAAGTATTTTCATAAGAGCTTTGTATTGTGCTTATCACCCTGTCCTCATAAAGAGTCCAGGGTTGTTGTGTTCTACATAAATATACTTTTATTTTCATAACAACTTGTGTGGTGTCCTTTCACTTGGTGTTCAAGGGGTATATGTAATGGTATAACAGCTGGCTTAACACGCCCTCTAGAGTCTAGCCTAAAGACTGCTCTTGTCCATGCTACTAGGATAGCTGGTCTATGGTTGACTTACAACCAATCATCAATAAGGGTTGTTTGGACTGATACAAAGTGCTCACTAGAATAGTGAACATTATATATCCGGCCAACTTCTCACATTGGTGAGCAGCGGTTGGGATTTGAGCTTGCTGTTGTTTTACCACACGTATCCTAAGAATATCATTTGGAAAATCACATAAGTACCCAGGTACATATAACTTAGCTTAGAATACTCTGAGTTCTACTGAACCATCTGTTGTAGTTCAACAGGGCCTAGCACACCCTGACTACAACTCTTAGCAAGGGATCAGTAGGCAAACAAATAGTGTAGGTAGGTGCATCACTTACACCACACTAGAAGCATGTCAGACAAAGGAGGGAACTCAGAGGCCCCCCTTCTGTCAGTTGACCCTCCACAGGTCACTTCCAGATATGCTGATCTTAGCTTCCAGGAGATGAGACAAATCTGTACATCCAGGAAGCTAAAACAGGGTTCTAACCCTACCATTCCCTTTCTGATTGGTCTCTTAGAGACTTATGATGCCAGGAGGACTGCTAACACAGATCCTTCTAATCCAGATGGGAACATGCCTCCCTTAGAGGGAACCACTGGTGACCCTGACCTCCAACTCAATGGAACAGTTAGTGCAGGAGAGGAGGAGGATCAGGAGTTGTCAGAGGATGAGGCAGACAAAGGTCAGGTAGAAGTCAGTAGACTAACCAGGACCAACTTAAGTAGGCATGAGAATGGATTTGGGGGACCCCCAGGGCCACTCTCAGGCAGGCTTAATATTGGTAATGGACGCGTTAGGTCTCTATCCAGAGGCTCTAACAGATCCATAAGAACCAATGGCTCTCAGACCTCTTCTCACAGAGGGATGACATCCCCTCAGAGGAGAGAGCTTGAGGCCAAGATGAGGGAAGTCAATCTGAGGTTTGAAAGGGAAGAACTTGCCCTGGCCAAAGAGAGACTTGCCTTTGCCAGAGAGCAGAAATTGAGTGGGGTAGATCCCACTGGTGGCAGCATTTTACCTAGAGAAAAGGACAGGAGTTTAGACACTAGACACCTGAGTAAGATAGTGCCCCCCTTTAAACAAGGGGATGACATCCACAAATGGATGACTGCTTTGGAGAGGGCTTGCACTGTAGAGTGTGTCCCCCAGAGTCAGTGGGCAGCTATCTTGTGGCTCTCCTTTGAAGGCAAAGGTAGAGATAAGCTCCTCACTACTAGAGCTGAGGATGCTAACAATTACCAAGTCCTGAAGAATACACTGGTTGATGGGTTTGGTTTAACCACTGAACAGTACAGGTTGATGTTCAGAGACACCCAGAAAACTCAGTCTCAGGATTGGACTGACTTTGTTGATTGTGCCACTAAGGCTTTTGAAGGCTGGCTACTGGGAAGTAAGGTTACTGATTTCAAAGGATTGTACAATCTAATTATGAGAGAACAAATCTTAAGTAATTGTCAGAACCAGTTATTACACCAGCACCTCGTAGACTCTGATCTGACCTCTCCACAAGAATTGGGTAAGAGGGCAGACAAATGGGTCAGAACCAGGGTCAGGCCTAAGAACCAGGGTGGTGACCAAAAGAAGGAATCAACCAAGCCTCAAGAGAAGGGTGGGAATAAATCTTCTGATTAAACCACAGGGCCCCAAAAATCCTCCGAAAAGGGTGGGTCCCAGACTTCTCCCCCTACCCAAAAGAAACCTTATTGTCATACCTGCAAACAGGTAGGCCATTACAAAACTGACAACAGTTGCCCCAAGGCCAACAACAATAAGGAGAACATACCCCCAAATAAAACTTCCCTGCCTCCTGTCACTACTAATAGTAATCCCCCAGGTGGTGGGAGTGCTCCCAAGAATCTGGGTGCATTTTCTTTGGGAGTTCCTGGGGACTCTGGCCTAACCAGGTCACCTGACTTAGATACTCTTGTCTGTGAGACTGGCATGGGATTTGCCAACTTCACAGCTTGTCGCAACACTTTGGGCAAGTACAGACAGGAGCCCCTCATCAATGGTTCAAAAGTTGAGGCCTACAGAGACACAGGGGCTAGCATCACCATGGTGACTGAGAGCCTAGTCCCCTCAAGGCAACTTATACCTGGAGCCACATACCAGGTAATGAACATTGATGGAGTGCAGAGAGATCATCCCATAGCAGTGGTAAATCTCAGCTGGGGAGGTGTCACTGGTCACAAGAGAGTGGCAGTGTCACCAAACTTGCCTGTAGATTGCCTACTGGGGAATGATTTAGAGATCTCAGCCTGGGCTGAGGTAGAGCAAGAAACCCATTTTAGAATGGTAAACCTCCATGGTAAGGTTAGTGGGGCAGTGATAGCCACAGCCCCAGTCCAAGATGTCCTCCCTGAACAGGTCAGGAGGGCTGTGCCAGTCACAGCCCTATCCCAGAAAGATGCCTTTCCTGAACAGGTTGGCAAGGCTGTGATGGTCACAGCCTATACCCAAACTGAGTCCCTTCCTGAAAAGGTTGGTGGAGTTGGGATGGCCACAGCTCAAACTCAGACAGATAATAGTGTTGGGAAGCCTGAAACTATGGATCACTCCACTCAGACAGAGAGCATTGAGGAGGAAGAGAAATCTCCCTCCCACCAGACTTTAGGAAAGGATCAGCCTCCTCAGGAAACTGATCTGACCCCTTGTGAAGGAACTGCCCCAGAGGTAGTCAGGCCTAGCCTGGCAGAGCCCCTGATGTCAGTGGACCCTTCCAAGGTGGGACCCAGTCTGGAGCAGGTAGCCTGCCCCTCTCTACCCTGCCTCAGTCAGCCCAGGGCTGTAGAGGTCAGGGAGGCCAGTGGTGGACCCCAAAGGGCCCCCTGTCCAAAAGAACTTCCCAATCAACAGATTAAGGGCACTGAAGCTAGTAGTCCTAGCCCAGTGAAAATAAAACAAACTCATGAGGAATCCCCCTTAAAATTAGCTAGGGACCTCCCACAGATGGACACTGTTGGGCACAGCCAAACCTGGGGCTTAAAAACCCCAAACCTGACCTGTCCCTCCAGTAAGCCAAACAGAGGGACTCAGCCTCCAGCTTTAGGTAGCCAGAGGTTGACCCTGAGAGCTCACGGTAACTCAGTCCTGGAAAGAAAGGCACATATGGTGGATAGTGATTGGAGGAAGTTGAGCCCAAAATTAGTGGAGTCTCACTTCAGTACTCCATTCCCACACCACCCTTTTACTTTGCCAAAGCACACCACAGGTAGAGATTCCCTATGGTGGAGACCCTCAGATACCCTTAGGGTGAGGGGTTACTTAGTGGACCATGATATAGGGGGTAACCATGTCAATGCATGTACCACCTCATATGGCCACTCAGGCAATATAGGCTTACCTGGTCAAGGATAGCCTTATCTCCTTTCGTTTGGGGGTGGTTGTGTAGGAAGGTGGATACCTGACTATGGTTGCCCCCAACTTTTTGCCTGGTGTTTTGCTGGTTTTCCGACTTAGTTGACCTGGGACCCTGCTATTCAGGGCCCCAGGCCTACTGCTCTCTCTGTAAAATGGATTCCATGTACCTTAGGTGCATTTACCAATTGGTACTGGGCCACCTTATCAGACCCTTTAACTCAGGGCATAGGTGTACCCAGGGCCTACCAGGGGCTGCAGCATGTATTATGCCACCCCTGGCTGGCCATCTAAATCTGACACAACTGGCTGCACGACAGCTGGGGCAAGGTGGTGTAATCACCCTTTGCTTTAGATATAGTATACCTATATCTAACCCTAAAATGGACACATAGATTCCTATCAGTCACTCCTATGGCAGGCCTTGACAATCCTGAAGGCAGAGTGCTTGGAATTATGTGAGATGGTGCTCTGGTATGAGCTGAGCCCGTTTGCAGCTTGCGGAACCAAGTCCTAATAGCTGTTCCATGATAACGCATACCATACACTCTTAGTGCATTATAATCCTCGCGGTTATATGCCAACTCTGGTATCGCTTTATCAAAACATGTCGAGTAAGGTGTCATACAAATTGGAATACTAACCCCTCACCAATTCTGGCGACGGGGTTAGCATTCCACCCTTCTAGAGGGACACGACATGTATGTAACTGTGAACCCCGGTTAAAGTTAACTCAAGCCTCAGCATCACAAAATGGATGCTGCCACCACAGACACAAGTCTGACCTCCTGCTGCTGGGAGTCCTTCCAGCGAGGGAGACTTGGACAAAGGGTTTCCTGTCAGGGGCGGTGCTAGCACCATCCCAGACAGGGTTTTGTGTATCCTGGATAGGCAGGGCTTTAGAGGAAGGTGACTGCAAGTGGCACCCCGGTGCTCACTATGCATAGGCCGGCTAGAACCAGTTCCAGGGGCACACCAGCCCCTGAGTTGGGGAAAGTCCGGCATGGGAGAGGGGTGTAACCACCCCCCTTCCTGGTCCCACCCATGGGCAGGACCTAGTCGCGTGCCAGCCCCTTTTCCTAGTATAAAGATAGGAGCGGGCCCCCTTCCAAATTAGATCATCTTTGAATCCTGAAACTACTTTCTACGAAAGGAACTCAAGACTTCTTCCTAAGATGTCTCCCTTGTGACTAAGGAGTAATCACCCTGCACCCGCAGGCACCATCTAAGAACACTGCGGTTTGCTGCACGTCCTTCCTCCTGAATCCGACCGACCAGCACAACGAGACCTGGCTTCCCTGGCACCTCTGACCTCTACCTACATCATCAGCCCAGCTGAGATCCGTGGGTGTGATGACACCTTGAGGGACCGGCCATCTTCAGAACTGCACGACGCTTATCCAGCACGACCGCCGAGGGTTCCTGGAGAGATGTAGCCGTTACCGGATCCTCTCTACCAGCGTCCGTCAACGATCGAACACTCACGGACTTCCCTTCCAAATTAGATCATCTTTGAATCCTGAAACTACTTTCTACGAAAGGAACTCAAGACTTCTTCCTAAGATGTCTCCCTTGTGACTAAGGAGTAATCACCCTGCACCCGCAGGCACCATCTAAGAACACTGCGGTTTGCTGCACGTCCTTCCTCCTGAATCCGACCGACCAGCACAACGAGACCTGGCTTCCCTGGCACCTCTGACCTCTACCTACATCATCAGCCCAGCTGAGATCCGTGGGTGTGATGACACCTTGAGGGACCGGCCATCTTCAGAACTGCACGACGCTTATCCAGCACGACCGCCGAGGGATCCTCGAGTGAGTGCTTTGGGGTTCGAGAAGCCCTAACCCTGAGCAGCTCCAGCACCGAAGTCCAACCCCCCAGCATCCACCAGATCTGCGTGGGGCCCTTCTGCTCTTTGCTGCTCACCGCGTTGTCCGGCTACTTGCCTGCTGGCTTGTGGCCCTCTTGGCGACGCACCACGACAACAACACTGCTGGTCTGGTTGCTCCAGACTGGCCCTTGCTCCCCTCCTACAGAGGAGCACCCCGGACCCTCCTGGTCCACTCCAGACGCCATTTTAAGTCCACCGCGTGGGCTTGCATTTGCCAAGACTTGTTGCCCCAATCCTGGGTCCAGAGACGTCGACAGCAGATACCCTCTTGGGACAGCTCGCACCTCCATCCTGGTTGCCGACAACGCCTCCTGGTCCGTGAGACCGCAGAGCCCAGCGTCGCCCACTCACCTGGTCGAGGTGACTCCATCCGGTGCCATCCTGGTGCCCATCTAATCACTGGCTAGTGATTCAGAACTTGGTCCCCTCTGCTTACAGGTATCCTCCATCATCGATCCAGGCTTGGATCCCTCCGAATCTCTTCACTGGTCGCCTGCCAGCAACTTCTTCTTTCAGGCTCCATAGACTGCAACGAGGATTCCCGACGTCTTTCCAGACCTATGCAGCCGCAGCCCCTGGGCTAGGTAACCTCAGCATTTCGGTGCTCCAGCATAGCCTCACTATCCAAGGGTACAGATCCTTTTTCGTTTTAGCTCTACCTATTCGGATTTGTCCGATAACACTAACTTTACGAAATCTAGCATCCATAGACTTTGTCCCGCATCCCGCGTGAGAGTGCACACTCTGCACCCGATCCCCCTAGGCCTCCTGCTAGTAATCTGAAGGTTCAGTAGTCAAGTCCTAGCGATCCTAAAGTCTATTAGAGTAGTACTTACCTGCTAGTAATTTCGCATTCCACTTTTGTAGTATATGGTTTTTCGTGCCCCTCGGGCATTTGTGTAAATTGTGCAACTTGAAGTATTTTCATAAGAGCTTCGTATTGTGCTTAGCACCCTGTCCTCATAAAGAGTCCAGGGTTGTTGTGTTCTAAATAAATATACTTTTATTTTCATAACAACTTGTGTGGTGTCCTTTCACTTGGTGTTCAAGGGGTATATGTGATGGTATAACAGCTGGCTTAACACGCCCTCTAGAGTCTAGCCTAAAGACTGCTCTTGTCCATGCTACTAGGATAGCTGGTCTACGGTTGACTTACAACCAATCATCAATAAGGGTTGTTTGGACTGATACAAAGTGCTCACTAGAATAGTGAACATTATATATCAGGCCAACTTCTCACACATCCCAGCTCAGAACCTGGCTATATGCAAATTAGTCTGTCCCTGGCCCAGTGCATCATGGGAACAGGGCAGACCAAACTACCAAGCCAATTCTTCACCAGAAAGGAGACAAGCTTCCGGGGACCGGTTTCTGGCATTTCATCCGTCGTCGGCCCGGCTTGCTTGAATCCTGATGGTGCAGTGAGCAAGGGACTCATGTCTGAGTATACCCTGCCACACCTATAGTGGCCAAAAATGATTCAGAAAAGGGGGTGGTGATGAACAGAGTGTCCGAATTAAGCAGACTACTCTTACCCAGTCCAAAAATCAGGGCTTGATCCATCACCGTTATTTAGCTCACTGCACCATCCCAGCTCAGAACCTGGCTATATGCAAATTAGTCTGTCCCTGGCCCAGTGCATCATCGGAACAGGGCAGACCAAACTACCAAGCCAATTCTTCCCCAGAAAGGAGACAAGCTTACGGGGACCGGTTTCTGGCATTTCAGCCGTCGTCGGCCCGGCTTGCTTGAATCCTGATGGTGCAGTGAGCAAGGGACTCATGTCTGAGTATACCCTGCCACACCTATAGTGGCCAAAAACGATTCAGAAAAGGGGGTGGTGATGAACAGAGTGTCCAAATGAAGCGGACCACTCTTACACAGTCCAAAGATCAGGGCTTGATCCATCACCGTTATTTAGCTCACTGCACCATCCCAGCTCAGAACCTGGCTATATGCAAATTAGTCTGTCCCTGGCCCAGTGCATCATGGGAACAGGGCAGACCAAACTACCAAGCCAATTCTTCACCAGAAAGGAGACAAGCTTCCGGGGACCGGTTTCTGGCATTTCAGCCGTCGTCGGCCCGGCTTGCTTGAATCCTGATGGTGCAGTGAGCAAGGGACTCATGTCTGAGTATACCCTGCCACACCTATAGTGGCCAAAAACGATTCAGACAAGGGGGTGGTGATGAACAGAGTGTCTGAATTAAGCGGACCACTCTTACCCAGTCCAAAGATCAGGTCTTGATCCAACACCGTTATTTAGCTCACTGCACCATCCCAGCTCAGAACCTGGCTATATGCAAATTAGTCTGTCCCTGGCCCAGTGCATCATGGGAACAGGGCAGACCAAACTACCAAGCCAATTCTTCACCAGAAAGGAGACAAGCTTCCGGGGACCGGTTTCTGGCATTTCAGCCGTCGGCGGCCCGGCTTTCTTGAATCCTGATGGTGCAGTGAGCAAGGGACTTATGTCTGAGTATACCCTGCCACACCTATAGTGGCCAAAAACGATTCAGAAAAGGGGGTGGTGATGAACAGAGTGTCCGAATTAGGCAGACCACTCTTACCCAGTCCAAAGATCAGGGCTTGATCCATCACTGTTATTTAGCTCACTGCACCATCCCAGCTCAGAACCTGGCTATATGCAAATTAGTCTGTCCCTGGCCCAGTGCATCATGGGAACAGGGAAGACCAAACTACCAAGCCAATTCTTCACCAGAAAGGAGACAAGCTTCCGGGGACCGGTTTCTGGCATTTCAGCCGTCGTCGGCCCGGCTTGCTTGAATCCTGATGGTGCAGTGAGCAATGGACTCATGTCAGAGTATACCTGCCACACCTATAGTGGCCAAAAATGATTCAGAAAAGGGGGTGGTGATGAACAGAGTGTCCGAATTAAGCAGACCACTCTTACCCAGTTCAAAGATCAGGGCTTGATCCATCACCGTTTTTAGCTCACTGCACCATCCCAGCTCAGAACCTGGCTATATGCAAATTAGTCTGTCCCTGTCCCAGTGCATCATGGGAACAGGGCGGACCAAACTACCAAGCCAATTCTTCACCAGAAAGGAGACAAGCTTCCGGAGACCGGTTTCTGGCATTTCAGCCGTCGTCGGCCCGGCTTGCTTGAATCCTGATGGTGCAGTGAGCAAGGGACTCATGTCTGAGTATACCCTGCCACACCTATAGTGGCCAAAAATGATTCAGAAAAGGGGGTGGTGATGAACAGAGTGTCCGAATTAAGCAGACCACTCTTACCCAGTCCAAAGATCAGGGCTTGATCCATCACCGTTATTTAGCTCACTGCACCATCTCAGCTCAGAACCTGGCTATATGCAAATTAGTCTGTCCCTGGCCCAGTGCATCATGGGAACAGGGCAGACCAAACTACCAAGCCAATTCTTCACCAGAAAGGAGACAAGCTTCCGGGGACCGGTTTCTGACATTTCAGCCGTCGTCGGCCCGGCTTGCTTGAATCCTGATGGTGCAGTGAGCAAGGGACTCATGTCTGAGTATACCCTGCCACACATATAGTGGCCAAAAATGATTCAGAAAAGGGGGTGGTGATGAACAGAGTGTCCGAATTAAGCAGACCACTCTTACCCAGTCCAAAGATCAGGGCTTGATCCATCACCGTTATTTAGCTCACTGCACCATCCCAGCTCAGAACCTGGCTATATGCAAATTAGTCTGTCCCTGGCCCAGTGCATCATGGGAACAGGGGAGACCAAACTATCAAGCCAATTCTTCACCAGAAAGGAGACAAGCTTCCGGGGACCGGTTTCTGGCATTTCAGCCGTCGTCGGCCCGGCTTGCTTGAATCCTGATGGTGCAGTGAGCAAGGGACTCATGTCTGAGTATACCCTGCCACACCTATAGTGGCCAAAAACGATTCAGAAAAGGGGGTGGTGATGAACAGAGTGTCCGAATTAAGCAGACCACTCTTACCCAGTCCAAAGATCAGGGCTTGATCCATCACCGTTATTTAGCTCACTGCACCATCCCAGCTCAGAACCTGGCTATATGCAAATTAGTCTGTCCCTGGCCCAGTGCATCATGGGAACAGGGCAGACCAAACTACCAAGCCAATTCTTCACCAGAAAGGAGACAAGCTTCTGGGGACCGGTTTCTGGCATTTCAGCCGTTGTCGGCCCGGCTTGCTTGAATCCTGATGGTGCAGTGAGCAAGGGACTCATGTCTGAGTATACCCTGCCACACCTATAGTGGCCAAAAACGATTCAGAAAAGGGGGTGGTGATGAACAGCGTGTTCGAATTAAGCAGACCACTCTTACCCAGTCCAAAGATCAGGGCTTGATCCATCACCGTTATTTAGCTCACTGCACCATCCCAGCTCAGAACCTGGCAAGAATGTACAGTTCACAGTGGCCTTGACTCCTTCGTGTCTTGAGGTAAGCTGGCACAATCTGCGCATGCTCTCTTCTCTTTAATGCAAGTCTCAGCCTTGCTGGAGTCACAGGCAGCTATGTAATCTTAGGCCCAAAAACAAAACAAACACAAAAGAGTATTAACTTTATGTAAATCCACCCATTATGTTTTCCCAACCCAATACTAATTCCCTTTATAAAAGATTTCCTAGCAAAGCTATTAGTTTAAAGCAGCTTTTCTTATTGTTTATGCACAACATGCAAAATGTGCAATGTGCACAATAGCATGATACATGCACTAGTGTAAATTTTCAAAGCGCACACAGTTAATACATACTCATAGCAACATGCTTTAATGTTTTAGATAGCTTTTCATGCAAAACCCGTCTTTCCCCATGTGTAGTGTTTGGTGCATTTGTTAATTAACACACATTATAAAAAGAGGTGTTATAAACTGAAAATAAATATATATATATGTATTTTCTAACTATGCAACAAGCCAAAGTTTTTTTTAAAACAGGGACAGGGGTGTAGATTACAAGTAAATGAGCTGGAAAGAGAGAACACATTCTATTAATCTTCAAAGCTAAAAAGTCCACTTAAATCACATGTTTTCTCTACACTGCAAAAACACATGTTAATTCAGCACAAGAATTTCAGACTGACTAGGCCTCATTTTCATATTTTTATGTGCCATGAGTTTTAACTTGCACCAATTCAAATGCAGTCTGTCTGAAGCACAAAAATTAAACAATACCGGACTCCAGAGGAAATCTGCTCCATCAGCTGATTAAAAGAAAAACAATTGGAAATCTTGACTCTGGCCCTAGATGAAGTCCTCATGTTAACAACTCTTTAACCCTATATGGAGAAGGGGCTGGAGTATCAGAAAAGATCAGAAAAAATCCTAAAAAGTCAAAAACGTGTCTCTAAGAAGGTAAGTTTGGAAAGATGAAATCTGGTGGACAATTTAAGATGCCGGTGCTGTGGAGCACAGAACTATTGCAAGTACCTTCTTCTAAATCTCTTGAGAATACAGCAACAGTTGGCTCAACTGACCTATACCATTCTTTGGGAGGTGACAGGAGTAGAAGATATTAATCAGGAGACCAATATTGTTGTACATATTAAAAATGTATCAATTAACGCTCCTATAAATGATGCACAAAAGGCAGACATCTTTCTTCCGTAAGCTGAAACACAATCAAGGGGGTTCCAAAATACTCAGGTGAAAGATGGTAAGACAATGGTTAACTGTTAGGAGACAGTCATGTCACAAATATGAGATGGAACTTGGTAGGAACAATTCTAATTCACTTAACTCATCCTTAAGGGGCAAATTAGTCCACTGTCAATGTCAGCTGTAAGTACATACAGACCAGCTCTTGTAGACACATGTATGCCTACAACAGTACCTTTACCTCAATCTGTATCACTGTCTGTATTAATGTTAATACATGTACTGTCACAAGTATTAGTACCTGCGTCATGCATAAATGAACCTTGATTTAATACTGATAGTAACAGTGAGAATAGATTAACGTTCCCTAAAGGATATAGCTGACAGTCTCAAATGTCCACATGGTCCATCTTATAAAATAAAACACAGCACTTTGAGAAGCCTAAAAAATGCTCACAAGTGTATCATGGAAAAGTAGCCAATATGCAAGCAAAACAGTATGCAACCATTGTCATTTCAAAGAACCAGAGTTTCCAATCAAAATACAGCTGGAGCATATCATCCTAAAAACCAATATATTTTACACCATCTTTTACACAGTTTCGTCTTGATATAAGTCAATGGAAAAGCGAACATGTGATACTAGCTTTTTTCTGTGATTAATGAGACAAAGACAGAATCTTCTCTCAATAAGGAAGGGAAAAAGTCCTTAAAGAGTAGATACTAAACTATAAACACGCGCTGACTGTCATTTTCTATAATTTATGCATCATGATTGCAAGTACTCAAAATTAGGCTATGCTTACCACACAGTGCCGAAAATGTGCAATTGTACTACACTGATAAATGGAATCTAGGCATCAAACATGCATGACACTTCCAGACTTATTAAGGCTAATGTCCACTTCAGAATAATATGACAATTATATTGCAATTCAATCATGAAACAAAATAGAACAAGTTAGGGCATACATGATTATTGGCATGTGCATATTAAAATGCTTAAATTATGTAAATAACAGATTCTGATTTCTCAATCCAAAAAAGACAGGCGAGACACTAGGTCGGACTCGCACCAAGAGCTGCTAGGATCACCATTATTCGGTAACCATGACAAAACACACATAAATCTTTTAGATTCTGTTACACAAGTTGTCAAATTCATATAGTGTACAATAATAGAATATGGCTTATCTCTCATTTGATTCGAAGAATCCCGTGACTGGTCCCGGTTCCACCAGGATACAGGCCCAGAGTCTTATACTCCAAGCAGAGTAGAGACCTACAACCCAGCTGGAAAAACGTAGTACAAACCAGTTCTTGGAAAGGGTAATGGATGCAGGTAACACTGAATACAGATTTAACAGAGGAAAAAGCAGAAGATGTAAGTGATATAGAGCATGGCAATAAGGAATTGCGAAAGAGATAAATAAAGTGTGTGGCTACAATAACAAATAGCGAATAGAGCATGCGGAAAGAGACTGAACAACTGCAAGACGTTGCCCCGCAACTTGTCGTAGTTTATGTGCCACTTGCATGGCTGCTTTCTCACTTCTGCCCTGAAAGTCCTGCCTCTAATCCGGAAGTGACGATAGTCCAGCTTCCCATGCGCCATGTTTCCCATGCCACCCCTCCATTGATCTTAAATGAAGGATGAAAACAGGGGCATTAATTACATTTCTCGATGTTACTCCTATCCCTGACATAAACCACAGAGATGTATATAGTGTAATGTAGGAACAGAGGGAAATATAACAATACCAACATTAAAGGAGGCAAAGAAACCGGAACAAGCAGTAACAGTAAAATATGTCACAATTTCAACTGTAAATTTTATGAGCATTTAAGCCATGAAAATCAATGCAAATTCAAAAGTTTCGGAAGATCAGTCTACTATACGTTACGACAATGAATCCACTTAACGTGTAGGCATAAGCTCGGCAATATATCATTTGTCAGCGGAAATTGATTTAGCAACACAACCTCTCTCAGTTCAGGACAAATGGGTCAAAAAAGATATGGATTTCGACTGCCAGGACAAGGAAAATAACATCACAGTAACCCTTTGATGCACATGCTGAAGCATATTTTATTAGAACGACATAACTGTGACAAAGAATTTCAGAATTGGAATCTCACCAGACTATTTTGCAGGAGAACGTTTGTAATCATCACTATCTCTTAGAATAGGATACAGAATAGAGGTAGCGACTGTTAAGAAAATACAACAGATTCAGAAAATGGTTCATGGCTATGCAGTCTAGTAATTCGGGGAGCTCCCAAGCACAAAGAAAATAGAACACGTCTGATTGAGTTGATAGATAACTCAATAAAAAAAGGATGTATTGTCAGGATTCTCTGGTTATTTGACAACTATTCAAGCATATACCATCGACTATCTGTCAAAACAGAAGTTTCTTCAAATGAGTATAACTAACTTTGCTGATTATAGGATTAAAGAGCAAATACTGACCAGAGCAATAGACGCTAAAGGCTACAAAGTTAACTGCTTAACTGCGGCGACAATTCCGCCATGGTGCGGCGCTTCAGCTGAGTGGGCGGGGCCGCATCGGTCAACGGACATGCACTGCACTACGAAGGTAGTGCGCGCGACGGCAGTTGGCCGACAGAAGCACGAAAGGGGTTAATAGTAGAGTTTATTTTTTAATCTTCTCATATATCACTTTTGGAAACAACAGATTTTATTTGCAGAGTACTCTATTTACTCCATCAGGGCGACAAAGTAAATTACTCTGTCACTGTTAGAACCGGCTGTCTCTAGTTGGCAGAGGTATGCACTTCTGACAAATAGGGACACTCCTTTTCTAGTCAGGGCAAGGGGATCACACCCTTCGATAACCCCTGCTCACCTCCTTGGTAGCTTGGCAGAGCAGAACAGGCTTTGTCTCAGAGGCTGTGCGTTAAGCAATTATGACCACATACAGTAACACAGTGAATACACTACAAATGGACACGACACCGTAGTATTATAAAAATAAGTATTTTTATATGAGACTTAGCACAAGACCAAATAACGGCAAAACTGTACACAATCGGAATAAATACGTTCAGGAAGGAAAAAGGATAGTTCAAAGGTAGTTTCTTCTTTAGCACAAAAAGTCTTTAGTATCAAGCAAATCTTCTTCTTGGAAACACAGTTCTTAGCAACAGAGTAACTCACACGGGAGCCACACGACGTTGAGGCAAAGATAATCCACAGGTGTGGCGTCGACCGCGAGGAACGCTACGTCGGGCCTGGAGTCACACGGACCCCCAACAACATAGTACCTTAGGAAAATGAAGCACACGATGATCAACGGCGTCGGGCAATCCGGCGTCGCGTCTTCGGTGTCGATCAGGCCTCAGCAGGCGTCGTCGATGATGCGGTTGCACAGAGTGAGCAGCGCTCACGGCGTCGGAGGGCACACAGGTGATGCGATCAGCAGCGGGGCAGACACGAGGTCCTCTGGAGTTAGAGCCGTACTCCCACTCACTGGCGTTGCTGCTGGCGTCGGTCGGGCCCAGCGTCCGGTCGTCGTGATTGCTGGTTCTTTCAGAGGTGCTGGGCTCACACTTCCAGCCACTAGCACTTTTAGCAGATGAAGTCTTTTAGCCCTGTGACTTCAGCAGGAGACTGGCACTCTTCCAGTCCTTGGAGATTTTCTTAGCAAGCGTGAGAGTACACACACAGTTCCTCTCTCCTGGTTCCTTGGCAAAAATAAAGAAGCACTGCAGGATTCCCCCAACAACAGCACACTTGGCAGAAGGGGTAGGCAGTCCTTTAGATCAGCAGGCCTCTTGTCCTTGGTTACAGGGTTCCTTGTCAGAAGTGATCTGATTTCCTATTTCAGGGGTCCTTCTCTTATACCCCTTTTCGTCTTTGATCCCTTTGTCTATGCCGGGGATTTCCCAACATCCTGGGTCTGTGGTGGGTGGAGCTAGGCAGTAGCACCTGGCCTATTCATTGAGCCGGGCTGAGTCCTCAGACGCCCCGCAGGAGGTGGAGCCAGCATTGATACTGGCCGGAGCAGAGCTATCGCCCTCCTGGCAGGAGGTGGGGCTAGGATCGTCCATGGCAGGCACAGAGCCAACAGTCGCTTAGCGGGAGGTGGAGCCAGCATTGTATCAGGCAAGGCAGGCTATCAACAACTACTCTCCCCCTACTCTCAACGTAAATGTCCCACTCATCCCACACTGACTCATCCAGACCTGTGGAGCCACCCAGCTCCTGTCACACACACGCAAGACCAGCAGAAACCAGATATGGTTAGGCAAGAAAATAGACACTTTCTAAAAGTGCTATTTTCGAACCCAGTGTCCAAAAACCATCCACACCAATGGATGCGTAATTAAACCCCGAGTTCAGGGATACCAAACTCGACATTGCACCGCGCTCTCCGAGCCAGCTAGGATCATAGCCTTAATAATCCCGGCGGCCCATTCTAAGCAATGGAGAGCAGGCTACCTCGCAATAGTGAAGAACGAAGATGGCGGTACTTCACTATTATGACAGGCCAACTTGGTCAGGCGTGTCCCACCTTACGCTTACAATGCACCCTGCCCGCGGGCCTACCATAGGGGTGACTAACATGAAGTTAAGGGGAGGTTGGAGGGGCTGGCAAGTAGATATACTTGCGCAGCCTGCGTGACAGTACAAGACTGCACGTGGGTCTCGCAATGACCGACCCGTAGACATTCTTTTACGAAGCCGCTCCTGTGGGTGGCACAACACGTGCTGCAAGCCCACGAGCGGCATTTGTATTTACAAGCCCCGGCACTCCTGGTGCACTAGACTAGGGACTGACAGTAAACCAAACAAGCCAAACATGGATACAATAGAAGCATCAATTTAACATCGGGAGCACTTGCGCTATGGCACTGATCAGCAGTAAGCATGAGCGAATTTTGCGGATCTCGCGTTCGCGAATTTTGCGGATTTGCGGATTCGCAATCCGCAAAATCCGCGAATTCCCGCGAATGTGCGGATTTTTTTTTTTTGTGTTCGCCCGTGTTTCTGCCAGTTCGCGAGGGTTTTGTACACTTTCGCAAATTGCGAACTTACCTGTCGGGTCGCAAGTTTCGCGAACTTGTTGTTTCTACGTGTCCAGCCTGTTTGGGACACTCTTCTTCATCACTGCCACTCTCTGTCACCACTGCCACTCTCTGACTACTCATGCCACCCTCTGGCCCACCCATGCCACCCTCTGTTTCATCACCACACCCTCTGGTTGTCCAGTGTACATTATTTTCGGCAAAGCAAAGGACACCTTCCCTGCCTCAAGTGACCTGAATTAATTTGGGGCTGATTAATGTGTCACAGAATATTTTTTTAGCTGGCACCTGCTTCCTTAGTGCGCCCTGATTAGTGATCTTTTGCACTTGCTAAGTGCTTTCATTGTTGCAAAATTAGTTACAACACCTGCCCTGCCCCAACTGACAATAATGAATTAGGGGCTGATTAATGGATTTTAACTTCCAGCCTGGCTCCTGCTTGTCTCCCTTAGCTGTAATTCAGGACCTTTGTGGCATATGTGTAACTATTCTGAGGTTCAGAGCAGGGTCACATAATAGTTTCAACTGGCAACTGAACTCTGGAGGGGCCCCTCAGGAAGCACTACAGGAAATGGCTACTAATGATGAGCCTGAACTTTTGAACCTGGTAAGTAGTTACTTTCAGTTTTGCTAAAATCGTATTTCTGCAATTTTGCACTTATTCGCGGGGCGCGAACTCACGCGAACTCACGCGAACAGTGCGATCAGTGCGAGCAAAATCCGCTGCTCGCGGATTTGCGGATTTTGCGGGAGATTCGCAAATCTCGCGGATTGCGGATTTCCCGAAAATCCGCAAAATCCGCGAGCGGAACGGATTTTCCGCCCATGCCTAATCAGCAGTGACACGGCGCCCAAAGCATATACCAGCAAAACATCGTAAAACAGTAGAGGCAAAACAGAAAAAATGGAGGAGAGACTCAAGCCAATGATGTCAGGTCTAACACGTGTCCCCTCCAGCTGAAATGTGGGGAGAACTACCCTTAACCTAGGGAGTCCTCATCACTAAGGCGGAAAAATCTGGACAGACCATCAGCATTGGCGTGATCTGTACCAGGGCGGTGTTCCACCGTAAAGTCCATTCCCTGTAGAGAAATGGACCACCTCAACAGTTTCGGATTCTCACCCCTCATTTGCATCAACCATCTGAGGGGCCTGTGGTCTGTCTGAACCCGGAAGTGAGTCCCAAACAGGTAGGGTCTTAGCTTCTTCAGCGCCCAGACCACAGCAAATGCTTCTCTCTCTATCGCACTCCACCTTGTTTCCCTGGGAAGTAACCTCCTACTGATGAAGGCTACAGGCAAGTCTCAGCCCTCTTCATTCACCTGAGCTAGAACAGCCCCCACGCCATGCTCTGAAGCGTCCGTCTGAACAATGAATTCTTTCGAAAAGTCGGGTGCCTGGAGTATGGGTGCTGTACACATTGCAGTTTTCAGGGTGTCAAAGGCCGTTTGACAGGCATCAGTCCAGATCACATTTCGTGGCTGCTTCCTGGAAGTCAGCGAAGTCAAGGGGTGCACAATGTTGCCGTAATCCTTGACAAACCTCCTGTAGTAACCCGTGAGACCTAAGAAGGCTCTCACCTGCGTTTGGGTTTTGGGCGGCGCCCAAGCCAGGATGGTATCAATCTTGGGTTGCAGGGGGGCCACCTTACCGCTCCCTACTTGGTGCCCCAAGTACACCACAGAACCCTGCCCAATCTGGCACTTACTGGCTTTGATTGTGAGGCCTGCTCCGCGCAGGGCCAACAACACTTCCTGGAGGTGGCGCAAGTGTTCCTCCCAGCTGGCGCTGACACTGCGATGTCGTCCAGGTAGGCGGCACTGAAATCCTCCAGTCCAGCCAAGACCTGGTTGACCAACCTCTGGAAGGTGGCAGGGGCATTCTTCATCCCAAAGGGCATCACCCGGAACTGGTATAGCCCATCTGGTGTGGAGAATGCTGACCTCTCCTTTGCCCCATCAGTCAAGGCGATCTGCCAGTACCCAGACGTTAAATCGAACGTACTAAGGTACCGGGCAGCCCCCAACCGATCGATGAGCTCATCAGCTCTGGGGATGGGGTGCGCGTCAGTCTTCGTGACTGAATTGAGCCCTCGGTAGTCCACGCAGAACCGGAGTTCCGGTGAAGCACCAGGCGCTGCAGTCTTCGGGACCAAGACCACTGGGCTGGCCCAAGGACTGCTAGAGGACTCAATCACCCCTAACGCGAACATCTTGGAGACCTCCTCCTTAATGTACGCTCTGACCTTGTCAGTCACCCTGTAAGCCTTGTGCTTCACAGGAGGGCTGTCTCCGGTGTCAACGTCATGGACACACCAATGCGTGACACCCGGAACCAAGGAAAACAGATCCGGGAATTGTCCCAACAGTTGGTGACAATCCTGTTTCTGTTCAAGGGTCAGTGTGTCAGAGAGGACCACACCATCCACTGACCCGTCTTGCTCTTTAGCACACAGGAGGTCAGGAAGAGGCTCACTCTCCTCCTCCATTCCATCATCTATAGCTAGGAGCATGCCCACTTCGGACCTTTCTAAGTGGGGCTTCAAACGGTTGTCATGCAGGACCCGCAAGGGGTTCCTGGGAGATTTCAAGTCCACCAAGTAGGTGACATCGCTCTTCTTCTCCACAACCTTAAACGGTCCAGTCCACCTGTCCTTGAGCGCACAAGGTTCGACAGGGGACATGACCCACACTTCCTGACCAGGCTGAAGCTCTACCAGAGTGGCATTCCGGTCGTACCAACGCTTCATCTCCTCCTGGCTTGCCTCCAGATTTGCCTGAGCAAGTTCTCTGAAGCACCGAGTCTGGTTCCGAAAGGCCAGCATGTAGCTGTATACATCCTGGGGAGGTTTCCTGGGAGATTGCTCCCAGCCTTCTTTGACCAGACTCAAAGGTCCTCTTACCGGGTGACCGTATAAGAGCTCAAAGGGGCTGAACCCTAGAGACTTCTGCGGCACCTCACGGTAAGCAAACAACAGGCATGGCAAGAGGACGTCCCATTTCCGCCTCATTGGTTCTTCAAGACCCATAATCATGCCCTTCAGGGTCCGGTTGAATCTCTCAACCAGCCCATTTCCTTGAGGGTGGTAAGGAGTGGTGAACTTGTAGGTTACCCCACACTCCTTCCACAGAGACTTCATATAGTTCGAAATGAAGTTGGTGCCTCGGTCGGACACCACCTCTCTGGGGAACCCCATCCGGGAGAAAACACCCATCAGTGCCCGTCCCACCACGGGGGCCGTCACTGTTCTGAGAGGGATGGCTTCCGGGTACCTCGTGGCATGGTCCACCAAGACCAGGATGAACCTGTTGCCCAGGGCTGTCTTGGGGTCCAGGGGCCCAACAATGTCAATACCCACCCGGTCAAAGGGGGTGCTGACCACTGGAAAAGGTTGGAGGGGAGCCTTCTGCTTCCTTCCGCTTTTCCCACTTGCCTGGCAAGTGCGACAAGTCTTGCAATTGATGCCCACATCCCTACGCATCTGAGGCCAATAAAAATGGGTGACAAGCCTGTCATAGGTCTTGTCCTGCCCCAGATGTCCAGCTAACGGTACGTCATGAGCCAAACCCAGTAGGAAGGCTCTGAAGCGCTGGGGTACCACCAGCACACGGCCTGACCCAGGCTCAGCAGCCTTAGGCTCGCTATACAGGAGGTCGTTCTCCCAGTACACAAAATGCGATCCTGCCTGATCACCTGAGGATTGGGCTGAGGCCTGGTGCCTCATGCCCACAAGAGAAGGGCACTCCTTCTGCTCCGCACAGAATTCCTCCCTGGAGGGACCACCATCCTGCTGCCAGTGGGTCAGCTCGGGCAGATCTCCCAGTTCGGCAATTTGTTCCCCTGTGGGCTCCAGGGCATCCCCCTCAGGGTCTACCTCCTCCTGGACCACGGGAACTACGGGGGGCGGTTTCCCGCGCCTCCTGCCTCTTCTCTTCACAGCTGGGTCCTGGGCCGTACTTTCAGGCTCCGGGACCCCATCAACACCCTTACTCGCTGTCATCGATCGAGTGGTTGCACACACCCACTCTGGCACACCCAACATTTTCAAGTGCGCCGCTCGCTCCACCTTAGCCCAAGGGGAGTCTTCCAAATCATTGCCCAGGAGACAATCGACAGGCATGGCGGGCCTCACAGCAACCTGAAGAGTACCTGAAACTCCCCCCCATTCAAAGGAAACCTGAGCCACCTCACACTCTCTCTGGGAGTTATCGGCAGCTATCACGGGGTAGAATGCGTGGGGAACCACCTGCTCTCTGGACACTAAGTGACACTTGACAGCTGTCACACTCGCTCCGGTGTCTCTGAGAGCTTCCACTCTATGGCCATTAATGGTCACCCACTGCCTATATGTACTAGTGTTACTAGGCAGAGGGGGTGGAGGGACCATTTGCATGTCTCCTAGCGAGACTAGGGACATCTCTGCGGGACCCCTCCCACCATGGACAACCATCTCCTCCCCTCCCAAGGCTACACTCGCCAACTGACGAGGGGGTGCACGCGGCGGTGCATTCGAATCCTTTTTGGGACACTGGGGGTCATAAAACCGGTGTCCCACCTGCCCACAACCGTAGCAGGTTAGGGGGCCCCTATGAACAGGTTTACCCGTCGGGGCCCCTGGCTTCTTCTCAGGGGGAGGCTGGGAACCCTTCCCTTGGTTCCCTTGGGGATTACTTTGGGGCCCTTTCTGAGACTCCTTCTGTTTTCCCTTGTCACCCCCACTCTTCTGCTGGGGACCCTGCCCACCTTTGGCTGAGTCTCCCACTGGACCCTTGTGGACCCTGGTACTGACCCAGCGGTCCGCCTCCTCAGCAAGTTTTCTAGGGTTAGATATCTTGCTATCAATCAGGTGCTGGCGCAGCTCAGGAAAACAGTTATTAGACAAGTGCTCCCAAGCAAACAAATCATAAGGAGCTTCATAACTTTCCACTTTGCTGCCCTTTACCCAACCATCCATGGCTCTGCAAAAATAAGACACATATTCAACCCACGTCGTACCAGGCAACTTCTTACATTCTCTAAAAGCTTGTCTGTACTTCTCGGGGGTTAAGCCATATCGCGACATTAAAGCATCTTTCATATGAGCATACGACATCCTATCCGCAACAGGCATGTCTAACAGGGTATCTCTTCCTTCATTCACAAAGCGACCCCACAACCCTGCTTCCCAATTCTTCTCAGGGACCTGGTGGGCCAACAATGCTAACTCATATGCTTTAAACCATTGACCAATATCTTCATTCTTATTGTAATCTTTGATCACATCTTTCGGGAAGTAAAACTTACTTTCTGCAGGCTCGGATGGAATGCTGCCACCAGAGGGGTTCAACTCTAACTTTTTAGCTTGGATATCCAGTTCCCTCAACCTGGCTTCACGCTCCAAAGCTAACTTCTCTCGTTCAAACTCCAACTTTTTGATCTCTAAATCAGCTTCCCTTCTACCTCTTGCATTTTCTAACTCCAACTGCCCATTTATCTTTAGCCTTGCCATCTCCATGTTGTAAGCTCGCTCTTTCGCCCTTTCTTCTCTTTCTTCAGGGGAAAGACCTTTGGAGGAAACACTGCTACCGGGAGAGGATACAGGCCCATTCACTGGCGCCTCCTCATCCCCTTCCTCTGTGGGTACCACCACCACATCAGAGGGATCTCTGGACTCCCACCAGGCCTGTAAGGCTTTACGAAAATCATCTTTTCTCGAGAGGCCTGTGGTAGGAACTTTAAACTGGTCGCAAAAGTGTTTCAGCTCATCCTTCTTGTATTTCTTAAGCTTATTCCTCTCAAACTCCTCCACAACAACGACAGGGGTAGTGACTCCGTTGTCACTCATGGTCAAAACTGGCAGTGTTCAAAAAAAATCAAGCTTCAGGAAAGCGGAGAACAAAAATAGGATCCTTCCGAATCAGATTGTGACTGCGCTATGGTCTGCTTTCACTATGTAGCGTACACTACTCACTGTACATGGGTCATAAATGCAAGGTCCAAATCCCACCGCTGCCACCAATGTTAGGACCGGCTGTCTCTAGTTGGCAGAGGTACGCACTTCTGACAAATAGGGACACTCCTTTTCTAGTCAGGGCAAGGGGATCACACCCTTCGATAACCCCTGCTCACCCCCTTGGTAGCTTGGCAGAGCAGAACAGGCTTATCTCAGAGGCTGTGCGTTAAGCAATTATGACCACATACAGTAACACAGTGAATACACTACAAATGGACACGACACCGTAGTATTATAAAAATAAGTATTTTTATATGAGACTTAGCACAAGACCAAATAACGGCAAAACTGTACACAATCGGAATAAATACGTTCAGGAAGGAAAAAGGATAGTTCAAAGGTAGTTTCTTCTTTAGCACAAAAAGTCTTTAGTATCAAGCAAATCTTCTTCTTGGAAACACAGTTCTTAGCAACAGGGTAACTCACACGGGAGCTACACGACGTCGAGGCAAAGATAATCCACAGGTGTGGCATCGACCGCGAGGAGCGCTACGTCGGGCCTGGAGTCACACGGACCCCCAACAACACAGTACCTTAGGAAAATGAAGCACACGATGATCAACGGCGTCGGGCAATCCGGCGTCGCGTCTTCGGTGTCGATCAGGCCTCAGCAGGCGTCGTCGATGATGCGGTTGCACAGAGTGAGCAGCGCTCACGGCGTCGGAGGGCACACAGGTGATGCGATCAGCAGCGGGGCAGACACGAGGTCCTCTGGAGTTAGAGCCGTACTCCCACTCACTGGCGTTGCTGCTGGCGTCGGTCGGGCCCAGCGTCCGGTCGTCGTGATTGCTGGTTCTTTCAGAGGTGCTGGGCTCACACTTCCAGCCACTAGCACTTTTAGCAGATGAAGTCTTTTAGCCCTGTGACTTCAGCAGGAGACTGGCACTCTTCCAGTCCTTGGAGATTTTCTTAGCAAGCGTGAGAGTACACACACAGTTCCTCTCTCCTGGTTCCTTGGCAAAAATAAAGAAGCACTGCAGGATTCCCCCAACAACAGCACACTTGGCAGAAGGGGTAGGCAGTCCTTTAGATCAGCAGGCCTCTTGTCCTTGGTTACAGGGTTCCTTGTCAGAAGTGATCTGATTTCCTATTTCAGGGGTCCTTCTCTTATACCCCTTTTCGTCTTTGATCCCTTTGTCTATGCCGGGGATTTCCCAACATCCTGGGTCTGTGGTGGGTGGAGCTAGGCAGTAGCACCTGGCCTATTCATTGAGCCGGGCTGAGTCCTCAGACGCCCCGCAGGAGGTGGAGCAGCATTGATACTGGCAGGAGGTGGGGCTAGGATCGTCCATGGCAGGCACAGAGCCAACAGTCGCTTAGCGGGAGGTGGAGCCAGCATTGTATCAGGCAAGGCAGGCTATCAACAACTACTCTCCCCCTACTCTCAACGTAAATGTCCCACTCATCCCACACTGACTCATCCAGACCTGTGGAGCCACCCAGCTCCTGTCACACACACGCAAGACCAGCAGAAACCAGATATGGTTAGGCAAGAAAATAGACACTTTCTAAAAGTGCTATTTTCGAACCCAGTGTCCAAAAACCATCCACACCAATGGATGCGTAATTAAACCCCGAGTTCAGGGATACCAAACTCGACATTGCACCGCGCTCTCCGAGCCAGCTAGGATCATAGCCTTAATAATCCCGGCGTCCCATTCTAAGCAATGGAGAGCAGGCTACCTCGCAATAGTGAAGAACGAAGATGGCGGTACTTCACTATTATGACAGGCCAACTTGGTCAGGCGTGTCCCACCTTACGCTTACAATGCACCCTGCCCGCGGGCCTACCATAGGGGTGACTAACATGAAGTTAAGGGGAGGTTGGAGGGGCTGGCAAGTAGATATACTTGCGCAGCCTGCGTGACAGTACAAGACTGCACGTGGGTCTCGCAATGACCGACCCGTAGACATTCTTTTACGAAGCCGCTCCTGTGGGTGGCACAACATGTGCTGCAAGCCCACGAGCGGCATTTGTATTTACAAGCCCCGGCACTCCTGGTGCACTAGACTAGGGACTGACAGTAAACCAAACAAGCCAAACATGGATACAATAGAAGCATCAATTTAACATCGGGAGCACTTGCGCTATGGCACTGATCAGCAGTGACACGGCGCCCAAAGCATATACCAGCAAAACATCGTAAAACAGTAGAGGCAAAACAGAAAAAATGGAGGAGAGACTCAAGCCAATGATGTCAGGTCTAACACGTGTCCCCTCCAGCTGAAATGTGGGGAGAACTACCCTTAACCTAGGGAGTCCTCATCACTAAGGCGGAAAAATCTGGACAGACCATCAGCATTGGCGTGATCTGTACCAGGGCAGTGTTCCACCGTAAAGTCCATTCCCTGTAGAGAAATGGACCACCTCAACAGTTTCGGATTCTCACCCCTCATTTGCATCAACCATCTGAGGGGCCTGTGGTCTGTCTGAACCCGGAAGTGAGTCCCAAACAGGTAGGGTCTTAGCTTCTTCAGCGCCCAGACCACAGCAAATGCTTCTCTCTCTATCGCACTCCACCTTGTTTCCCTGGGAAGTAACCTCCTACTGATGAAGGCTACAGGCAAGTCTCGGCCCTCTTCATTCACCTGAGCTAGAACAGCCCCCACGCCATGCTCTGAAGCGTCCGTCTGAACAATGAATTTTTTCGAAAAGTCGGGTGCCTGGAGTATGGGTGCTGTACACATTGCAGTTTTCAGGGTGTCAAAGGCCGTTTGACAGGCATCAGTCCAGATCACATTTCGTGGCTGCTTCCTGGAAGTCAGCGAAGTCAAGGGGTGCACAATGTTGCCGTAATCCTTGACAAACCTCCTGTAGTAACCCGTGAGACCTAAGAAGGCTCTCACCTGCGTTTGGGTTTTGGGCGGCGCCCAAGCCAGGATGGTATCAATCTTGGGTTGCAGGGGGGCCACCTTACCGCTCCCTACTTGGTGCCCCAAGTACACCACAGAACCCTGCCCAATCTGGCACTTACTGGCTTTGATTGTGAGGCCTGCTCCGCGCAGGGCTAACAACACTTCCTGGAGGTGGCGCAAGTGTTCCTCCCAGCTGGCGCTGAACACTGCGATGTCGTCCAGGTAGGCGGCACTGAAATCCTCCAGTCCAGCCAAGACCTGGTTGACCAACCTCTGGAAGGTGGCAGGGGCATTCTTCATCCCAAAGGGCTTTACCCGGAACTGGTATAGCCCATCTGGTGTGGAGAATGCTGACCTCTCCTTTGCCCCATCAGTCAAGGCGATCTGCCAGTACCCAGACGTTAAATCGAACGTACTAAGGTACCGGGCAGCCCCCAACCGATCGATGAGCTCATCAGCTCTGGGGATGGGGTGCGCGTCAGTCTTCGTGACTGAATTGAGCCCTCGGTAGTCCACGCAGAACCGGAGTTCCGGTGAAGCACCAGACGCTGCAGTCTTCGGGACCAAGACCACTGGGCTGGCCCAAGGACTGCTAGAGGACTCAATCACCCCTAACGCGAACATCTTGGAGACCTCCTCCTTAATGTACGCTCTGACCTTGTCAGTCACCCTGTAAGCCTTGTGCTTCACAGGAGGGCTGTCTCAGGTGTCAACGTCATGGACACACCAATGCGTGACACCCGGAACCAAGGAAAACAGATCCGGGAATTGTCCCAACAGTTGGTGACAATCCTGTTTCTGATCAAGGGTCAGTGTGTCAGAGAGGACCACACCATCCACTGACCCGTCTTGCTCTTTAGCACACAGGAGGTCAGGAAGAGGCTCACTCTCCTCCTCCATTCCATCATCTGTAGCTAGGAGCATGCCCACTTCGGACCTTTCTAAGTGGGGCTTCAAACGGTTGTCATGCAGGACCCGCAAGGGGTTCCTGGGAGATTTCAAGTCCACCAAGTAGGTGACATCGCTCTTCTTCTCCACAACCTTAAACGGTCCAGTCCACCTGTCCTTGAGCGCACAAGGTTCGACAGGGGACATGACCCACACTTCCTGACCAGGCTGAAGCTCTACCAGAGTGGCATTCCGGTCGTACCAACGCTTCATCTCCTCCTGGCTGGCCTCCAGATTTGCCTGAGCAAGTTCTCTGAAGTGCCGAGTCTGGTTCCGAAAGGCCAGCATGTAGCTGTATACATCCTGGGGAGGTTTCCTGGGAGATTGCTCCCAGCCTTCTTTGACCAGACTCAAAGGTCCTCTTACCGGGTGACCGTATAAGAGCTCAAAGGGGCTGAACCCTAGAGACTTCTGCGGCACCTCACGGTAAGCAAACAACAGGCATGGCAAGAGGACGTCCCATTTCCGCCTCATTGGTTCTTCAAGACCCATAATCATGCCCTTCAGGGTCCGGTTGAATCTCTCAACCAGCCCATTTCCTTGAGGGTGGTAAGGAGTGGTGAACTTGTAGGTTACCCCACACTCCTTCCACAGAGACTTCATATAGTTCGAAATGAAGTTGGTGCCTCGGTCGGACACCACCTCTCTGGGGAACCCCATCCGGGAGAAAACACCCATCAGTGCCCGTCCCACCACGGGGGCCGTCACTGTTCTGAGAGGGATGGCTTCCGGGTACCTCGTGGCATGGTCCACCAAGACCAGGATGAACCTGTTGCCCAGGGCTGTCTTGGGGTCCAGGGGCCCAACAATGTCAATACCCACCCGGTCAAAGGGGGTGCTGACCACTGGAAAAGGTTGGAGGGGAGCCTTCTGCTTCCTTCCGCTTTTCCCACTTGCCTGGCAAGTGCGACAAGTCTTGCAATGGATGTCCACATCCCTACGCATCTGAGGCCAATAAAAATGGGTGACAAGCCTGTCATAGGTCTTGTCCTGCCCCAGATGTCCAGCTAACGGTACGTCATGAGCCAAACCCAGTAGGAAGGCTCTGAAGCGCTGGGGTACCACCAGCACACGGGCTGACCCAGGCTCAGCAGCCTTAGGCTCGCTATACAGGAGGTCGTTCTCCCAGTACACAAAATGCGATCCTGCCTGATCACCTGAGGATTGGGCTGAGGCCTGGTGCCTCATGCCCACAAGAGAAGGGCACTCCTTCTGCTCCGCACAGAATTCCTCCCTGGAGGGACCACCATCCTGCTGCCAGTGGATCAGCTCGGGCAGATCTCCCAGTTCGGCAATTTGTTCCCCTGTGGGCTCCAGGGCATCCCCCTCAGGGTCTACCTCCTCCTGGACCACGGGAACTACGGGGGCCGGTTTCCCACGCCTCCTGCCTCTTCTCTTCACAGCTGGGTCCTGGGCCGTACTTTCAGGCTCCGGGACCCCATCAACACCCTTACTCACTGTCATCGATCGAGTGGTTGCACACACCCACTCTGGCACACCCAACATTTTCAAGTGCGCCGCTCGCTCCACCTTAGCCCAAGGGGAGTCTTCCAAATCATTGCCCAGGAGACAATCGACAGGCATGGCGGGCCTCACAGCAACCTGAAGAGTACCTGAAACTCCCCCCCATTCAAAGGAAACCTGAGCCACCTCACACTCTCTCTGGGAGTTATCGGCAGCTATCACGGGGTAGAATGCGTGGGGAACCACCTGCTCTCTGGACACTAAGTGACACTTGACAGCTGTCACACTCGCTCCGGTGTCTCTGAGAGCTTCCACTCTATGGCCATTAATGGTCACCCACTGCCTATATTTACTAGTGTTACTAGGCAGAGGGGGTGGAGGGACCATTTGCATGTCTCCTAGCGAGACTAGGGACATCTCTGCGGGACCCCTCCCACCATGGACAACCATCTCCTCCCCTCCCAAGGCTACACTCGCCAACTGACGAGGGGGTGCACGCGGCGGTGAATTCGAATCCTTTTTGGGACACTGGGGGTCATAAAACCGGTGTCCCACCTGCCCACAACCGTAGCAGCTTAGGGGGCCCCTATGAACAGGTTTACCCGTCGGGCCCCTGGCTTCTTCTCAGGGGGAGGCTGGGAACCCTTCCCTTGGTTCCCTTGGGGATTACTTTGGGGCCCTTTCTGAGACTCCTACTGTTTTCCCTTGTCACCCCCACTCTTCTGCTGGGGACCCTGCCCACCTTTGGCTGAGTCTCCCACTGGACCCTTGTGGACCCTGGTACTGACCCAGCGGTCCGCCTCCTCAGCAAGTTTTCTAGGGTTAGATATCTTGCTATCAATCAGGTGCTGGCGCAGCTCAGGAAAACAGTTATTAGACAAGTGCTCCCAAGCAAACAAATCATAAAAAGCTTCATAACTTTCCACTTTGCTGCCCTTTACCCAACCATCCATGGCTCTGCAAAAATAAGACACATATTCAACCCACGTCGTACCAGGCAACTTCTTACATTCTCTAAAAGCTTGTCTGTACTTCTCGGGGGTTAAGCCATATCGCGACATTAAAGCATCTTTCATATGAGCATACGACATCCTATCCGCAACAGGCATGTCTAACAGGGTATCTCTTCCTTCATTCACAAAGCGACCCCACAACCCTGCTTCCCAATTCTTCTCAGGGACCTGGTGGGCCAACAATGCTAACTCATATGCTTTAAACCATTGACCAATATCTTCATTCTTATTGTAATCTTTGATCACATCTTTCGGGAAGTAAAACTTACTTTCTGCAGGCTCGGATGGAATGCTGCCACCAGAGGCGTTCAACTCTAACTTTTTAGCTTGGATATCCAGTTCCCTCAACCTGGCTTCACGCTCCAAAGCTAACTACTCTCGTTCAAACTCCAACTTTTTGATCTCTAAATCAGCTTCCCTTCTACCTCTTGCATTTTCTAACTCCAACTGCCCATTTATCTTTAGCCTTGCCATCTCCATGTTGTAAGCTCGCTCTTTCGCCCTTTCTTCTCTTTCTTCAGGGGAAAGACCTTTGGAGGAAACACTGCTACCGGGAGAGGATACAGGCCCATTCACTGGCGCCTCCTCATCCCCTTCCTCTGTGGGTACCACCACCACATCAGAGGGATCTCTGGACTCCCACCAGGCCTGTAAGGCTTTACGAAAATCATCTTTTCTCGAGAGGCCTGTGGTAGGAACTTTAAACTGGTCGCAAAAGTGTTTCAGCTCATCCTTCTTGTATTTCTTAAGCTTATTCCTCTCAAACTCCTCCACAACAACGACAGGGGTAGTGACTCCGTTGTCACTCATGGTCAAAACTGGCAGTGTTAAAAAAAAATCAAGCTTCAGGAAAGCGGAGAACAAAAATAGGATCCTTCCGAATCAGATTGTGACTGCGCTATGGTCTGCTTTCACTATGTAGCGTACACTACTCACTGTACATGGGTCATAAATGCAAGGTCCAAATCCCACCGCTGCCACCAATGTTAGAACCGGCTGTCTCTAGTTGGCAGAGGTACGCACTTCTGACAAATAGGGACACTCCTTTTCTAGTCAGGGCAAGGGGATCACACCCTTCGATAACCCCTGCTCACCCCCTTGGTAGCTTGGCAGAGCAGAACAGGCTTATCTCAGAGGCTGTGCGTTAAGCAATTATGACCACATACAGTAACACAGTGAATACACTACAAATGGACACGACACCGTAGTATTATAAAAATAAGTATTTTTATATGAGACTTAGCACAAGACCAAATAACGGCAAAACTGTACACAATCGGAATAAATACGTCCAGGAAGGAAAAAGGATAGTTCAAAGGTAGTTTCTTCTTTAGCACAAAAAGTCTTTAGTATCAAGCAAATCTTCTTCTTGGAAACACAGTTCTTACCAACAGGGTAACTCACACGGGAGCTACACGACGTCGAGGCAAAGATAATCCACAGGTGTGGCGTCGACCGCGAGGAGCGCTACGTCGGGCCTGGAGTCACACGGACCCCCAACAACACAGTACCTTAGGAAAATGAAGCACACGATGATCAACGGCGTCGGGCAATCCGGCGTCGCGTCTTCGGTGTCGATCAGGCCTCAGCAGGCGTCGTCGATGATGCGGTTGCACAGAGTGAGCAGCGCTCACGGCGTCGGAGGGCACACAGGTGATGCGATCAGCAGCGGGGCAGACACGAGGTCCTCTGGAGTTAGAGCCGTACTCCCACTCACTGGCGTTGCTGCTGGCGTCGGTCGAGCCCAGCGTCCGGTCGTCGTGATTGCTGGTTCTTTCAGAGGTGCTGGGCTCACACTTCCAGCCACTAGCACTTTTAGCAGATGAAGTCTTTTAGCCCTGTGACTTCAGCAGGAGACTGGCACTCTTCCAGTCCTTGGAGATTTTCTTAGCAAGCGTGAGAGTACACACACAGTTCCTCTCTCCTGGTTCCTTGGCAAAAATAAAGAAGCACTGCAGGATTCCCCCAACAACAGCACACTTGGCAGAAGGGGTAGGTAGTCCTTTAGATCAGCAGGCCTCTTGTCCTTGGTTACAGGGTTCCTTGTCAGAAGTGATCTGATTTCCTTTTCGTCTTTGATCCCTTTGTCTATGCCGGGGATTTCCCAACATCCTGGGTCTGTGGTGGGTGGAGCTAGGCAGTAGCACCTGGCCTATTCATTGAGCCGGGCTGAGTCCTCAGACGCCCCGCAGGAGGTGGAGCCAGCATTGATACTGGCCGGAGCAGAGCTATCGCCCTCCTGGCAGGAGGTGGGGCTAGGATCGTCCATGGCAGGCACAGAGCCATCAGTCGCTTAGCGGGAGGTGGAGCCAGCATTGTATCAGGCAAGGCAGGCTATCAACAACTACTCTCCCCCTACTCTCAACGTAAATGTCCCACTCATCCCACACTGACTCATCCAGACCTGTGGAGCCACCCAGCTCCTGTCACACACACGCAAGACCAGCAGAAACCAGATATGGTTAGGCAAGAAAATAGACACTTTCTAAAAGTGCTATTTTCGAACCCAGTGTCCAAAAACCATCCACACCAATGGATGCGTAATTAAACCCCGAGTTCAGGGATACCAAACTCGACATTGCACCGCGCTCTCCGAGCCAGCTAGGATCATAGCCTTAATAATCCCGGCGGCCCATTCTAAGCAATGGAGAGCAGGCTACCTCGCAATAGTGAAGAACGAAGATGGCGGTACTTCACTATTATGACAGGCCAACTTGGTCAGGCGTGTCCCACCTTACGCTTACAATGCACCCTGCCCGCGGGCCTACCATAGGGGTGACTAACATGAAGTTAAGGGGAGGTTGGAGGGGCTGGCAAGTAGATATACTTGCGCAGCCTGCGTGACAGTACAAGACTGCACGTGGGTCTCGCAATGACCGACCCGTAGACATTCTTTTACGAAGCCGCTCCTGTGGGTGGCACAACACGTGCTGCAAGCCCACGAGCGGCATTTGTATTTACAAGCCCCGGCACTCCTGGTGCACTAGACTAGGGACTGACAGTAAACCAAACAAGCCAAACATGGATACAATAGAAGCATCAATTTAACATCGGGAGCACTTGCGCTATGGCACTGATCAGCAGTGACACGGCGCCCAAAGCCTATACCAGCAAAACATCGTAAAACAGTAGAGGCAAAACAGAAAAAATGGAGGAGAGACTCAAGCCAATGATGTCAGGTCTAACAGTCACCCTGGCGGATTAACTGTGCTCCCGATTTAGAGCTATCCACTGTCCCAGTTGACATTTGTTATGTTGGCAGGAACTGCTCTCACAGTGGTTTCTGTCAACGCATTGCAATTATGACGTGCGGCTCCATCAACATGGCAGTGCTGTACTGCATACTGTCATTTTTAATTTCCAAAAACAAAATACCAAAGTGAAATTTTCTTTTTTAAGTAAAGAAACAGTAATGACCCTCTCACCACTGAAGTTTTCGCCTATGTTGTGGGGGGGGATCATTAAAGTTTTTACTTTCATCTACCACCATGTTTTGGATTGTGGTGTGTGCAAGTAAAAGCTGGCCATTTGTCTTCTCACTCTAAATATGGTGGGCAGACATATGGGCAAAACTCCAATGGCCCTTGCTACATTGGGCCATCAGAGGAGTATATCAGTGGTGGAGATGGAGTAGTGGCTGTTGTTGGCAAACTTATGTTCTGCCCTTCTCTCAATGATTTGGGAAAAAATTCAATTTGGCGAAGAGAGTACTCCGTTGCCACTGCAGGCCCTTAAATAGTTTAAACTCCTTGCGATTCAGTTTGAAGGTGCATAGGTATCCCATTTCCAAAAATCAAAATTGAAAGTCCAGATTAATAGAAAATTGACAGTTCTTTCAGATATTAAAACTGCACGAAATATGCTAGTTGACAGGAAACAGAGTAAATAATAACTTCCCATGGCCGACTTTTACTGCACTGGATTCTAACATATAGGGGCAATTAATGCATGGGGAGTAAGGGCCTCTCTCAGGTGTTGTAGGGATTCTGCTAAGGAACAGAACTAGGCTTGTGACCAAAAGACATCTGTGGTTAGGGACTGAGTCACCGTACTACCTCAGTACCATGACCCTGAGCTCGACTAGCTATAGCTTGTCACTTGCCCTCCTACTCATATCCAAAGGATCAAGTGACAAATAAGATACAATAGCAGTGCAGGACATAGGATGTCACACTAGTGTATAGTAGTATTTATATGTATCTAATATATGCTCAACTTCACATGACCCCACTGTTAAGCAATCACAAACATTCAAAGACCCTCAGAAATGAGGAGTATAGAATTGTATGATTAATTTCGCTCAATTAGCAGCATTACAACATATTCAATGTGATGTTCTGCCCTCAAACGTTAATGATTGAATATCCAATCAATTTCCTCAGGAGTCTTATGCATCAGTTTCAATTCACTTTATTGAAGTTTTATTCATTATAACAATTGCCCATCTGCCTAGCCAATGTATTTCGTCCTTCCTGACTTCATCAGTGTTGGGTTATTGCTCAAATCCTAATACTACATGAAATGCAGAAATATCAAATAAACCAATGTCCAGTTAAAGTTCCAGGTAGTGGATTGGGGGGTTTACCATTCCAGTCAAATTTCCATGTCGGGAGTAAGACGGCTATTCTATGCTCCAACTCATTTCTGTGGGTTAGAGGAACAAGTGAATTGACACCCAGAACACAACACACCCAACCCTCTCAGGGATCACGGTGACAGGACACTCCCTTTCACTCACATACTCGTACTTGGGTACAATAAGATATGAAAGCAAAATGAAGAAAGTTTGAAATGTTTATTTCAAGTATTGTGCTATGAAATGCAGTATATGTGCCATAATTAGAAAACACCTGCCTAGCAAGAATAGTCTATCCTCCTTCCCCTTCTACAGAAGCAAACTGATTATACAGCAGAGATCTCTGGGAATAGTAGCGGACCCCATACCTTAGTATGCGTAGATGAATGTATTACATCTCAGATACAGCCGTCATCTCTCTCAGGAAATATCAGTCTCTCTCTCTCTCTTTGTTATAGTGATGTGGATACCTATATGACAAGGTTGATATGTTCATGAACAACAGCTCCATTTCCGTGTTGTGTCTAGGTGGGAGTGCCTGACCAGAACAAAATAACAAGGGAAATTGTTGTTTAACATTATTTAATGGTCAGATTAAAACCCAGGAAAGACCAGAACAAGAAAACAATTGCAGGTTCTGTGTAAAAATATAATGTTGCACAGAAGCAAATGTGCTTATGTAGTAACTTGTGCAAAGCTAATACGGCCTGTTTCATGCACAGTGAGGCTAACATTGGGTAAACTACAATAGGCCCTGTATGAAACTCATGACACAGGGACGAGGTGTAGGATTAACTAGTGCTACACCATGCCACCCAAAAGCAAGTGGTGTTATGTGAGAGGGCCAAGATGGGCAGGGCACTCCGGGACAGAAAATAGAGAAGTAGGGAAGTTAGTTGAATCTATAAAAGAAATGGATGGACAGAGAACATAACAAGCACATTTGCATTTAAGATGATAATGAAGCTATAATTCTTTCAAGCATACACAATCAGACAATGTGAAGGTAATTTAGTATAGGCAAAAAAACAACTAAGTCTGAAAAACTGAAAATTATTGAAAAATAGATTGGGATAGTTAAATGTCATTCTTGTTGGAATAGCAAAAATGTGATAACAGGACTTATTCTGAAACAACCACAATCTGGGAAAAAGGGTTAGACTAGATGGTTAGTGCACTTATTTTAGCAAGAATCAACTATAAAAAAGCTTCTTTATGTCTGAAAAACAACACATTAAGCAAAACAAACGCAGAATGACCACAAATAAATATCTACATTCAGGATCAAAAGATCACCCCTGGTACATCATTTTAAAACAATAAACCATACAATATCACAAATATACTTTTAAATACTGGATCACATACCTTGGCTACCTCAAAGGGGGACAAATATAAGCATTAAATCAAAATGAAACCTTTTGGAGCAATCAGTTGAACACAATGCTGCCAAATGGATGTACTGAGTATGACAATGATACATATAATAAATGCACTTAGATTGTTGTAATCACATTTCAAGATGGCATCAAATTAGACACATCAGAATTTGCCCAAGTGGTGTAGTTATTGATGGTAAAAGAGGAAGCAAAATAACATGAACTTCCAGGTAAGTGTTTCAATTTGGCAAAACTCCAAGGGGGATATTCACAAGGACTTATCTCCAGTTTATCTTCACCAGCATCAAAAGTGGAGATAGATTTAACACTCAATTCACAAGCTGGTGCAAACTGCAGACATCGCCACTATTCCAGCGATAACTGCCCCAAAATTTACTCCACTGTGGACACCACCAACTAACTCTAATGAGATGCAGAGTAGGCGTTTCATGCAAAAACACGCGAAAAAACCACAACACCACTTTCACAATGAACTGCCAGATCTGCGATGCGAACCAAAAACAGGCTATAAGCTGCGGTAGCAGCAGGGAATTAACACCTGCCCTTTGCTGGTCTTAAACAGGACGGTTACCTGCAGCATAAAAGGGAGCCCAGCCAAGAGCCTCACCGGAAGACTCGCATTTGCCATGGAGAGAATGATCATGCAATGGGGATAACTATGAGAGCAACAACACCCACCGCAACCACCCCAGGCCCGCCACCACCCCCAGGACTCCCCCTCCCCGGACACCACAGAGGCAGCGTACACGAAGACAGCGGACCCACCTGAAACGCACGTGCCAGCCAGACCCAACACCAGAGGACATTGGCGAGCACAGGTCCAAAAAGACAACCATCCCTTGCATCCTGACCCACATCCCCAACCTGCTGACGCCACCAACCTGGCTGCGCAGCACATACTCGCCTCTGGTACCATCCAACCGACAATTGCCAGAGTCGGGGGAGTCACACAGCCAGCCCCATCCAAGGTCATCACATATGTCCTGGATGCCAACATCAGCCTGGTACCCCAGCACCCCCACGTCACCCACACTGTGCAGGAGCAGCTTGAGACCAAGCAAGGCCTCTACGCCATTGCTGGATTCCCTCACATGTCAGGGACAATCAATTGCACACATGTACCTCTTGTGCCCCCTGCCCACACTGCACACAACTACCACAACAGAAAGCACACACATACCATGAATGTGCAGGCAATAGTGGACCACCCGGGACTCCTCAACAATGTTGTGGCCAACTCCCCAGGCAGAGTGCATAAAACTCACATCTCCCGACAGTCCATCATCACCCAGCGCTCCCAGCATGGCACACATGGAAATGCAGTGCCCGTTGGTAAGTCCAAAATAAACACACCACACACCCCCAGCCACAGTCATGCAACTCACGACACTGCCAATGGGCACGCAGCACAACTACACCCAGCTCATCCTCTCCCTCACCAAGGACCCGCACACCACCAAAACCAACCTCCATGAGGGAATGAAGGCCGTCGCTGACTGGATGAGCAACAGCCGTCTGAAGCTAAACACGGACAAGACGGAGGTACTCATCCTCAGACCCACCCCCTCAGCCTGGGACGACTCTTGGTGGCCAATCACACTGGGAACACCACGAACACCCACCGACCATGCACGCAACCTAGGATTCATCTTTGACTCCTCCCTCTCCATGTCTAAACAGGTCAACAACGTCTCTTCCTCCTGCTACAACACCCTCCGCATGCTCCGAAGGATCTGCAAGTGGATCCTGACCAAAACAAGAAGAACGGTGACCCAGGCCCTCGTCAGCAGCAGACTGGACTACGGCAACGCACTCTACACAGGAATCCCAGCCAAACATCTCCCAGCTGGAATCCCAACCAAACATCTACGACGACTACAACGCATCCAAAACGCCTCCGTCCGACTGATCGTCAACATCCCCCCACCGCAGCCACATCACCCCCCACCTGAGAGCCCTACACTGGCTCCCGGTCGACAGGAGGATCACCTTCAAGCTCCTCACCCACGCACACAAAGCACTCCACAATGCCAGACCAGCCTACCTGAACAGCAGACTCAGCTTCTACACCCCCACCCGCCAGCTCCGCTCCGCCAGCCTCGCCCTCGCCGCTGTCCCCTGCATCCAACAAACAATGTCCCCTGCATCCAACAAACAACCTCCGGCGGCAGATCCTTCTCCTACCTCGCCGCCAAGACCTGGAACACCCTCCCTACCCACCTACGGCAGACCCAAGACCTACTCACCTTCAGAAGACCTCAAGACCTGGCTGTCCGATCAGTAGCGGCATTCCCCCCTCAGTGCCTTGAGACCCTCACGGGTAAGTAGCACGCTTTACAAGTAATCTGATTGATTGATTGATTCAACATGACACACAATATGGCAACCAACCAGACGCGACAACACAACTCCATTGGCAATCTGGCCTTGCCATGCCAACAACCCAGCCATTGCATGGCACCAGAGACACACAATAGCAGGATGTGAGGAGAGGCATGGAGCAGGCATGTGGGAGAGCAGCAAGTGACTAAGGAATGTGAAACTACCCAATGCCAGGTGTGGCGTGGTGGTGCCGGACAGACCACAGAGTGCTAACCATGGAAATGACAATGAGATACTCAGCGACAAGCCCCTTTGTCATCTACGGAAAAGTGCTGGTGCATGGAGCGTAGTGGTCAGTGGACACTAACTTGTCCCCACAGGCTGTGGGGCAGAACGTGGAAATGTCACACGTTATGTCCGCCCCTGCATGCTCATGCGTAGTGGGTTGGACCTGCGTACACCAGGCCTGCATAGGGGTGAGGAGAAAAAGCCTGTCACACTGGTTGTGATTCTCATTCAGAATGGACAACGTGCCTGCCAGGGCGGTGTCTCTTACCCCACCATGAGTCCTGTGCTGAGTGCGGCGGGGCCTACGTCCCTGTGCGCCTGCAGCACACGGGCCACTGGTCCCCAAACCTGTCATGCCTGCCCCAGCGCACCAATGATTCTCCGCTCACCTGTCTGCACCAGCGTGTGTCAAAGAGGGCCCACCACGTACCGGTGCAAGCTCCAAGCAAGAGTCCCGTGACCTCTGGCCCCCCCTGACGCTGGCCCATATTACTCCTTTCTCATTGACATACCTCACCGCCATCCCCTTTGGCCCAGTAGGTCCCACATGTGGAACTGTGTCCTGAGTCCTGAATGGCAGTGACCCCAAGTCTGTGGCAGCAGCCACAGCACCAGACTCCCTTTGATCAGTGAGGCATAATTCCATATCGCAGGCCGTTGACATGTAGTACCACAAACCCTGTTCAATGCAAGCTGGTGGCACGTGGTGCCACTAACCCTGTTCAACGCAAGCTGGCGACACGTGGTGCCACTAACCCTGTTCAACGCAAGCGGGTGACACGTGGTGCTACTAACTCTGTTCAACGCAAGCCGGCGACACGTGGATGACGGCTCAGGCCTACCCTGCAGACCAATAGGTCCCACATCCAGCACATAGTCATGAATCATGAATGGCAGTGTCCACACCAGTGAATGCACGGAGAGGAGTAAGAGGAAGATGCGGCTCAGTCTGGACGAAAGCAGGATTAGAGTCACGGAGGTGATCGAACACTATCAACAACTGACCTAGTGCCATCCACCCTGTTCACCACAAGTCCGCGTCCCATGGTGCCACTGAACCTGAACTACGCAGGACGGTGTCGCCATCCAACCTAAGCCGGCGTGCAGACCGCTGCTTCAGGCCTACACTGCGGTCCAGTAGGTCACACATTTGGAACTGTGTCTTGGGTAAGATGTGTAGAAGTTCACACCATTGGACACGCCTCATCGAAGGCAGCATCCCCTAACAGCACTGGTGCCACTAACTCTGTGCACAATGAGTCATGGCCACCATCTGGTTGGACTTGGTGGCTTTTGAGTCCTTGGCCTGGTGTTGTTTTGCATCTTTATCTGGCTGGACCGGACTTGAGTTCGACAAGTGTTTGTTCCATTCATCTCCACCATAGTGACTGTTTCAGCGTGGTCCTGCTCTCTACATCATGCCCTGAGGGTACACCTTCCACTATCCAAGAGACACTCCGCGACAAGCCCCTTTGTTAGCTACGGAAACCTGCTCTGCACTCGTGACCCTGCCCCAGTGCCCCACAAGTCAGTGGCCCATGGAGGTAGGCCTGTGCAGGATGCTGTGCATCCAGGGCCACTAACTGTGTGCAGCACATGTCATGGGGCCTTTATGGTTGAATGGTTGTGTCCTTTATGATGTACACTGTTGTTGATTTTTGACTGCACCGGGCAGCCCTTGCCGGCTGGTGTGCACACACCCCACACACATCCAACACAGGTGTTACTCGGTATGTGTGCCTGCTAATAAATGTGGCAGTGCGCACATGCCGGTAGCCATTCACACCTCTGAGCAAGAGTGTCTGTGTGATCATTGTGTCAGCATGATGGTCACGGGCAGAGCAACATTACCTGATTGGGTTTTGGTGCACATTGGGTCCAGTGGTTGGAGTCAGCACATCTGTCTGGTTCAGCTGATGGATTACATCCACGACATGTCAGATGTGGTGGACAACGATCGCTCATTGGAGATGTTGGCCTACGCATCTGCACTAGCTTTCATGGACGAGTGACAAGGTACCTGCAGCCACAACTGGATGTGACCCATTGCACATGTCCCGATGCCTGGTTGCATGTTGGGAATCTGGTCACATGTCCCAAGATGACAGTGGACATGGCTGCATTGGCCTGGACTCATGACCCAGGTGCGGACAACCAATGTGGGTTGGCACTGATTTGTGTTGGTGATGGACTCCCCCGAGGTGGACATGGCAGCTTTCCTACGTTCCTCATTCAGACATGCTGCTGTATTGGTCTGCATATTGTGGCACTTCTCTTGGCTGTACTGACACGCCCTTCTTGATAAACTTTCTGCACTTTCACTTGTCTCCAACTGTGTTATGTCTTGATTTGTATGCCAATGTGTGTGTCACAATCTCTCTGGCTCTCTGCCATATGTGCATTGCTACCCTATCAGGACTGTGGGTTTGTACTTGTGCATTATCATGTCCCTGTTTCGTGCTTAGCCAGATGCGCATGGCCGTTTACCGTACAAAGGCAGGTGCACTTGTGTCCTGTGTTCGGTTGTGCAAAAGTTGGTGTTTGTACCACATTGTGTTTGATGTTGGGGTGCTCTGCTTCCTATATGTGTGTGCCGCACTGTGTGTGAGATATCCCTTCAGCTCTGATTTGGCTCACCCTTTTCCCTTTCAGGCAGCTTGTTTTTCACTTCTGTGGTGTGATATTGCCGGGTTGTGTGACTTGTGCTCCTAGTTGGTGTTGTTACTCTTCGGCATGGTTTGTCTGCAATTGTGCTGTGCTCAATTGTGGATGTGTGCCATTGTGCCCATCTCCCTCCTGTCACCCCAGTCCCTGCTGGTTCCTCTCCCTGTTCATGTTAAGTCTGTTGTTTTGAGCAGTTTCTGGTCCCCGAGTCCTGCCACCATCTTCAGACTGATGTGGTGGACACCATTTCCTCCTAGTCATCCAGCTCCCAGTGTGGCGCTGGACTCCCACCACCGGTGTGGATTGCTGCCTTCTTGTTGTTGGCGTGTTTCTGCTTTTTTGTGCCTTTCGCATCATTCCTGATGTTCTGTTTTTCTTCCATTATCCTCCCCCGCTCTCAGTCTGCATTCACCTTGTCCAAGATGTTCTGCCATGTGCAATGTTTTTTAATTTAAAATTTTAAATTTTCAATTGAAGTCCAAAAATGACCATACAGTTAACATAATACATCCATAAAAAGAGATTATCTTTAGGCATAAAAATTTAGAATTGCAAGAATAAATATGTAGTTTACAAAGCATTGAAGAATCAGGGACAAATACAAACAACAAACAGAAAACTACTAGCTTCAAAACATTCAAAAGGCAGTAACCCCTCATAAATGTAACCAATGAACGTAACCCACATTTTTTCAAACTTCCTAAGCCCCCCAACACGTAGTGCATAAGTGCGTTCACTTCTCTTAACCGCTCTCATCTTCTGAACTCACTCTAGGACAGAAGGAATCAGATCAGTACTCCACCTTTGCAACAGCAGTGATCTTGCTACAGCCATTGCAATATACAGGAATTTTACAAAATGGTCAGCAAGGAAGAGATCTGGATCGAAACCAATAATAATTAACAAGTCATTCACTTCTAATCGAATACAACATTCAGTTTCCAGATAACAAAAAATGTCCTCTTAGAACCTCAGCATCTTAGGACATTGCAACATAATGTGGGACCAATTAGCTGTAGGGTGGCTGATACAGCGAAAACAATGCGCTGATTGACTAGCATACATTTTCGAAAGCGAAAGAGGGGTTTGATAAAGTTGCCATTTACTAAAAATAACATCCTACACCAATTTGCACCTTTTAAAGTACTAAAATTGAGTTTGTTAATAACTGACCACATGTTGGCTGAGATTTCTAAGTCTTCGTAGTCAGACACTTTTTTAAGTTTCTTCTGTTCAAGATCCGGGCCCCTAACTAGAGCGAAATAATTTTTCCATGCCCCCGGTTTTCTGCCTGGCACGTCCTCTAAAAGATCATGGACTAGCTGGTGGTGTTCTGTGATTTGAGATACATCTAATTCAGCATGGAATTTATGGAAGACTTTATATGACCCCAGAAGAATAAAGTCATTAACAATCAATTGTGACATTTCGGTCATGGTCAACCATCTTCCATTCCTCAGAAAATCTGCGACCTAATGAAAGCCAGCTGAAGCCCACTTGGCTATAAGTTCTGCAGACTGTGCAATACCTGCCAATGGTAAAATGCCAGGTAATAAAGTGGCTGAGTTAATTACCGGGATGGAATATCTTTTATAAAAGGCCTGTCATTTTTTAAAAAGCCATTGAAGGCACTTATAGTGAACCAAATTAGGAGATTTGAAGATTGTCAAAGGGGAGTGGATCTGACTTTCCTTACGCATTAAGTTTATAAAACTATTAATAAAAAGATGTGATTGTAGTTGAGGCTTGAATCTAGATAAGAATTGTGCAAAATAAGCATAATAATAATCCCTGAGATTCGAAAGAGCTAAGCCTTCCTGTTCTAGTTCTTCATATAAAGTGCTAAGTGCAATACGTGATGATCTTTGTGCCCACAAAAAAGTTGTAAACATAGACTGTACTTGAGTAAAAAAAGGAGCCTGATAAGCTACAGGGGATGGTTGAAAACAAGAAATTAAACAAGGGAAGAACAGACATTTTAATCTAAGCCACCCCTCTCAAGATGGATAAAGGGAGAGAATTCCAATGAGAAAACAATTCCTACCTTTTTCGAAGGAGCTGTACAAAATTCAGGTGATATAGGTCCCTGATATTTTCAGAAAAACATACCCCCAGATATCTCTTAGGTTTATTGTTGACACAAGAAAGAATATCGAGGTGGAGATCCAAATCTGCTCCACCACATTGTAAAATCTCGGTTTTCTTTTTATTAATATGGTATCCACCTAAAACCTCGAAATCCTCAAAGACCTGGAAAGCTTTAGCCTGAACCTCTATCTTAGGTTTAATTATTAGCATGATATTGTCGGCGTATAATTTCAATTTCGCCATAGATTGCATTGGAGGACAAATATCAAGGCAATTCCTTATTGCTATTCCCAACGGTTCGATGAAGAAAGCAAATAAAACCGGAGAAAAAGGGCACCCTTGCCTTGTGCCGCGTTTTACTTTAACCTGCCCGCCCACCGAAGTGTTGATAATTACATTGGCTTCAGCATTAGAATATAAATTATGCATCAGGGCCGTGATCTTAGAGGAAATACCAAAATGACCTAGAATCATCAACAATGTCTCCCACACAACAAGGTCGAAAGCCTTCTCGGCATCTAATAAAAGGACTAAAGCGGTTATCCTCCGAGTGTCAAAATAATCCAATGCCTCAGTTAAATAATGTGTATTGGTGGCTAGCTGCCTACCGGCAATAAAACCATTCTGGTCCGGATGGATCAATTGCGCTGCGCGTTGATTAAACCGAATCGATAACAGCTTAGTGACGATTTTGTAGTCTGAATTTAGCAGTGTTATCTGACAGTAAGAGTTCGGATCTTCACTGTTCTTACCTTTTTTCAGAAAACTAACTATGTTGCCTTATCTAAAAGAATCTGGTATTGCCCTCCCTAACATAGAGTTAACTAAACTAAGAAAAAAATCAGCGACAGAGCTATAAAAAACTTTTAAAAATTCAGATGGAAACCCATCCGGGCCACATGCCTTGCCATTTAGTAGATTCTTAAAGACCACCCCCAGCTCTTCCTCTGTGAAGGGACTAGCCATAGATAGTTTTTCTATTTTCGAGAGTGTCGGTAGACCATTATTCAGCAAAAATCTTTTCAGTGAGGCCATATCCACCGACTGTTGTTGGCCATAAATAGACTCATAATGCTGTAGCATAATTTCACCGATTTTAACTGGGTCATCTGTACGAGATGCATTTACGGGGCATTTTAACACGTAAAATTACTCTCTTCATATGTTTTTTGATGGAGTTGTTGAAAAAAGGTTTCACTCTGAGTATAGTAATTTGAACTAAGATCACGTTTAGCCTGATCCTGCTGACGCTGGTTAAACACTGAGGGGTTGTTAAGGAATACAGAATATGACCCTTGGACCTTCTGCTCCAAGATTCTCTTATTTTCCCTGCCTTTTTTTATATATATTCTGCATCTTTTCCAATGATTAACCCCTGGATAAAGGCCTTAAGAGTATCCCAGATCACACTAAGTGGTGCAGACCCACAATTTCGAGACAAAAATTCCTTGATCTCTGTCCCAATGAAACCCACCCATTCCTCTTAAGATATTGTCTGTTCAGTGACCAACTTTTAAGGGTCCTTGCACAATCTCCTACTTGTAGCTCAAGCACCCACAAAGCGTGATCGGAGAATCCATTCTATAGGAAACTCTGCTGACTAAAACAGAATCTCCGAGAGACCAGAAAAAAATCAATACGTGACGAAGTACGAAATCTGCCAAACCAGCAAGTGTACCCTGTTTTAGTTGAAAAGGCAGGCCATACACCATGGATCCTGTAGATCCAGGATTGCTCCATAATGTTGCATAGTTCTTAAGGATTTAGGTTTCAGCTGTTTTTTAGCCCGCGCTGAGGAGTCGATTTTGGGATTCGATTTTGGGATTCATTAAAACATTGAAATCCCCCCAAGATCAACTCACACGATGTCTGAATTAGGGATTGAAACAAATCCTCGTAATCTTGTGGTTATCCTCAACTGGGGCGTATATGCTAACAAAAGTTATAGGTCTCTGTCTCTGTATTAGAGTGCAGGTAACCCAGCACCAGCACCATACTCATCTTTATCAGAGTTAACTACCTCTGCCTGTAGTCTTTTACTTAAAAATATTGCTGTCCCTCTATGGGAGGCTGAGGATGAAGAAAACCCTCTATAAGCTGCCCAGGACCTGAACATTGAAAAACCTGGCAGCTTTGCTGCTGCTATATGGGTCTCTTGCAAAGGAATCATGGCCGGACTTTCCGATTTAATCCATAACTCAATAGCCTGCATTTTCTTTTTATTGTTGAGACCATTAACATTTAAAGAAACCACTTTCAGCAGTTCCTTAATAGCCATACTTGAGGTCAAACCAGAACTTAAACCTGCTAAACAACCTACCCAGAGTCAAATTAACAAATGGATGTATAAAAACCTGAATGAATTTGCAACAAAAGGACTCCATTTTCCCCCTTATGCTCCCAACCCCCCCTTTTGACCCCTCCCTCCAAAATGTGGCAAACCACCCACCAACCACACTAACCACATTTTGCCCCCCCTCTAACCTGGGTGTAATGTGATAACACCTGAGTGATCCTACCCCTGACCCCCCCAGCAATTCTTCAACATTGTCGAATATTCATGAAACATGCAAGAAAACGTATCTTATAGGGGGTAAAGCTCCAGTTATGATCAAATAAAAATGTTAGCAAACAACTTGACCTTACATTGACAGAGGCGGGGGAGGCTCACCCACCTAACCCCCCAAATAATAGCAATGACAGTGATCAAAATACTACATCAAGCAAATACTTCTAAGGCCTGGAACCCTGCGAGATCTCTTTTAATACGTCCTGGGCTTCCTCCAAATCAGAGAACATGAAAAATGTGCCCTTAACCAAGACTCAATTTAGACTGCTAGGTGATAGAAGCTTGCGCCCCATTAGCTTTGAATAAATGGAGGATCTTCATGAATTCCTTTCTCCTGCATGCCGCCACAGCAGTCATATCGGAGAAAATACGACTTTTCACAGTCTCATTAACAGCAAACTGTCTTTGTTGGATTGCTTTAGTAAGTATTCCCTCCTTTACGCAATAATCAGCAAAATTTAACAGTATTTTCTGAGGCATTGTAGAGTTGGGAAACGGGCAGGCAGGAACACGATGAGCCCTTGTGATAGTGAGATCACACTCGAACTCTCAGAGAACACTTTGTTTAATAAATGAATTAACCCACTGCAGGGTTTGTGAGCCCTTGATCCCTTCTGGAATTCCAACTATCTGGAGATTAGATCTCCGGGAGTGATTTTCTAATTCCTCCAGTTCGTTCTCAAGGAGATTCTTGCTTTTGGCCGTCGCTTTGGCTTCTCCCATTACGATAGTCATCTGGTCCTCCAAAACCGAGATCCTAGCTTCAGCCTCCTGCAGTCTAATAGGTCAACTTGACATTGACTATCCAATTTTCTCTAATTGTTGATGAAGAGAAGCGAGTTCAGCTTTCTGAGTTCTCTTCAGCTCGCGAACTTCCTCCAAGATTAAATTCAACATATCTTTGATATTCATCTGAAATTTACCTGCTACCTCCCTGTTTGGACTGGGGAAGACATGAAGGGGGTCTGCAGCGGAAGAGAAATCCCTTGCCATAATCCCTTCAGGAGACCTCGAGCCAGTCAGGGGAGCCAGTTTTTGTGGAGAAGCCTGAAGCTGTATCAAAGTCTCAGTTTGAGCTTGGAGAGATAATGATATATCAGGGGCACTTGAGGTGATAGCAAACTGACCAGGAGTTTGTAACATAACCGGATGCCCCGCCTGACTCCTAATCTGAACAGTCGGTGAAATTAAAGGGGTTGGCTCATCCGGACTAGGAGTTTGCCCAACGGATGTCTCCATGATTGTAAGGGAGTCGGCTCTCAGGCTACCTTGCGAATTATTCTGACTCATAGAGGCCAGGTCTGCTGCTGGTACAGGAGTTAATGGTATTGTAGCAGGTGAGGATTCCATAAGGAGTTTTGAAGCCGGGCTGGAGCTTAAAGAGGGAAATTGCAGCGTAGTCTTTTTCAGAAATAGTGCAAATTGTTTGCTTGTTTTACTTCTTTTTTTGGTTTCACCTTTATAGGACCTTCGGACCCCGCATTATCCTGCGGAGATGATGCATGCATAGCTGTAACAATGTTCTTGTCTGCCCCGTCCACCACGTCTGCCGTACCCACCTGTTCCGAAGATGCAACAAAGGAAGGATCTTCCTCTTCCGAACTCTCTAGTGTAGAATCAAGGCCAAGCAGATTGGGGCCTTCTCTTTGCTGGCCAATCGGGATACCTTCTTTGCTTCCTTAGCAAGGGCTCGACTGGTTTTAACTTTAAGGCGAGCATTAAGCAGTTTTCCCATTCTGGCTGCTATGCCCTGTCCTTCTTGGTAGCTGGAGGGCACTGGAAAGAACATTTTTGCCTGGTGCAAAAACAACATGAAAATGCATAAAAGTCAATAACAGATAATGCGAAAAACAAAAACCTGGCCACATTTCATACACTATGACCTCCGGGAAAACATTCACTTAGAATAACTCTGTATGAAGGTCTATTATGATACACAGGTAGCCTGAGAAATGGAGGACATGGAATCCAACCAGATCCAATTTTGTACATCATTGCAGAGACACTAAAACTTGCTTTCTCCATTGATTGCAGATGTGCCACAATTTTGGATGACTTTGTTGTGATCAGAAAGGAGTGGCTGCAGTTTTTCTTCTCTTTTGGATATTCCTTGGATATTTAAGACACTTGTTAATGCCAAGCCAAATAGGGCAAACAATGTCAACATGTATCTAACATGTTGCCACAGAGAACTTTCTGAATTATCTAATTCTAGCTTAAATATTAACTCGCTGTTCATTAGCCATAGATCTACTAGTTTTAAACTTTTTTAGACTCATTGTGATGAGTTGGAAGAATTAGATTAATTCCTCATTGTTAATATTGGTAATGCTATTTTAATTGTTATAATCCCATATAGAGTTGTGCCTCTTTTATATGTTAGAATAGCTTTATTAGCAGTTTTGTTAATACAAAAAGACATCAGCAGCCAATTTCTTTGTTATACTGTTGAAGTTGTGCCTCTTTAATTCCTGTCAGGAATTCACAAAATGATTGCTGGCAGGAAGTGGTGCACTTACTACCACAGAATACTCCTCCACAAGTGCCAAAACCCCCAGTAGTAAATCCCAGGTAATGAGTGGAAAGTGGATTTTACAAGGCGTGGCTAACTTTGTCTATTTGTGGACATCCTCAAACATCCTCATTTGTGAGCATGCACAAAATTCAATCTGACCCCTACCCACCTTGATAAGGACAATAAAATTAGTCTAGCCAATGGCCGGAAAAGCTTCTCTTCCAGAATCGGAAGTGGAATTGATCACGCAAAAAAAAAAATATTTCCCTATGGAGTAAAAAAAGGAAAAAACTGTGCATTTGTACAGCAGGCTCCATTTCACCTGTGCGTAATGCTATGCTATGGAGGATTGCACACAGTAAGCATAGGAACCCGAGGAGCATCACACATGACATTGCCAGAAGTGTACCTTAAAATCTGAACCTGGTGCACAATCCAGTCATACTTCTCGAACTGTTTGTGAACATAGAAAAAGCCAAAATAAATTCAGTAAGAGATATAATTCCTCAGCCACAGACTACTTAGTGTTCGAAAGTTTTGAAAGGATTGTATATCAGTTTTATTTTCTTCTTATAAGGTAATGCATTGAAGTACTAAACAGTTTCAAATATTTTCTTTTCAACCAAAAATTGACAGTGAATTAAACTCTTTTTACACAAATATATACCTGGAGTATCATAACTGTTGACAAAATCCAAAAACAAAATTCCTTCTGGGGATACAGCATTATTAAGTTTCACAGACTATATCTTAAGCAGATTGTGCAATTGAATTGTAGCACGAAAAAAAGAATTGTATCTTGACTTTTATTTCAATGTTAAAAAGGTAATCATCTTTGGAACTTAGATTATTTTCTATTCTTACTGCACCAAAAAGGTAACACTAAAGAAGAATCTAATGGATTTTCATATGAAAAAAATTGCATTTCATAAAAATAAATTTTTCTTTTCATTTCCTATATATTCTGGTAAACTGTTTATAGGCATATTTCATATGCACTGTACACTATAATATCAAATTTCAAAAGCTGAGCGGACTCTATATTAATACACTCGATGACATATGAGAGTACTGCTGACTCGTGATTCCTCATTTCCAAACATATTGAATAGTGCATTTTATTTTCATGCATTCAGACTTTCTTTTACTATTAAGGTGTATTTATCAGATATTAAAATTGTATTTCCAAATGTGTATTCTTCAGACTTCTAGCCTCTTCTCAAAATTATCATGATAATAGTAAACCTTTTATACTGGAAAGACATATGAAACAATGAGACCATTAAAGGGCCTCAATTTATCAAGAGATCACCCTGTAGGTTTCTTAAGCAATGTAACTGTACACAAAAATGACGATCAGGTCCGAAGCTTCCCTAATTCACCACCCACTGCACATTTCGGCACAGATGCTAGTCACGGATCATAAGAAGGAGGAGAGATAATTACTTTCCTTCACTTACATACTTAAAACTTTGTAGAAGTGAGCCTCGCTCACTGCCTTCAGGGTAGACATTGCCATATGTACTGGTCAAATAGCACACTTCCCTGAACTGGAAATTATAGCATCCAAACTATAATCCCATTAGTTGAGTCGAACTATCTCCGACTTCAATGAAAGTGATGTTCTGCGCCTAGTCTTGGCCACTTAGCTCTTAATAGAGTTTAAGACAAATTTATGTAGACTTTTCTGTGAGAAGGTGCGGCATTCTCATGACTCATAGTCCTGAACTTCAATGATTGAATCCTACTCTTGTTCATTTAAATAATTAATGTCAGTAAATGTTATTCATTTTTATTTTACCGTGAATTGGAGTGCAGAGCTGACCTTTACTCAGTCCGCATTACAGAAGCTAGAGCACTTTGGGCCCTTTGTCCAAACCTCCCTTCAACTAAACTTTCTAGGTGCCTGAAGAATAAAGATTTGTTAGGATCATCCACAAATTCAATTTACAGTGTAACCTATTTGGCCGCACAGTGAGGACACAAAGTCGGTAGATGAGAGTAATGATAGATGTATTACAAATTCAGAACAAAGCTGATATACACTAGTGGTAACAATACTTGTAAAAATACAGAATATCTACTGGCAAACCAAACTGTCCAACAAAATTAAATCTTAATATAACAACATGAAACAAACAAGAAATTCAGTAATGGCATTGCAGAAGATTAAAACTGAATGTGATGATCAAAATATACTTTACGTTCCCCTTGCCCATACATATGTAAAGTTAGATTACCTAACTAAGCCTAACCTAATTATTATGACTGGGGAAACCCTCATTTTATCCAATAAAGTATTACGGTGTCAGCTTCTGTAGAAGTTATCTCAAATCAAGGGCATTGGATAGCATAGAGTCACACAACAGAGAAAAAGCAAAGAGGTCTGTAACCCTCTGACTCTATGATCCACAAAGCACATTCAAGAATCTCATATCAAGTGTCTCATGGCTTGTATGCCTTCTCATGGTAAAACTTTGGCAATTACACTTGAAACTCCTTTCTTCTAATGCACACATTAGAATGTCCTTGAATTCCTTCTGTCTCCAGATACAGCACAGACCTTGGTCCTCCCTTTCCTTGTTAGCGCTTTTCGTCCTTGTCAATGATACTCCTTTTGAGTCTCACTATCTCTCATTCACAATGTGCCTTTCACTAGGTGTGAGATCATATGAATGCACCTGCAGAGGAGGTAAAAACATTGCAACCAAAGCAATCTTTCACTTTGAAGATTAAACATTGGGGGGGCGTGGCTAACCGAGCAGCGAGATGGCCGCTCTGTGAGCGAGCTCCGCCGGCTGCACGCCAATAAATCCTTCATTATCCTTCCCCACGCACCTGAGGGAACCGGTTGGCGGATGAAAGAAGTGCTGCAGACCGGGAGCGCAATCGACTGAATCCTCAACGCTCGAAGTGTGCTGAGCGACGGGTCTGGCGGCCGCGGGTTGCGCCGGCCCGTGCGCTGGAGCCCGCCTGCTGCTGTGGAGCCCGAGGCGGCGGTGTCCTCTCACCGGACCCTGGGGATTTCTGGGCCATCGCCGATCGGCGGAGGGACGCCTACTCTGACACACTCGGCGCGGGGCCGGATGCCGCCGGTGGCCGCTGCAGTGAGACATTTGTGGACGGCGGCCGGGGGCGGAGAGACCATCGGACTGAGGTAACGGCTCTGGGGACGGCCGGGGCTGGGGTGAACGCGCGTCGCCGCCATATTGTGGTGCGGCCGGGTCGCTGGGTGAGAGGCTGCTGACCCGAGGCGCAACAAAAGTCTACCTTGTGCGCGTCCCTTGGCATACCCCAGAGCCCCTGCAGATCGCCGTTTGGAGGGAGAGAGGCGATTGAATCCTATTGGTGGGCGCTCCGGTCCCGGGCGCCGCAAACAGCTGGAAGACTCAGCCCGATCCTGCCAGGGCCAGTCCCACACTCTGCCCCTTCCTTGAGGATCGCGTGAGGACTTGAAAGGACTGCCGTGGGGCGCTGGTCGGCCTGCCGCGAAACGGGGCTATTTGCCCCCCCGTTCCCTCTTGCGGCGGCGCGGGCAGTGCCTGCCGGACCTGCTGGGTAGCCGATACGGCGCACTGGTAAGTGCGCCACACCACGCCCTGAACACCCCGTCCCACGCGTGTCCGAGATGGGGGGCACGAAGGATGCGAGGCAGCCCAAACTAACGTTTGACCAGAAGCAGAAGGCCAAGCAACAAACAGTGGACACGGGAGCCGCGTCACCCCCTCCCAAAAGCCCTGCAGCTGAGATAGATTTTGGCGCCTTAATGCTGGAGGTCAGATCTAGCTTGAAAAGTATCGACGCTAAGCTGGACGCAATGGCCACGCAGCTAGAGGCGGTCAAGTCCAAAGTGGATGTCCATGAGACGAGGCTAGACTGTCTGGAGAACAGACATACCGAATGTACCGAGTTCCAGCAGCAAGCTAAACAACACATCACTAACATTGAGCGCGAACTGGAATCCATGCGTGCCAAGGCGGATGACTTAGAAGCACGCTCCAGGAGATCCAACATCAGAATCACTGGCATTCCGGAGACGGATAACACCGGGAAAATGGAGGTCTTTGTCACTGACCTTTTACACGAGCTGTTTGACCCGGACCTGTCCCAGGTATTCACAGTGGAGAGGGCGCACAGAACACTGGGCAAGAAACCACCACCAGGCACCACTCCTCGCCCTATACTGGCCAAGCTACTCAATTTTCAGGACAGAGATCGCATCCTGCAGATGGCCCGTGAAAAAGGCAAAATTATCCACAAAGGGAATCATATCTCGTTCTACCCTGATTTCACTCCCCTCGTCCAAGCGGCCAGGAAAGAGTTCATGCCTGCGAAGAAACTCCTGATGCAAGCCGGAGTCCAATACTCCTTGTTGTACCCGGCCAAATTGAAAATCTTTCATGAACATTCTGCTCACTTCTTCACTGACGCCAAATCGGCATTGAAGTTTGCCAAACACATCTGTACCCCCGACGCCAGACGCAAATCGCCGAGGTTGGAGGAAGACGCCGCCCGAATGAGCGACAACGATTGAGGGTTTTGGGATCATGGGGTCTGTGCTGCCCCTTTCCGATTCAGCTTGCGCTTGCTGCATTGGTCGACTCTCATGTGACGCAAAATGGAGATCACTGCTGGTACTGTCGGGGCTGGCCTGCTCACGCTGGGAAAGCTTTGGTTGTTGTCTGTGTCCCAGGTCTGTGGCGACTTTGTAAGACCATTACGCCATTACTGTTTGGTCCGCATGGCCGGGCACCCCTCGGGTGTTGCAGATATCCTTAGTGTGCAGCCACCCTGTGCACTCAGGGGTGTCAGCGAGGAGCACCTCGCCCCCATGGGGTATCTCCTGTGGTTTTTGTTCTCAGTTCACTTAAGTGCGATTTGTAGCACGAATGGGATTTTAGCGCAACCTGATTGGGGGGTTGGCGTGGGTGGGGGATGGGGGGGGCTGTTGAGAGTTTTTTTAACGGTGCTGGAAAGGTGCAATGCGATATGTTTTCTCACTTCTATGCTGTGCGGGGGCGGGCGACGTACTGGTCTTGATTGTATGATGAGGGGGGACGGGGCGGAGGCCTGGTCAACCTGGATACGCAACAGGAATGGGGGGGGTTAAATTGTGGACTTGGAACATTCGAGGCCTTGGGGACTATAAAAAAGCCAAGTTGATGCATAATGTGTTGACCAGACACAATGTGGACATTTGTTTTTTGCAGGAAACGCACATAAACTCGACCCCATCGCCCAGGTTAAAACATCACAGGTGGTCGCATATATATTCTGCTATATACTCTAACTATGCACGGGGGGTTGCCGTCCTAATACGAAAGGGGTTGGACTGGAGGGAACACAATTGTGTACTGGATAAAGAGGGTCGTTATGTACTTGTGCATGGGTCATTGCAGGGTAGGCCGCTGGTTCTGGCTGCTATATACGGCCCAAATGTGGACGATCCTGATTTCTTTCGCAATGTCTGGGCGCAAATTGTATTGCTAGATTGTAACCTGATTGTGATGGGGGGGGATTTTAATGTGGTGCTGGACGATGATTTGGACAGGAGGGGCGCGAGTAGACCTACACATGCTAAAGCGAGACAGGCGCTGCTTGATGTGCTTGAGGAGGGAAGACTGACTGATGTGTGGAGACTTCGTCACCCTGGGGAGAAAATGGGGACCTGTATCACATGTCACCATGATGCCTGGTCCCGCCTGGACTTTTGGCTGCTATCTCCTGAGGTAGCTACATGGGTGGGAGAGGTAGATATTCAAGCTAGGTCACTTTCGGACCACGCCCCCTGCATGCTAGAGCTGCGGACACCCAATGTTGCCCCTAGGGCATTTTCATGGCGACTGCCAACTCACGCCCTTACAGATCAGGTGTTCACTGAAGAGATCAGAGAAGACATTGTCAAATACTTCGCCGAAAACGAGGGTTCGGCCTCCTCTGAGGCTTTAGTGTGGGACGCCTTTAAAGCGGTAATACGGGGCCAATGTATTGCTCGGCAGGCAGGGGTACTACACACCATACGTCGGACTCTAGCCCGGCTAGAACGTGAACTTAAAGACCTGGACCTGGCATTCTGCCGTGACCCTACGCTGGCACTAGCAGGCAGCCTTAAGACCAAACTGCTGGACTTCAACGAGGAGGCGCGGAGGGAGGTGAAGTTCCTGGGGAAACGAGCTGAGGCCCGCAGATATGGGGAAGGTGATAGACCGAGCAGGACACTAGCCAGATTGATTGCTCCCCAGGCACAGACACACTATATACACACTATCCATACTAGTGAGGGGTCCCTGGTCACGGGCCAAGAGGCTGTACTGCAGGCCTTCGCCGACTTTTACGCTTCCCTTTACACGTCCAAACACTCTGCTGCTCCGGCTTCCTTGGACGGTTTTCTTGACTCTATCGCCCTTGTCTGGTTCAATGACAACCATAGGCAGTACATGGACCTGCAAGTCTCGGTCCAAGATATAGCTCAGGTTATCAAGAGCATGCCAGCTAACAAAGCTCCTGGCCCTGATGGCCTGACCACAATGTTTTACAAGACAAATGCTGAAGAACTAGCCCCGAAACTGCACTCAGTATTCGTTGAGGCACTGGAGCTGAATTCCCTCCCAGATTCCATGCACGAGGCGTTATTTGTCACCCTATTAAAACCCGACAAAGACGAATTATACCTTGACTCCTATCGTCCCCTCTCTCTCATTAATGTGGACGCTAAAATCTTTGCCAAAATCATTGCAGACAAATTACAACCGATGCTGCCCATCATCGCTCTCCCGGACCAATCAGGGTTCATCCCTGGCCGTGCCACCTCGCACAACCTCAGAACACTTTTCTCCATCCTACACTATCTCCACCCTTCCGTTCAGGCCGCGGTTGTGTTCTTGGACACGACCAAGGCGTTTGATTCTTTAGAGTGGCCGTACCTGTTTCGTGTCTTGGGCAGGATGGGCTTCAGTCGTAACTTCCTCACTCTCATCAAACTGCTGTATGACAAGCCCAGAGCTCGGGTACGAGTGAATGGTTTGGTGTCCGAGCCCTTTTCCATCTCCAGAGGGACTAGGCAGGGGTGCCCATTGTCGCCCCTCCTCTTTGCTATTGCAATGGAGCCACTGGCGGCCAGGATACGCCAACACCACACGGCGAGAGGGATTGGCTTCAGCTCCCGCAGTCTGCTGATCTCTCTCTATGCAGACGACGTCACTTTGTATGTCAACAACCCTACAGAAAATCTGAATCCACTGCTCCGGGAATTTGTACGTTTCGAGGGTCTGGCGGGCGTGTCTATCAATTGGTCCAAGTCGGTTGCATTCCCTCTAACTGACGAGACAGTTCAACCTCCCTCGGACTACCCCCTGCGTTGGGAGACTGACGCGGTCAAATACTTAGGGGTCTGGATCAGTCGTAACACGCAGGAATTGTGGTCCCTTAACTTCGGCAGAGCAGTTGACTGGCTGGAGCGGAGGGTGGAAGTCTGGAACACGCTTCCCCTGTCCCTGGTTGCGAGGATTGCCCTGGCGAAAATGGTGGTCCTCCCGAAATTCTTGTATCTGTTCGTCAATCTTCCGCTGCCCATGACTGCACACTTCCATGCACGCGTCTGCTCCTTACTTTTGTCTCTGGTGTGGGCTGGGGGGCAGGCGAGGACCTCTTGGGCCCTGCTTACACTCCCGTTGCGACAGGGGGGCCTCGGAGCACCTGACCTAAAGCTATACTCGCTGTGCGCCCAGGCTCAATTTTTGCATTTTTGGGTCTTCCCCACCCCCTACCAGCCGCATGTGGCGGTAGAATTGGCCGCGGTTGCCCCGTTGCCACTTCAGGTGGCGTTATATGGTAAGGTTTCCCGCCCATCGAAGGAGGTCGACACTGTGGAGATGATCCACTGGTCCTGGAAAGAGCTGCGACACAGGGCGGGCCTTCCCCTGCTATATGCGCCGGCTATTCCGCTGCAGAGCAATCCGATGCTACCCTGCCTGTGTGCTAGGGGCGATACCATCACGCTCCAGGGGAGGCGAGTGTCCACTTTCGCGGACATCTACCCCGATGGGATGTTTGGAGAGTTGGGTGTCCGTGAGGACGGCCAGCCTACCTTGTTCTCGGACACGCTTCTGTATCACTCTCTCCGAGAGTCCTGCAAGAAGATGTGGCCTCAATTCCCCGAGGAACCTCCGCAACTAGATGCCCTTCAAAACTTGCTATCACGACCCTCCCCCGCGAAACTGGTCTCTAGACTGTACAATTGCATGCAGGAGCAGGCCCCGCTCACCGTGCCAATGGCCAAACAAGCTTGGACCACTGACCTGGCCGAGACCCTGACGGATGACATGTGGGAATACTGCTGCAAGCAGCTCACAGCGCTCTCCCCGAACTATAGGCTACGACTGGTCCATTTTAAGTTCCTGCACCGGTACTATCGCACACCGGTACTGCTACATCGCATAGGCCTCCGCACTGATGCTTCATGCTGGAGGTGTGGTGGGGCTGACGCGTCCTTCCTCCATGTGGTGTGGAGCTGCCCTAAGCTAGCTGAGTACTGGTCGAGCATCTTTGAGGCTATAAACCACATATTACACAGGTCAGATGAACCCACTCCGCTTCTAGGGCTCCTGGGATACGTTAAGGACACCGAACCCTGTGACAGGAAACTACATGCGATGCTGCTACTTTACGCCAAACGCCAGGTGGTGATACACTGGGGCCGTGGTGCCTTACCTACTTTCACCGCATGGGTCGGTGACGTTACATATGGTCAGACACAACTTACGACTTACTGGGAAACGATGCCCACCGCATCTAGGCCTAATGACATCTGGGAACCCTTCCTTCAGTGGACTAGAGGGCGGGCGGGTTCAGACGCCTCTGTGGACTCCCCTGGGGCGGGTGTTTCGGATGACATGGGCTGAAAACCTTGGCCCCTGTGTGCAATTCCTAGGATGGATGGATACATGCCTTGTAGATGTGCCTGAGGGCTGTGGAATGTTTTGCTACTGTCAGGTTCCTTGCCTGCCCCGTGTCAGACAGATTTGACATGATGTCCCCCTTCCCGGCCAGGCGCCCCACTGCGTTGCCCCGCTGCGACCCCTCCCCCCCCCTCTGCCCCCGCCCCCACGGCTGCTGCCTTGTAGTCCTCCAACAGCTACCAGTGCCACCTGTTGTCGTCCCTCTATGGCTGACTGGTCCTTGTGCGCGTGTCCCTGCGTATGTGAGATGTGATATATGTTTTTGGGAATAGCTCTGCACCGAAGTTTGTTGTTTCCCTTCGATTGTTGCGGGGGGGTTGGGCGAAAAGGTGCCCGTGGACGTTTTAACTATGCATCACCTTTTTTCATGAGCTGCGGCCCTGACACTCGCCTGGAATGGCGGGGCGAGACCGAGAGCCTGGGATTCGTTTGCCAGTCCACGGCACCCAAAAATGTAAGACTATCCATTCTGCATTGGTTATACTTTTGTACTCCTTGCCCAGGTCAAGGACCTGCATCTCCCTGAGTGGACAGACATTGACCTTGTTATGACTCCTCATATGGTACTCCTTCTTGGGAAACATCTGTTGCTATCGCGGCCTGCCTCCGGGTTGTTGGCGTGACGCAGTGTAACCTTTCTTTTGCACAATAAATGTCTTACACCAAAAAAAAAAAAAAAAAGAAGATAAAACATTAAAATCCAAATGATTAAGATCTTTGGTCAAGTTAACAAAGCAATCATTTAATACAAGTTTAAATGTATGGGTATGGATACATATACAGTCATAAGGTAAATTATGATTACCATTTAAATTAATATATGATTACACGGGAATTAGCAATATTATTCAAACCTCACAAATGCAGATATATATGAGAACTGCAAATCAGAGACATAGTTAGGAAACAATGGTATATATGCAGACTCATATAAATGTTGAGAGTATACAGTAAATGCACTTTCTGTATTTGTTCAAGTGCACTACATTATGTTAAATGATCTTAAATCACGAAAATACATGAGACTATGTGTACGTATATATGGCATTGTAAAAACATAAAAGGGTGGAAATAAAATTACGCTGCACCACAGACAAAGATGATGTGACTTCCCTGAAGATTACGCAATTCCCTCTATAATTACCTGCCCATCTACAGTGCCTGTTTTGCAATAGAGGATCGTGCAATGCGTCCCTAGTAGGCCATTGCTATTTATGTAGTTACAAGGTGGCAGGTCACTGTTTTTAAAGGCCTATCACCAACTAAAGGTCTGTTGTTGGATCTGTAAGACTTATTGTTACTAAGCATGGGCGGAAAATCCGTTTCGCTCGCGGATTTTGCGGATTTTCGGTAAATTCGCAATCTGCGAGATTCGCGAATCTCCCGCAAAATCCGCAAATCCGCGAGCAGCGGATTTTGCTCGCACTGCTCGCACTGTTCGCGTGAGTTCGCGGCTTCCCAGTACAACTTCGCGCCCCGCGAATAAGTGCAAAATTGCAGAAATACGATCTTAGCAAAACTGAAACTACTTACCAGGTTCAAAAGTTCAGGCTCATCATTAGTAGCCATTTCCTGTAGTGCTTCCTGAGGGGCCCCTCCAGAGTTCAGTTGCCAGTTGCAACTATTATGTGACCCTGCTCTGAACCTCAGAATAGTTACACATATGCCACAAAGGTCCTGAATTACAGCTAAGGGAGACAAGCAGGAGCCAGGCTGGAAGTTCAAATCCATTAATCAGCCCCTAATTCATTATTGTCAGTTGGGGCAGGGCAGGTGTTGTAACTAATTTTGCAACAATGAAAGCACTTAGCAAGTGCAAAAGATCACTAATCAGGAAGCACTAAGGAAGCAGGTGCCAGCTAAAAAAATATTCTGTGACACATTAATCAGCCCCAAATTAATTCAGGTCACTTGAGGCAGGGAAGGTGTGCTTGCGTTGCCACAATAATGTACACTGACTGGACAACCAGAGGGTGCTGTGATGAAACAGAGGGTGGCATGGGTGGGCCAGAGGGTGGCATGAGTAGTCAGAGAGTGGCAGTGGTGACAGAGAGTGGCAGTGATGAAGAAGAGTGTCCCAAACAGGCTGGACACGTAGAAACAACAAGTTCGCGAAACTTGCGACCCGACAGATAAGTTCGCAATTTGCGACATTGTACAAAACCCTCGCGAACTGGCAGAAACCCGCGCAAACACACAAAAAAAAATCCGCAAATTCGCGAGAATTCGCGGATTTTGCGGATTGCGAGTTCGCAAATCCGCAAAATTCGCGAACGCGAGATTCGCAAAATTCGCCCATGCTTAATTGTTACCAGTTCTTTCAATTATACATAGAGTTGGCTTTGGCTCATCCTGGAGGCATATTTCTCTCTAACTGTATGCTATTGGCTGATGACTATTTTACATCTGATACTTAAACTCAATCCTCACACTTTTTGTCACATTCAGTGCCCAATCTCCTATACACACTTTATACAGAAAACAGTCAATGTTTGCTGCTTTTTCCAAGCAATGGAATGCCTCTGTGTGGAAAAGAGATATTCTCTAATAGAAAAAGAAATTATCTTTTTGGAAGAGCATTCGACCTTAGAACGGATCACAAACTGTTATTTGACATTTTATAAGGTATGAAGATAAAACAATGACCAGCCAGATTAGCCGGACCAAATTTGTTAGAATTTAACTTCAAAATAGGACATATTGCAGTTGGAAAAAACATTAGAGCAGATTTTTTATGTTGTCTGCCTGTGGAAAATGATGGTATTGAAGTTGTGCATGATGCAATTGAAGAGTGTATAATTGCAAAAGTTAAAGGCCGAGTGATTTGTGCTGACAAGATTGAGTGGTGTGAGAGAATACAAGAGGATGTGGAATTAAGCAAGGCAGTATCATTGATGAAATCGGGATAGCTGGGAGAAAAGTCTCTTGATGTGTCTTTACAACCATACTGCAAAGTGGCAGATGAGCTGTCTTTGGAAGGTGAAGTGTTGGTGAGAGGTGTTAAGCTGGTCCCACCTCATGTTTTCACCAACAGATCCTAGAGAGGGGCATGCTGGACATTTAGGCATGACTGCCGCTAAAAGCAGAATAAGAAACGATTTCTGGTGGCCGGTTCTCGATTCTGAAGTAGACAGGTTGGAGAGAAACTGCACATAATGTTTTTCTAGTGACAAGCATTTGATTACTACTATACCTACCCCCATTCCTGTGAATAGTTCTAGTAAAGTGTGACAGAGGATTGCTGTAGATTTTTTTAGACCGTTTCATATTTTGCTTCTCAGAATGAGATATTTCATAGTGTTGGTGGATCATCTTTCAAGGTGGGTTAAGGTGTGAGGAGTGGCAGTACCTAACAAACAGTCTGTGATTAATGTATTCTGCGATGTATTTTCAAGAGAAGGAGCCCCAGAGGAACCTCTTACAGACAATGGAGTTCAGTTCACTGCTCTTCCCATGAAAGAATTATTGGATAAGTGTGGTGTGAAACATCTATGCACTCCTCTTTATCATCCTCAAGACAACAGAAAGGTTGAACGTTTAAACAAAGTGTTAGTGGAAAGTTTACAAGTGCAATCAAATCTAAAATGGATTGTGAAACTGCGTTAAGAGAGTTGATTTGGGCTTACAGGTCTACACCCCATTGGGTCACGGGAGAGGTACATTTGAACTCATGAGAGGAAGAAAGGTGGTATTGCATTATGCCCTTTTTGGAAGATGGACATTATGCGTCAGCGTTGTGACGTTTCGAGTGGTAGTGAAACGGCTAAGCTATTGAGTGACAAAAGCAGCATTTTACGATATCAGAGAGAAGAGGTTGTTAATGAAAGTGTTGTCAAAAAGTCTAGAGTTAGGGTTGGGGAAATTGTATGTGTCAAAGATCCTATGTTACAAAGAAAAGGGTTTTTGAGGTTTCGAGGTCATATTTTGATAACTGTGTTGAGGGGTAATGTTGCATACTTCCTTAAAATACCACACTCTGTTTGCATACCATAACATATTTAAACTAGACCTATTGGCTTTGCCAGTGCTTGTTTTGAGTAATATCACCATCACTACATCCCTACTACTCACCTCCTACTACATTCACCCTTTACCCATTGCATTTTATATAGAAATGTATTATACATATTTACTATTTGCCCCAAAAATTCAGCTGTCAGAGGACAGCTTAGCATTTTAAAAAAGGTAGGTTTGAAACTACCAGTCCATCTTTCAATAAAGAAGGACTAGCAGGAGTTTAGGGAGTTAGCAGATATGTCCCCACAGGTGGGTGCAGTTTTGTATTACATCCACCTGTTAGGAAAATAGATAGAGGGTCCTGGGACCCCATACCTCGTCCTAAGGGGCATCCTCTGAAGAAACACATTTGTTGCACAGTTTCTAGAAGGAAATTCAGCTACATCTTTGGTAATAGTAATATATCATGACAGATAGCATTTTTTTATGTAAGAGATATATTATATCCTTTTGTTTCCACCTAGGTGTTGTAGTAAACACCCTCAGGCCCCCCATACCCCCGACTGCTCTGGGATGATGCTTTTGTAAAACTATTTTCCAATACTTGGGAACGTGGAGAGAATGTTTGCTTCAAGGACATCCTCCTTTGCATTCTGGCTTTTTGAATCCTAATTAACTTAGACATCACCTAAGTCTTACAAGGTCATTTTACATTCCTCAAATCACTGCTGCTCATCTCCAGATGTACATTCTTTTACTTGGACCCATATGGGGACTTTTCTGTTTGTATACCTCAATCACGGCTAGGACCTTTAATCCAGGTAAGGCAGTCAGGTAAATCTCCATTGTCTAAAACGTTTAGTAATACTATACATAGGTTAGAAGTTTCCTCCTTTAGTGCTAAGGCAAATCAGATGTTGAACCCTTTGCATAAGGTGCAGCAAATCAATTTTCTATGTGATTTTAACTACCAATAGAAATGCGGTGATTCCTTCAGTGACGATTAAGAGATTATATGAGGTATAAAAACATAAGAGATTGCAAAGAAGACAACCCACTGAATTGGTATTATTACTGCTGAAAAAACCTTTTAATCTTTTAATGTATTAAGGTGCCTTAAGAAAGCAAAGTTATATCACGAAACAGCTGATGTATTGGATTTTTTTTTCTTAAATGATTCTCATTTAGAAGTGGAATTTTAAGCGACTGAATGTTGAAAGATAGTTAAGCAAATGTATACTATTTAAATTGTACTGGACTGACAATACAATGTAAGGCGCCTCCATTAATTTAGTTTGCTGATATAGTTGTGTGCAACACGATTGCACCAGCGTCAATCTAATCTTCTACATGTATATCCTTAAAACGATCTCTAAATAAATACACAATTCGTTTTCGTTTTATAGAAGCCTACACATATCTACAGGTTTTCAAGTATATAGTTGGAGTTTCCAGGTAAATATAGAGGTTATCATGGATATGGTCTGTAGGCATGAGTGTGTCACAAGGGCAGATAGATACATAGATTTATTTCTTTAAACAGTCTATGTTTCACTTTTCAAATTTGTACAGAGTGCCAAGTGTAACATGACCCAGAACACGTTTTGGTGTGTGATTTAATACAAAACTATATTCTAATGTACAAACCCATATTGCTGGCTGGTACCACTGCGCACACTCATGCTACCAGTGTGTCGTTTTCAGTGGTGATGGAAAGAAAGGAAAACCCAGAAGGACTGGGGAAAAACAACATTCCTCAGTCTTTATTGGAGGTGAAAATTGAGGTTGCAGAAAAGCTGTTTGGATATTCATATCAGAGCCTAATACCTATAATTGCTTTTCATTAGACTTCACTGAGATTATGGACCGATTCCTTAGCAGGCATCACTGGGAATGCAGACTAAGGGGCCGATCAGGATCGCGGACGGACTTGCGTCCGTCCGCGACCCCAGAGCAGGAGGGAACCTCCGCATGGCATGCGGAGTTCCCTCCTGTGCAATTAGGATGTGACCGCCACCCTGGCGGTCACATCCTCTATTTTTAACATTGCGGCGGGTGCAGCTTCAAGCTGCACCCGCGGCAATGTTAAAAATGCACGCATTGCTTTTGCATGCAGAAAGAGGCAGGCACCGTGCGGTGCCTGCCGCTTTCTGCATGCAAATGCAGGGGGGTACCATAGGTACCCCCCATGTGCACCCCCCACCCCCCCTTCACCTAGGGGGCCCGCAACGGGCCCCCGCAGTGAAGTTCCGTATGCTTTTCCACGGCGGGAAACGCGCCGCGGAAAAGCATAATTCACTGCCCATCCTAATATGGTGGACGGTGTCTGAGAGACACCGTCACCATATTAGAGCTTTTCCGCCGCGGTTGTAAGCCAACCGCGGCGGAAAAGCTGCGGACGGAAACCAGGACCCACCAGCCATCCTAATGTGGCGGTGGGTCCTTGGTCAGTCCGCTGCGGTTTTTCCGCATCCTCGGGGCCGGCGGTGGCTTCCGCCGGCCCCGAGGATGCGGAAAAACCGCAATCCTGATCGGCCCCAAAATATGGTCTGTGCCCTGTATTTAAAATGGATATGATAAAGCTACAGGCTAAATCTTGCACTGGGCATGCCTGAAGTCTGTGCACTATGAGCCAGATGTACGATGTAAAATTGCAAACCGTTTGCGCATGCAATTTTAGTCTGGGCCATGTACTTACACCATTTTGCGACTCGCAAATAATTTCCAACTGCAGAGACATGTATGTATGTTTTGCGACCGTAATTGCAAATTACCACCCTTTCAAGAGAGTAGTAATGAAACGTTTCATTTTTTTTTTTTTTAAATGCATCCCGTTTTCTTTTAAGGAAAATGGCATAAAAAAACCCAAAGTTGCTTTATTGAAAACCAATCCCAGACATGGTGGTCTGCTGAGCCCAGCAGGCCACCATCCCTGGGAGAGCCTGGCATTACCAATGGATGAGAGGCTCATTAATATTCATGAGCCGCACAATTTGCGACCCCATTGGGAATCGCAAACAGTGTTAAACACACTGTTGGACATGCAAAATAGCGCCTCGTAAATTGTGAGTCGCAAAAGACTCACCATTTGCGAGGCGCTATTTTGCGCGTCGTATATCTGGCCCTCTATGTTGAGCAAGCAAGTCATGGTGAAAGGCTATCTGTGTGCTATGTAAGGATCATGGCCATAGGCTGTGCACTGTGTGTACTCTCTACAGAGCGAGGAGCCAAAACATACCATTGTGCGGGCTGGCAGTGGCGATCCCCAAAGAAGAACCTTTTCCTGATGGAAAACATCCCTTGTGCAAAACAGAAGCCACCCCAAGTAGGGAATCAATATTTAATCAATGGTTTGCGAATGTGTTTGCTGTCACAAAGTTGCGATAGATAGTATAGCTACTTCCATTTTGAAGAGGAAGGCCCATTCACTCTCCCCTCCATCCCTGCCCCTTATTTGTGATTTGTAATGGGTCACAAAGCACGTTCCGAGAGTTGAAAATACTTTTACGACTAATGAAAGGGGTTTAGTAAATAACAAAACACATTTGTGATTTGCAGGATTTGTGACCATGAAATGTGTATTGCACTCTAGGCCCACAGGGCACTGTCTTGGACTATATTCATTCCATAGATGACAAATGGACATACCATGTCACCTTCAGTTTGGCAACATATTTGGCCATGTCGTGTGTGTACAGTACCTACAAAAACTTCCTGTGCCTGTACACTTTATATAGCTGATAAATGCCGCAGTATGAGGCCTTGCCTGGATGAGCTGCACATTAGCAGTACATGAAGGGCAGGCTCTGTAGTCAGATTGCTCACCCTGCAGCCATTCCTGTCTGGAATACAGGGGCATATTAGCAAGAACCTTGTTAACATTAACTCTGTTTTAGCGGCAGGAAACTGCCGCTAAAACGGCGATAATGGGCTTGCTAATATGCTTTATTGAATTCCAATAGAAGCCCAGGTTAGATGTGCAGGACATCTAACCTGGGCTTCTATTGGAATTCTGTAACGCATATTAGCAAGCCCATTATCACCTTTTTAGAGGCAGTTTCCTGCCGTTAAACAACAAAAATTTTAACGAGGTTCTTGCTAATATGCCCCACATTTTTTTATTCAGAAAAAGCAGCAAGGGTTTCTTTTAGAAATTAGGATTGACATTGGACCTATTGGCTTTGCCAATGATTTAAGCGGTGCTGTTTGGCATGGCAAGAAAAGAGGAAAAAGCATGCACGCTTGCAAAATTATACAAGGTTTTAGTTATTTTGTTTTTACTGATTCGAGTAGGATCAGTAAACAAAATCTAAAATGTAAATGTAAATTGATACTTGTATAGCGCACTACTCACCCGCAAGGGTCTCAAGGCGCTTGCACAAATACCGCTGTGGAACCCATCCTGGCTTTCCCTGTGAGGCGTCCACTCCTGGGCACCCCCAAGGTGGAGGCCAGGCATCCTTAGCGATGAGGGGGCCGTTGTGGAGATTAAGCAAGCTATTGCCCATAGTTGTAGAGTGGGTCTCCATGATTGGAATAGGCACCGAGGCGAGAATTATCAGGTCCGTGGAATTTTGAGCCCCACACCCGCTGAGGCAGGGAATTGAACCCTAGTCCCAGGTTAGACTTCTGCATCAGGGTCTGCCGCTCTAACCATTGAGCCACACTTCTCCAAAAGCAAGAGCACAGAGGGTGGAGGTGGGAAACCAACAGGAGGGTGGACAGAAGCAACACATGGGAGCTGGGAGGGTAAGGAAGAAGGAGGGCATGAGGAGGGAAGCAAATGAAGAGAGAGGAACATGGAGTAGCGTTGAAAGCAAACAGATCAAAGAGAGCGAAACATAGAGCTGGGAAGAGAAGCAAGAAAGTAAGGAAGTAAGAAAGCCACATGAGGGTGAAAGGCACATATGGGTGAGCACATCGTGGAGCATGGAGGGGATATGCACATGGGCACAGAAATAGCAACACTAGTGCAGTAGAAGAGGGAGGTACACAAGGGATAAAGCTGGGAAACACATGCACTCTTGTGGAGTGCTTAAACAAACAAAAAAAGTAGCACCTGAAAAGTGATCAGTGATAGGCTAAACGTAATGCGTCCATGTTCCGTGGGACAAATGCATGGAGAGGAAGTAAAGCCCACACAAGCTAATGAACAAGTAGAAAAGCAAAAGAGAGTGACAATGAAGTCAACCAATGGCAAGCAATAGGCAGTCTTTAAGCTTGTCGCTGTAAGATGGCAATATGTCTCTCAACAGACAGTTCGTGCTCTTACTAGTTGGCAAAACTTGAAATGGGTTTTCTGCCAGGAAAAAGAATGCAGGAATGGAGAGCTGCTGTCCACCAACCCTCTATTCATACACCACCACCCTTAGTGAACTCTCAAAAAATCAAGTTGTAAATTCTACCTTATAAAGCGATGTACTGAGTGCCAAATGCTTCAATGAAGTAATTAATGTAAACTTGAAACCGTTGAATAAAACATTGATACTTTAGTGAAATCAACAGTAATAACATTAATGATGTCATTGATAGTGCCATTACTAGTGTTATAGATAAAATGATGTCATTTGTACTTTATATATAAATATGCACAGAAGTAATCACTCTCAAAATAACGTTTTGCAAATCATTTTAAAATCAGAAGTAAGTACGAGACCATAAACGGAAAGTGATGATTTTATGCAAAGAACAGCAAATGGCTGCCAGTGCACCCTAAAATATGGTGCCTTCGCCTCACGCGAGGCTTAAACAAATATATCTTACCCACAAGACAGCTGTTATGATTGATGCATTGTGAGCAGCACTCGGTTTGCTTTATATCGAAATACGTTCAGGAACAAAGTGAATATTTGGTCTGAACCTGATTTTATTACAAGAATGTACGGGACAAGTCCAAAAATAGAAACATTAGCAAAATATTGCAAAAAATATTGGTCAACATCCATTTTGTTCTGTCTAGCTAAAAGGTTTTGCGAAGAGTATGGCCTTATACAACACTAAAGCAAGTAAAGTACACGTCTCTTGAAGAACCCTCATGTACATTGTGTTCTGGAAACGAAGGCCTGGTCACGGGTCCTACTCAGAGCCCTGGAGTCCGGCGGATGCACACTGTGGCGGGGAGAAGTCGGAAAGGATGCGCTTTCTAAGTTGGTGAAGTAGAGATTGAAGATAATTTCCTGTAATGCGAATGGACTCACAATGCAGGGTATAATAATAATAATCAGGCTTCTATTATAATACCATTTCCGTAATAATAGCACTTAGGTTAGAAAACCACCATTAGTGTAGACATGCTGTTATACAGGAGCTCTGTTATTTAGAATCGCCTCTAAAAAGAAGTGGCAAATACTGTCTGTCTGCTTGTGTCAAAGAATATTACTGCAAATGTGCTATTCTGTGAAATGACCATTTCTATTCAATAGAAGGTCCGATGTTTATTGTAAAAGGGGCTTTATATATGATATAACTATAGAGTGCACTAGTGAAATGCATGATTGCAGTGGACTCATAAAGTCTTGTACGGAAAATTGCATTAGCCTTTGAGATTGTTACTCCTGTTATGTTTAAATTATGCTTACATTCTGCCTTCGAACATTTCAAAAACATATTTGTAATCTTTTATCTCTCATTCTTCGGTATATAAACGCACTTCTTCGGTACAGGAGTTTCTGTTTTGCAGAACCTTATAGGATCTTATTAAGCAACAAAGTGAATCAGATACTTTGAATAATGGGCTCAGTTCTTAAACATATGCACATACTAAGAAACAACTTATAGACAAATTGTGTGACAGAGTTGTAAGCACCTCTCCATAGTTAGTCCATTCATAACATCACAGTTTTTCATAACAGATGTGTTAGATTTCGGGGTCTCTAGTTGGCACAGGTAGGTACTTGTGACAAATAAGGACCCTGGCCTCTACTCAGGGTAAGGGGGATACACTCTTTAGATAACCCCTGTTCTCCCGCTTGGTAGCTTGGCACGAGCAGACAGGCTTATCAAAGGCAATGTGTAAAGGATTTGTAACAACACTCACAGTAACACAGTGAAAACACCACAAATGGACTCCACATCAGTTTAGAAAAATAAACGTATTTAATCTAAACTAAACAAGACCAAAACGACAAAAATCCAACATACACAGTTCAAGGATATGGTTCCAAAAGAGTTCTTAAGATTGCGTTAAAATAATCCACAGTTGCATCACGTTTTAGCCAAAAGTACCTTTAGATGCGACAAAAGTTCCAGGTGAAAGCTTCAGCGTTGAAAAGCAAGCGATGCATCACTCCTGAGACCCTGGGGAGGCGATGGGACAACCCGGCTGGACGGAGGAGGCGTGTTGCGATGATTCCGGTCTGTATGGGGAGGGATGCGATACCTTGTGTGGATTCCTGTGCGCGGGTTTCGTAGGAAGCGTTTTGCAAAGGTACGATGCGATGATCTTCGGGACGGCGACGATCTCAGGTGCGGCAGCAATGCGCAGCGCAGCGTCGATCTTCTCCCCTCGCGGCCCATCGAAGCGATGGCTCTGCAATGACTCTCGCAGCGACGTGATGCGGTCCGCAAGCAAGTGGTGCGACGATCTCACCCAGCGACGAAGGTATACAGCCAAAATATAATATCAAAAATATCGAATAGCACTAATATCGAAGTGAAAATATAGAATGGACAAAATATTGAATGGACAGAATATTGTCAACAAAAATATCGAATTTAAGATAAGCAATTTAAGATCGATTTTCATAAATATAGAAAGTCAAAATATCAAAGTATATAATATAGGTATTAAATATATCGAATTTTTAATAATATCGAATTTTTTAAAGTGTTTGTATATGTGTGAAAAGTGTATATTTATTTTATAATTTATTTTAAGTAATGAATTTTATATTATTTAATTTTTGCGTAATTTAATTCTGTAGCGGGTTGTGGGTTTATAGGGGAAAAGGGTGAGAAGTACTTTAATTATAATTAATTAAATATTAAAATCTATTTATTGGTATTTATTTGGAATTAATTGTTAATTAATTTTTAATTGGTAATTAATTAAATTTTAATTGGCAATTAATTTTACGTAATTGATTAATTGATAATTATGTTAATTTTATTAATTTATTTTCCGTAGCAGGTTGTGGTTTATTTGGGGAATAGGGTGAGAAGTAATTTAATTATAATTAAATAAATATTTTAATTTATTTATTGGTATTTATCTTGAATTAATTGTCAAATAATTTTTAATTGGTAATTATTACATTTTAATTGGTAGATACATTTTATTAATTGATTAATTGATAATTATGTTATTTTTATACATTTATTTCCCGTAGCGGGTTGTGGGTTTATAGGGGAATAGGGTGGGAAGTAATTTAATTGTAAATAATTAAATACTTTAGTTTATTTATTGGTATTTATTTTGAATTAATTTTTAATTAATTTTTAATTGCTAATTAATTAATTTTTAGTTGGTGATTAATTTGTATTAATAGTAATGCATTTTAATAATTAATTTTATTTGTATTTTTAATTGATTAAAGCTTATATTATATTACATTGGTAATTACTTTTAATGAATTTTTTATTGGTATTGGGAATAGTAATTTTTACCCCTATGCTTTTCAAGGCTTTCCCTACTGTTGCACTCTCTAGAGTGGGAATAGTAATTTTTACCCTCCCGTTATCCTACTCTTTCCCTACTGTTGCACTCTCCGGAGTGGGAATAGTAATTTTTACCCTTACGCTATCCAACGCTTTCCCTACTGTTGCACTCTCTGGAGTGGAAATAGTAATTTTTACCCCTAAGCTATCCAACGCTTTCCCTACTGTTGCACTCTCTGGAGTGGGAATAGTAATTTTTATCCCTACGCTATCCAACGCTTTCCCTACTGTTGCACTCTCTGGAGTAGGAATAGTAATTTTTACCCCTACGCTATCCAACACTTTCCCCACTGTTGCACCCTGTGGAGTGGGAATAGTAATGTTTACCCCTACGCTATCCAAAGCTTTCCCTACTGTTGCACTCTCTGGAGTGGGAATAGTAATTTTTACCCTCCCGTTATCCAACGCTTTCCCTACTGCTGCACTCTCTGGAGTGGGAATAGTAATTTTTACCCCTACGCTATCCAACGCTTTCCCTACTGTTGCACTCTCTGGAGTGGGAATAGTAATTTTTACCCCTAAGCTATCCAACGCTTTCCCTACTGTTCACTGTCTGGAGTTGAAATAGTAATTTTTACCCCTACGCTATCCAACGCTTTCCCTACTGTTGCACTCTCTGGAGTGGGAATAGTAATTTTTACCCTCCCGTTATCCTACTCTTTCCCTACTGTTGCACTCTCCGGAGTGGGAATAGTAATTTTTACCCTCCCGTTATCCTACTCTTTCCCTACTGTTGCACTCTCCGGAGTGGGAATAGTAATTTTTACCCTTACGCTATCCAACGCTTTCCCTACTGTTGCACTCTCTGGAGTGGAAATAGTAATTTTTACCCCTAAGCTATCCAACGCTTTCCCTACTGTTGCACTCTCTGGAGTGGGAATAGTAATTTTTATCCCTACGCTATCCAACGCTTTCCCTACTGTTGCACTCTCTGGAGTAGGAATAGTAATTTTTACCCCTACGCTATCCAACACTTTCCCCACTGTTGCACCCTGTGGAGTGGGAATAGTAATGTTTACCCCTACGCTATCCAAAGCTTTCCCTACTGTTGCACTCTCTGGAGTGGGAATAGTAATTTTTACCCTCCCGTTATCCAACGCTTTCCCTACTGCTGCACTCTCTGGAGTGGGAATAGTAATTTTTACCCCTACGCTATCCAACGCTTTCCCTACTGTTGCACTCTCTGGAGTGGGAATAGTAATTTTTACCCCTAAGCTATCCAACGCTTTCCCTACTGTTCACTGTCTGGAGTTGAAATAGTAATTTTTACCCCTACGCTATCCAACGCTTTCCCTACTGTTGCACTCTCTGGAGTGGGAATAGTAATTTTCACCCCTAAGCTATCCAACCCTTTCCCTACTGTTGCACTCACTGGAGTGGGAATAGTAATTTTTACCCCTATGCTATCCAATGCTTTCCCTACTGTTGCACTCACTGGAGTGGGAATAGTAATTTTTATCCCTACGCTATCCAACGCTTTCCCTACTGTTGCACTCGCTGGAGTGGGAATAGTAATGTTTACCCCTACGCTATCCATCGTTTATCCTACTGTTGCAGTTGCTGGAGTGGTTATAGTAAATTTTACCCTCCCCCTATTCTACAGTAAAAATATTGTATATTATTAATTAATATTATGTTAATATATATATATATATATATATATATATATATTTATATATATATATATATATATATATGTGTGTGTTAAAAAATGTAATTGTGTCTATTTTTTTAAATTAAATTAATTAGTTAATACTTTTAAAGTTATTTAAGTACTTTTAAGTATGTTTTAGTTAATTATAGTTATTATTTCATTAATTTTAAATTACTTTTAAGACATTTAAAAAAATGCGATATTTTGACTTACTATATATATCTTTTTTGATATTTTTGATTCAATATTTTTGTACTTACCTGTTTGTAGATTGGACTTCGATATTTTTGCTTTCTATATTTTTACTTTGATATTTTTAGAATTCTATATTTTTGTATTCTATATTTTGTCAGTGATCCAGCGACGACAGGCTCTGCGATGATACTCGCAGCGATGGTAATCTTCCCGCACTGGGACGATGCGTTCCGCTAGCGAAGGAAGCGTTGGTTCTTGCAGTGGCAACAGGCACTGCGACAATATCGATCTCTCAGAGGCAGGAATTTCCTCGCACTGTCGGGGATGCGCTCCGCCAGCGAGCGAGGCGTGAAACTTTGCAGAATGTTTTTAGTTTCTTCTTGTCCAGCTTCCCAACAACAGGTACAACTTCCAGAGGCACCACAACTGGCCCAAGCACTCTAGGAAGGACAGAACTCTCTCAGTAGAGTTAAGGGGGAAGCATGGGCTGAAGTCCTTTTGTTCCTGGGACTTCTTAACAGGGAGCCAGCTCTACTCAGGCCCTCGGAGATCTCTTCAAGCAAGGGGACACAGCACAAAGCAAAGTCCTTCCCCTCTGCTTGGCAGCAAAGCAACTGCAGGTCAGCCCACAGACACACAGCAGGACTGTCCTTCCTCTTCAGTCTTCCAGCTTTCTCCTTGACAGAGGTTCCTTTTTGATTCCAGGATGATCTAAAGTTCAGTGGTCTGGGGTCCAGTACTTATACCCCAAAAAGTATTTGTTCCCTTTGTGCAGGAGGGCTCTGAGCTCGGTCCAAACCAGTTCTGGATCACTCTGTTTACATGACTCCTTCTTTCCTTTCACAGTGAAGAGCAGAAACATCAGACGCCAACAGGAGGTGGAGTCAGCATTGTGGAGGGACAGCACAGCCCTGGAGCACTTTGCTGACATGATTCCTTCTCTCCTTTCACAGTGCTGGGCAGGGACATCAGACACACCACAGGGGTGGAGCCAGCACTGTGGGGGGCAGGTACAGTCCTTTTGAGGTCCCAGGTGCAACTCCTCCCTCCCATCTAGATCTCTCTATTCACCACTGGGCGGACTCATTCTGTCTCCTGGAATTCCCCAGCCCTGTCACTCATAAACCAGACAGTCAATTCACAAACCGACAAAGGTACACAGAAAGGTCAGACAAGAAAGCAGCCACTTTCCAAAAGTGCTGCTTTCAAACACAGGATTTAAAAAACATCCTTCCTAAAAGATGTGTTATTACATTCTGAGTTCAGGGATACCAGACTTCAATTTTCTATCTTGCTCCTATGGGAAGATATGCAGGTAAACATTATACACAGTATTCCTCATTATAGCCTATGGGTAAGATAGCCTTTCAATAGTGAAAGCCGAAAATGGCGGTAATTCACTACCAGAGCATGTCACCTCACTAGTACATGCTCTACCTTTCACATACACTGCACCCTGCCCAGGGGGGTACCTAGGGCCTTCTTTAGGGGTGTCCAATGTGTACAGAAAGGAAAGGGTTAGGCCTGGCCAGTGTGGGCACTGGTCAGGTCAGTATATCAGGTAGCAACTGCACATAGGCACTGCAGTGGCAGGCCTGAGACACCAATTTAGGGCTACTCCTGTGGATGGCACAATCAGTGCTGCAGGCCCACTAGTATCATTTGAATCACCAGCCCTTGCACACTCTGTGCACTTTACTAGGGACTTCCTGGTAAAACATATATGCCAATCATGGATAACCAATCACAATAACAATTTATACAGAGAGCATATGCACTTTAGCACTGATCAGCAGTGGTAAAGTGCCCAGAATCCTATTTCCAACAACCACAGGTTAGGAAAAATAAAGGAGGAAGAAGCAAAAAGTTTGGGGATAATCCTGCAAAAAGGGCCATTTCCAACACACCCCCTTCCAGTCTAAAGCCAGGGTAGACCAAACAATACCTCGATGGGATTCCCTGCTTAGGGCGATAGAAAATGGAAACTGGCCCAAACAGCAGGGCACTATTACTGTTCTAGAACCTTCCTGAACCAGTTGGTTCACTCTATCCATACTCGCAGGGTCCACCAAGCCAATCCATGTGAAACCCTTCTCCACCTCTGTGGACACCATCTGTGCAGCATCTAAACTTAATTTGCTCACAGCTGTGTCCCAACAGGCAGACAGCAAGCCACAGGGGCAACTGACAGTAGTGAAGAATGAGACCCAGGCCTTATGCCTCTCAGGGCTCTCAAACCCCTGTGGCGTTAGAGGGTGGGGGGCAGTAGCCCCAGGTGTTTGGCACCCTTTGTCTACTCTCTCTCCTATTAGGTGAGGTCTGACATCCTGGCACTGACCCACCAGTCCCGGGCCTGTTTCCGGCGGCTGGACAGGAGGCTGGGGTGGGCTTCCCCACACCCGGTCCTCCCCTTCCTTGGGGATCTGTACCCTCCCACCTGGAGTGGTGCCGCCTTCTAGAATAGTCAGGGCACCTGTGGCAGGTGTCCTACACCATTCACTCACCACTTCAGGGGTTCTATCCTGCAACTGGGATTCCAGGTCAAGGAAGACACCCCAGACCTGGCCCTCCAACCTAGGCTCTAAATCCTCCAGGTCAGGCAACACCTGAACCTGGCCTCCCCACCTAAGGACCAACCCTTGCGTTGAACATTTGCCTGACAAACCAGGACTTCTGGGGACTCACACAGTACCCACCTGGCCAACACAATGGTGTGGCCCAGTCCACCCAAATGGGTTGACCCCTGCCCCCCTGCCAGGGGCAACCCTGGCCACCAGGACAACCAGCCACAGGGCCACTGACAGCTGTCAGTGATGAGAGCCAGGCCTCATGCCTGTCAGGCCTCTCTAACCTCTGTGGCGTCAGAAAGTAGGGGGCAGTAGCCCCAGGTGCCTAGCGCCATTCCTCCACTCTCCCTCCGGCCAAGTCAGGTAGGACATCCTGACAATATCCCGCCAGTCCGGGGTCTGTACCCTCAGGCTGACCAGAGGGCACAGGCGAGGCTCTCCTCTACCTACCGCTCCTTCTGGGGTCCTGTTCTCTCCTCCCAGGAGAGTCACCCTCAGAACACAATTCTCCTATCAGTTCAGGACCTCTCTCCAGCAACTGGTCTCCCAACCTAGGGCCTAAACCCTCGAGTTGCACCGGGGTAAGAGGCGAGGACTCCCTCACTCTGTACCTCCTACCAGAGTACTGCACCCTCTCTACTGGAGGGGTACCCCTGGCAGGCAAACTGGTCAGGACACTGGTTACAGATGTCCTTCCTTCCATGTCAGGCAGATCCTGAACCTGGTCTCCCAACCCAGGGACCAATACCTGTGGTTGTGCACTTGCCCGGCATGCAAGGACTTCTGGGGACTCGTGCAGTACACCCCTGAGGGTGACACATGACTCATGTGTCCTGTGACAGTCTGCCTGGTGCAGATCTCCCGGCCCCTGTCCACCTGACAATGCTCGAAGATCCCCCAGGACAGAAGTGGTGTCACCATGGTCACTCCTGGGAGACTCAGCCCTTCTGGCTGATCCCTGACTCACTGGTTCTTCCACTGGGGCATACATCCCCCTCTCACCCCTCACTCTGGACTTCTGCACCCTCCCAAATGGAGCAGTACCGCCAGACACCTGAACCACTGGAGCTCTGGTTACAGACACCCCCGGTTCTCCTGACACTAGGAGGTCCCCCTCAAATGGCCTACACGTACAGCCTAGGTCCCCAACCTGATGTTTTCTTAAGCAACCGTCCAGGCCTTGAGACTGATCAGAAACAACTGAACCTGCAAGAACAGAAATACGAGGGAACAGTGAAGGACAGATAGAAAGAAGACTGAGTAAAAGAAATGGTGAACAAAACACAGATGGTGAAAAGGTAGAGATGTAGAAAAAGCCTGACCTGGTGAAGGACAGAACATCGAAAAGCCAGCCAAAGCCAGCATCATCGTGGGAACGGCACAAGAAGTTAACAAATGTTATGAATTTTAATAAAATTATGTTACGTTTGGTACATGTGTACTTATGAGAGAGAGCTGTATTCATGACTATATAAAAAAAATATTTAGAATAACAGTGTAGTCAAAAGTAGATGATTTCATAATGGGGTGACATCCCACCTCTAAACTCAACCAATCCCTGAGCTAGAAATTGTGAATTTAGCAACTATTGTGGGATGGACATGCCCTTTTAGGGTATAGGAATAGGTGCTTTAGGGGTATGATTTAGGTCACTTAGGCTGAAGGTGTCCGAGAGAGGGATGCGTCGCTGTTCGTCGGTTTGCAAAGAAGCCTAGCTGTTCCTGTCCTGCTTCTTAAATCGTTGATGCCTGACTCTTGGTTCAGATGTCTCCCACTGCTGCCTAGGCCTGGGTAGTGGTTTTCCCTTACAGATCTCTTGGGTTTGTATCTGATCTAATTTAGCATTGTAGAATTATTTTGCAGTCGTATTTCTTGTCTATGAAACTTTTGTCTCTTCATCTGTCCGTTCCAAATTGGTGGTATTAAATCGATATATTTTTACTTGTGTCTAATGTCTCTTCATCTATCCACTCTTAGCAATGTATATTTGAATTGATAGTTCAGTTGTTTCTTTTTTTTTGTGTTCAAAGTTTTTTATTAGGAGCTACAAAGAGATACATCAGTACAAGAATAATCATTTTCAATCAAATTAAGTACAGTAAAAAAAAAAAATCATAAGATTAGGAAATATAAAATTTGGTACTAGCAAAACAAATCGAGTCCAGTAAAACAAACAAGGTTTCACATATACTGTCCAACAGGCAGATATAGGAGAGTTGCGTCCAAGGTTACACGTCGGCTTGTATAACATGACCTGGAGAGAAATTGGCACCACCACACAAGAGCAGAAGCATCATGAGTTATACATTTGCGTAAACCAAACCTATAATACATAGGAAAGATGGAATTATCAAACTGTGACGATGAGTGTACAAAGCTTAGAATGCCAGCCGTACAGGGGCATAGGCAGTGAACCCTACGGTATGAAACGCTCTGAGTGCCAAGTAACCAAGTTTCAAGGAGGTTTGTATGAGTCAAAGTGATCGTCTAGTGAGGACCAGATTTTCCTGAGTGGCGGTCTCCATGGGGTAGAAGTTAAGGATATGTTGTCATCACCTCTTAAGTGAGAGACCCAGTTCAACCAGTGGGGAAAAGAAGCTTTGTTCGTGCTTTTCCAGTTATTAAGTATGATTTTAACCCCAGCCGTCAGCAATAGGTCCAGTAGGGCTTTGTCATCATCATTGAGTGTGACGGCTTTGGCAAAACCTTGAAAAAGCGGTTTAAAATTCTCTTGGTAGGGTGATATGGAGGACTTTATTCATAAAACCAAAGATTCTGTCCCAATAGGAGGTAACACAGGGGCATTTGAAGATTAGGTGTTCCAGATCTCCTCCCTCACCTCTACAATTCCAACACGTGTCGTCGGGCTTAATTTTATGAAGAAACAACCTCCTAGGTGTCCAGAAGGCCTTATGTAGAAGCCAGAACTTGGTCTGTGATAGTGTAGGGCATATTTTGTGGCGAGTGGTAGACTCCCAAGTACTGGCCCAGATTGTGGCTGAGTTTGGTGTGGAGGAGAATGAATCCCAGTAGCGTTGGAGAGGTGCATTTAGGGAGGACGATTGTGGCCGCATTAATTTATACAGTCTAGAGACTTGGTGCCCCAATTTGTTAAGGGAGGTGATTAAGCCTGGGAGGGAGGGAGTGACGGCCTTCAGGTTAGCCTTCGCTAGTGCTACCTTAATGTGTAAGAAGTTATAAAATTCCACATTATGGAGTCGGAACTTATCCTGAATTTCCTTAAAGGTTAGTGGAAGCGAGTTTTCGACGAGTTGGTGGGGGAATATGATACCACTGTCTATCCAGGAGGGGTAGTTTAGAGTTTTCCCTTTGTATGTAATGGCGGCATTGTGCCATAGTGACTCCCAATACGAGTGTCGGAATTGTTGTGGCAGGTAATTACTAACTTTTAGAAGAGCCATTTTAGTGTTCTTGAAGATAGGGCCCGGACCTAGGCTGGGATGGGGTTTGACGGTGAGTAGGGCGCAGGGGCTGAGACCCGATCAGTATTGACTTTTCCACAGAGAGCCACACTGGGGTATAATCAGGCTGGGAGGATATCCAGTGCGACCCCTGTTTTGCTAAAAAGGCGATTTGGTAAATTTTGTAATCCGCCAGGTTGACTCCTCCTAGTTTTTTATCTAATCGAAGTTTTTTTAAACTGATTCTGGCTTTTTTGCCCTGCAAAGAAATGCCGAGATGATTTTTTCCAATTTGGTATGGAATTCTTTGGAGAGGATGAGTGGGAGCATCGTGACGAGGTAGTTAACCAGGGGGGATATCATCATTTTTATGGTTTCAATACGGCCCCACCAGGTGATGAAACGGGGTGACCATCTGTCAAACAGACTTTTGATTTTGTCCAGGGTTTTGTTTTCATTATGTTTAAGGGTACTCAATAGCTCATCTGTGAAATCAATCCCCAAATATTTAATCACGCCTGTTTGCCAGAATAGGCCGGAGTCGCCGAGCACTTCTCTCAAAGTGTGGACATTAAGAGGTTTTACTTCGGATTTATCTCTATTTAATTTGTAGCCGGAGAGGGAGGAGTATTTGTCTATTGAGGTCATTAAAGCAGCAATGGAGTTAGCAGGGTTTTCCGTCGCGATCAGGATGTCGTCTGCATACGCTGCTAACTTGACTCGCGTGTCCCCAAAAGAAATACCCGCAATGTCCCCGTTATTTTTTATATCTATAAGGAGGGGCTCAAGGGCTAGTAGAAAGAGAGCTGGTGAGAGAGGGCAACCTTGTCTGGTTCCTTGGTATAGGCGGAAAGGGTCCGAGAGGGTGCCGTTTATAGCTATCCTGGCAGAAGGGGCAGAGTAGAGGGCCATCACCATCCTGGTAAAGGGGTCGCCAAGGTTGAAAGAGTGCATACACTGACGTAGAAAGGACCACAAGACCTTGTCAAAGGCCTTTTCCGCATCCAGGGTTATCGCTACCATTGGCACGGGAGAGGGCTTTGCCTTTTCTAGAATATGACATAATAGTCTCGTGTTGTCATTAGACATCCGGTTTTTTAGGAAGCCGACCTGCGAGGGGCTATTTAATTTGTGGAGGATGGAATTTAGTCTGGTCGCTAAGATTTTAGCATATATCTTGCAATCAAGATTTATCAAGAATATGGGACGGTAGTTTTTAGTGAGTAGTGGGTCCTTCCCTTCTTTGGGTAGTACTATAATCGTGGCCTCACTCATTGAAGGGGAAACACCGCCACTGGCTGCAGTAGAGTTATAAAGCTTAAGGAGCGGGGGGCTAATTTGGTCTGCAAAGGCCTTATAGAAGGGTGCAGTGAAGCCGTCTGGACCGGGGGCCTTATTATTCTTCAGGGTGTTAATTGCAGCTTTGATTTCTGAACTAGAGATTGGGGCGCCCAGATGAGACCTGTCAGATTCAGAAAGTTTTGGAATGTGGGGTGAATTGAGGTAGTCCGCGCAGGCTGATTCGTCTAATATTTTGTCATTTTTGTGAAGATCTTCGTAGAATGTTTTGAAAGTGTCAAGGATGTTAGACTGTTTAGTGTGTGTGACGTTGCTGGTATCTTTAATGGACGATATGGTAGTCAGTTTCTGTTTATGTTTGAGGTAGGAGGCAAACAGTTTCCCAGCTCTGTTGCCCTCGCATAGTTTTAGGGCCTTAAAGCGGTTAATCCATACCCCCGCCCGTTTGCTGGTAATGGTGTCGTATTCGTATTTTTTCTTGGTTAACGTATCTAAAACTATAGAATCAAGCGGGTTGGATTTGTGTTGGGCTTCCAGTGTGCCAATCTGGTGTTCCAGAGACTCTAGTTCTTTATTAAGCGCCTTGTTTGTCCTGGCCCTAATGGTGATGATGGCCCCGCGAATTGTGGCTTTCAGAGCATCCCACAGGGTATTAGGTGTAGTGTCGGGGGTGTCGTTTATGGAAAGATATTCCTCAATGGCGTTCGATATTTTTAATTTGTTCGTGGGATCTGAAAGTGTCTCATCGTTAAAGCGCCATCTCTTCGGTGGGAGAATCGATCTGGAACCAGCCAGTTTGGTGCGGATACAGGCGTGATCAGAGAATAATTTGGGGGCTATTTCTGTCTCCTCTATAAGATGTGTGAAGGGGCTTGAGACCAAAATGAAGTCGATACGTGAATAGGAATTGTGTGGTGCAGAGTAAAATGTATAATCCCTACCGTCTGGATTTTGTAGGCGCCATGAGTCTTTCAGATGGTATCTGTCACAGAGGCGAAGGAGGGCGTCATGCGAGCGGGAGTGGTGGAAGGCACACTTGGATTGCCCATCGAGAATTGGGTCAAGGGGGAGATTAAAGTCACCTCCCACTATCAACAGGTCATCCGTAGGAATAGGTTCTAATGAGCGGGAGACAGAGTCCCAGAATTCCGGGTCGTCTGCATTTGGGCCGTATATATTTAGTACATGAATGGGGTTGACTTCCCTTAGAAGATTAGTAATGGAAAGTCTACCTACTTCGTCGTGGGAGTGTGAGACTAGAGTAAGGTTAGCTTTTTTCGCTAAGAGGGTGATAACCCCTCCTTTTTTGTGAGAAGCTGGTGAAGACAGGATGTGTGACGCCCAATGGATGTTCAAGAAGCGTAGATCATCCTCGGACAGTTTGGTTTCTTGAAGTAAAATAATGTCCCCCTTGGATTTGGTAATATACTCGAGAACTTTCCTCCTTTTTACCGGATGGTTGAGGCCCTTAACATTAAGAGAGACTATCGTGAGATCATCGGCTAGTGAATTTGTCTTAGCCATTGGGGTTGAGGAGCATCGCTGAGAAAGTGCGTTGTGATCTAAGGAAGACAATGGGTAGCTCCCCAAGCTGCTCAGCGCGGACAACGTGAGGGCTATTGTGTGAAGGTACAGTGGACTGCAACAAAATACACCTGACATATGTGGAATAGGTAAACATAAGTACAAAACAGCACAGAACATAAAAAAAGACTAAGGATCTTTGAACTCTTTTAGCTCCATTTTCTCCCCTCCCTGCCCCCCCCCCTCCCCCAACCCCCTCCCCCTGTCCCAACCTCCCTCCCCCCATATACGTACATCGGGAGTCTGACGGCAGTCCCGTGCAAGGCAGAAGTCAGGGATACATAGATGGTAGCTAGTAGCTTCCCTAGACTAAGATAATGTAATGGTAGTAAAAATCTCTGTAATTTTACATATTTTAACCAGTACAAACTGCCGTGACGTTGAAAGGAAAGACCCATTAAGTATAACAGTGCACATGGGTGGTGATTAGAGAGCAAAGGCATTACGCAGTAAGGCGAAATGAATATAACTATAGCACATAGAATTATCTGTGTCGACGAGCAATAAAGAGCAATACAGAGCAATAAAGATCAACAATATTACGACGCTATATCAGGGCACAGGCCTATTAGCCTTAAAGCTGTAGCTACACCCACCGCAGATAGGCAAACTTTAAGGAAAGAAACATTGACCATAGGGTGGAACATACATCATGCGTAAATAGAACACGAAAGTACAGCAATATATTGGGGCTCAAGGCCTACTCACAGTACAGATGTGGGTACCTGCATCCGCAAGGAAGTGTCCAGCAAAGGAAACAATGGCACACTACTAAGAACAACTAGGCATATTACGCAGGAGGGCGAACATTGAGGCGCTGGGCATCAATTACGGAATTAGGTTGTTAAAGGTAGAATTGAAATTAGAATGACAGTGACACTTGAGATTGAGCCAGATTGAGGGTGAAATCATGTCTTCCTCTTGTTCGAGAGGCCGGACGCTAGGTCCATTTCTTGTTCGCGACGGTCTTCCAGAAGATCAGCAAGGATTTTGGGGTCTGTGAAGTATCTCGGGTGGCCGTTGAATACAACCCTGAATTTCGCTGGACCAGCAAAGGAGAAAGGAATGCTTTTGGATCTTAGCTTGTCTCTGAGCTCCAGGAAACCTTTGCGGATTGCCACTGTATCTCCTGAATAGTCTTGTGTGAAGATGATTCTATGGCCTTCCCATGAGATGGAGTGGTTTCTTCTTGCGAATTGGAGGATCATCTCAACGTGCTGAAATCTGAGCGGTTTGCAGATCAGTGGTCTGGGGCCATTGGAGCTCTTGGTAGCGAAGGTGGGGATCCTGTGCGCCCTATCCAATTCAAGGCCGTGTGGGAAGTCCAATTTGGTGATCATGGGAATCCATGATTCAAGGAATGCCATGCAGGAATCCGCATCTTTTTCGGAATTCTCCGGAACGCCAAATATCTTGATGTTACCTCTTCTGTTCCTGTCCTCCAACTCCGTGTTGTGGCATTTCAACTCTTCCGTGGTCTTTTCTAGACATTTGATTTTGGAGACTGATTGCTTTGAGATGTCCTCCATGTCGCTTATTCGTTGTTCTGCCGCGCCCAGGCCCGTGTTAATTACATTTATATCAGCTCTGATCGCAGTGAGCTCAAGTTGCATAGAGTCGGTATTGGATTTGGTGGATTTAGAAAGTTCATGTACGTCTGCCAGCTTCCTGAGAATCATTTCCATATTGGCTGCCATATCGGCTTTACTTTTGATGGGTGAGTCCAAAAGTGAGTCTGGTTTCGCCTTCTTAGAATTATTCCTGTCCTCTCTATTCGCCATTGTTGCCTGGTATATGTTCGCGTTCGCTGGGAGCCTGCTCGACCCTAAATGCTGTAGGAGGACACCGCTGGATGGCGAGGCTGGGTACCCTCGCTAAAAGAGTCGGCCGCAGGATTACTAATGCATCTGGATTATGTTCACGTTTGCTGGGAACCAGCCAGACCTTAACTACTGTAGGAGGACACTGCTGGCTGTCGAGACTGGGCCCCCACGCGAAAAGAGTCGGCTGCAGGACTACTTATGCGCCTGGGAACAGTTGAGTGGATGGGACCAGGCTCCATAGGATGTATGACACTGGTTACAGGTTTATGGAAAAGCAGGGAGCGCACTGAGGAACATGTAGGCGCAGAGACCGATCAATGCTTAGAAGATGGGGTGCGCTGCTCGTTTAGATCATGGGTGAGAATCTCCTCTTAAGGTGGTAATGCAACCATGAGGCAGTGAGGCCGGTTAAGAATTACCTCGTGGGCTTAATGACTCAGGCACAGGCACTCACAGTCAGAAGTGGCGAGGCATGGTGGGGCTGCACATACCTTCACTTGGAAGGAGGCTAAGGCACTGGATGGCAGAGGATGGGCTTGTGATGGGCCCAGAAGCTCACCGTGAGTCGGAGCGTGTAGTCCTCGTGGAGATCGCTGTCGTCGCCGCCGCCATTTTAGGGTCAGGCGCGTGGAGACGGGTGATTTCTACACTGCTGATCACCTACCAACCTCCGACGGCATTTGAACGCTTGAGGAGTATTTTCAGAGGCTGAGTTGCCTTTACTGCCGGCGGAGGTCGTCCGATGTCATTAGGAGCACTATCAGCGCTCGCGGGGATCAGGCGTTGCAGCCGCGACCGGGCACCGCCATTTTGGGCAAAGTCCGGAGCGAGGGTCGCGCGGCCGCCCGAAGACCAGCAAAGTCCCCAAAAAGCGGTCCCAGACAGATTTCAGGGCATCGATGGGTGCAGCGAGGGTCCCGGTGCAGGTATCTTGGATCTGGACCGAATAGCGGCGGTGGGAGCAGTGGTAACACAGAGCTCGCTCCCCCTTTCCACGGAGCACTCGGTTTAGGCGGCCATTCCTCCTGCCGTCCAAGCCAAGTTCAGTTGTTTCTATGATTAGAATGTTACTCTAATGTCTCTTCATCTATCCACTCTTAGCAATGTATATTTGAATTGATAGTTCAGTTGTTTCTATGATTAGAATGTTACTCTCTCTCATGAGGTTTCCAGTATATTTGAAATTATGAATGTAATTGCTATGAGAATTTATTATTACTATATGAAAGTATTCACTCTCAACAAGAGTTTGTGGTTATTTTAGCCAGTTTTTATGATTTACATCTTTGAGAGTTACCATTGCCATCAACTCTTCAACTAGGTGGTTCATCAACCAAATAGATGAAAAGTCAATTAACATTGGTCGATAAGCAAAAGTACAGGATGTTTAAATGTTGTGTCGGAGTAAACAAGAGTAAATTAAAGTAAAGTTAACAAACTCAACCCCTGTGCATCAGGGATTTGGGTGAATGTGTATGGGCCAAAGCATGTGATGTTGTTGAATATTTATCCGTGATCAGTTTATTGCCTTGTGCCTGGATCACCTGCTTAAGCCGCTCTTGTACAGTAGCCTTATATGATGGTCTATACAGAGGAAGGGCAATACCCTCCTTGATATTGCATCAGCTCACCCATCACAAGCTACTTAGGGTTTCTTTAAGAGTCCTATATTCATCACAATGCCAGCAGATACCAGCCCTGTTAAGATTACAAGATCCGCATAACTCCGCAAATCTAGTGCATTTCATCCCGACACTTCGGCTGATTAAGGAGGAATAATCCTGTAATTGAGTGCATTATCCCTGATGCCCCTGATTAGGGCTAATTTCTTAGGGTAACTTGTGGCCTATATTGCAATAAAATATAATTCTTCTTGGAGATTCTATAGGGGTATATGAATAACATTTCAGGGGCAACTATGCAGGCAGTGGCTGCATTATAACATATCCCCTTTCTTTACACAACTGAGAAATGCTCTACATCACCCATTGTATTAAACATAAATCACAAATTTACATTAAAGTATGCCATATTATGATAAATGCATTTAACAATTGAAATCATAAAATAAGGTACATATAACATAAATATGTTTGCTAACTAAACTTAAATCCTTACACTAACACAACTGAATATCTGTCCTAACACAACACCAACACAGCCCCCTTTTCCTTCACATTGCCTCAAGATTCTCCTCCCCTTTGATAAAGGAACACATCATTCATTATATAATCTTGGAACTTGGTAGGAACATGACATATTCTTTGTTCCTTACTCCTCATATTTGCATCTTCGCCCTTCACTCCACACCAACTTCTCCTCATTTTAATCAACTCTACTTCCTCGCTTACATTCGTACTACACCTTGTTTTTGTTAATTTCTTATCATCCATCCAAATGAATCCTGTGCATTGTTATTTCCTTTCTTTCCAACCATCCTGATTTTCCAGTGCTACATTGTTCTTTTTACAGTACAATGCCATCCTTCTTTTGTTTTATTTTTGTCCATTACGCAGCACCACAGGCCACTCATGGACAACCTGTACCTCAATGAGATCAAATAAATTGCTGATGCCATCACTTCTCTTCCCCAATGTGTTTTCCACATAATCTCATTTCTCAATCCTACCTCCCTTTAGATCGATGCCCCTTGCTCTCTCCTTGCTCCATGTTGCTTCATCCATTGAGGCAACAACTTAGTTCTAGCTTCTTTTCATTTAATTCCCACGAATGCTGTTTTGCCCGACACGCCATTCTACATCGTATTGTAAGCCCACACTGTCTCTCCACAACATCTCTCCCTCCCTTTCTACTCCTCACCGCCGTCTCTATTTTACCTTTAATCATGTGGTTGGCCCGCTCCACCATTCCATTTCCTTGTGAGTTATATAACGATGTATGGATATGTCTAATACCATGTTCTTTCAAGAAGTCTTTCTTAACAGTAGATGTGAGTTACGTTCCACTGTCTGCCACTAAGATTCCCGGACTCGACAAGTGATCTGCCAGTATGTTCCTCCATCCTGCCAGAAACTCTATGGTATATCGATATTCCTGTAGACTGGATGCAAACCAGGCCAACCTAGAGGACACTTTATCAGTACCCTCGGGTTGCAACACTTTTTCAAAGGTTTGTGGTCCATATATAATGTGAAATAGATTCCCCACACATATATAAGGAAATGTTTAACAACCCATGCGGCTGCTAATGCCTCCAATTTATTTGGGTTTAATGACCATGAGTCAAATGCCACTGTTTTTTCTACCTCATCTTAGTACTGCGATAACACAGCCCCAATGCCATGAACACTGGCATCCACTGTTACTTCGGTCCTGTTTTGGGTTCAAATAGAGTTAGAAACTTTGCACTAGTAATTTCCTGTTTAACACTTACAGAAGCTTGTTCTTCCCTTTCACTCCATACAAATTCCTTCCCTTTTCTTAACAGTTTCCATAATGCCTCCGTCTTTTCTGCAAAGTTACCCATACATTTTGAATAATAATCTATTAACCCCATGAAGGACCTCAGTTGAACTTTCCCTTTTGGTGCTGGAGCTACTCTTATGGATTTAACTAAATCCTTCTTAGGACCAACTCCATGCTTTGAGATGGTGTGACCCAAATACTCTATTTCCAACAAAAACCAAAACTTATCTCCAATACTCTAACTAGTGCTCCATTCTTCTCTTTCCTCTTGCCAATGAAGACCAATAGGTCACCTTGGAAAAATCGTACATTCAGAAACCCTTCAAATAACCTACTCATCAATCATTGGAAAACACTAGAGGCTGATGCTAACCCAAAAGAAAGCCTTGTAAATTGGAACATTCCTTCCATTGTGATGAAGGCTGTTAAGTTTTAAGATTTTGCATGCAATTTAATCTGGTGAGAGGCAGATTTTAAATCCAAACTTGTAAAGTATTTGGCACCACATAAGCGTAAAGCCATCTCTGATATGCTAGCTAGGCATGAACTGTTCATAATTAAGCAATGGCTTAATGCTCTTAGGTCCACACAGAATCTTAACCGCCAATGCATTCTTTTGTATTCCAATCCAATCCAAAAGTTCTTTATTTCGGCCCTCAAGGCCATAAAAGATACTGTAAAACACATTAAAATCATCCATTCATAAAATTCAGATTAACAATAAAAGCATTTGCAAGGAAAGCTCTTAAAAACAATAATTACATTCTAAAAATGAATTAAAAAAAAAAGTCAACATACTCTGCACTAGGGTTTTATCTTCCAGTTAATTCTTGGCTTTGCAGTAATTTTTTTCTAGTGATCCACATAGCTAGTAGGAACTTGGAAAGTGCAAAAAAAATGCAATTTAAAGTGCTAATTTTTAGGATTCTGAACGAATGTAAACAGTTTCTGAAACCTAAATGCCTACACAGTGGTACCAGCCAATGCCTCCTTGGTCTGCTATAAGCGGGGCAAAAAAAAGAGCACATGAACTTCATCCTCCACGCTAGCATTGCATCCTGGGCAGGATTTATCGTCCATGGCAGACCATTTGCTTGTGAAGACTTTGAGAGGTAAGGTACCATACCTCCATTGGATAAAAAGTTTCCTTGCGGTGATAGGAAAAATAATATCCATAAATTCTTCAAACTTAAAAGAACTTTTGGAGACCAGGAATTGATCAGTTAGGGTCCCGATTGTATGGGCACACACAAGCGTACTTAGACTTTTGTCCTTAAAGATCCTGGTCAGGGATTTGCAGGAGACCGCGCAACAACCCCGTTCAGGATCCTCCCACAAGAGATCCAGACCCAGTCGTGAGGATTCTCATTTGACATATGCCATCCAAGGTATTCTATTAGAACAGCTTAAGCTCAGTATGTGCTTCAGCTCTTGCCTGTAGTGTGACAATTCTGTAGTGGACCATAACCTATGCCAAAACCTCAAGGGTTTAAGTGCGAGCTCGTCACCTATAGAAGGCAGTCCCAGATCTAATCTTAGGGGTAGGAGTGGAGTGCCTTGTGGTAGCGACAACAACCATCTGAGGAAATTTGTCTCTACCTTGGTGAGTTCTATGTTACCATTGTTCCCCCATAATTCTCCGCCGTAAAGTGCAGCTGCTCTGACTTGGGGTTTGTACATCTCTAGCGGTGGGCTTACTGGCTTGAAGATTGAGAAGTTTGTGACCTTCAGAATGCCCCCCAGTAGTTGCGATAGTTTTAAACGAGATCTTACTATCTGTGGTCCCCAGGATAGGTTTTCGTGCAGAGTAACCCCCAGGTATTGGAACGTCGTGACCCTTTCCAACCTGTCCGACCCTAGAGTCGGATTGGGCCTGGTGGTTGCCGAGGGATTAAATACCGTAAACTTAGTTTTCTAGGCATTTATATCGAGGCAATGATCTCTACAAAAATCCACAAACCCGTCCAATATCCGTTGGATCCCCATTGGGGATCTGGAGAGCAGGAGGGTATCATCGGTAAACATGATTGCCGGAATCCTCCTGCCTGCCAGCCTTGGGGCATCATTGTTAGGGACATTGTCAAGGTAAGATATTACACCATTGACATAGAGGCAAAACAGGGTCGGTGCTAGGACACAACCCTGTCTCACCCCCCTGCCAACTGGAAACCTAGATGACAGTGCCCCGTCCCTACCACATCTGACCTGGGCGAAGTTCCCATCATGGAGCCTAATCAATGCATGCAAGAGCTGCGGTGGATCGCCCAATTCCCCAAGAACCGCCCACAATTTTGCTCGCGGCACCAGGTCAAAAGCGGACCTGAGATCCACAAACACCATGTACAGGCTGCCTCCCTCTATTTTTGCCGTTTTCCAGAAAAGGAGAAGAAGGCGAAAGATCTGGTCCATGGTGGATGTGTTCTTCCTGAATCCTTCCTGGAAGGGACTAAGGATCGCATTGTCCTCCATGCAGTCCAAGAGTTGATCCAGCAGAAGGCGGGCAGAAAGTTTTTGGGGGACATCTATGAGGCTGATCGGCCTATAGTTGGCTGGGAGCAGAGGTGAGCCCTTTTTAAAAATCGGGACTATCTCTGCGCCCAGCCTAGTACAGGGGATCTCCATTCCCCCCAAGATTGAGTTAAAAATAATATGCAGGTAGGGACCCCAAATCTCTGGTTGGTGCCTGAATAAGTCTCCCGGCAGTTTATCGAGACCTGGGGCCTTCCCCCTTGAGAGTCTACCTATTGTGTTAAGCACTTCTCCCAATGTGAACTCCAATGGCTCACACTGTGCAGTTGCAATTAGGGAGGGTGCCTCTTTGGCCACAGTTGGACCTTCAGAATATAGTGCACTAAAATGGGATTCCCATACTGAGGGAGCAATATTTGGCTCTACAGCCTCCTCCGGTTCCCCTGAACCCGTATTAACTAGCGACCAGAATTTTCGTGAGTCCCTTGATTCTAGGGCTGATGTTATATTATGCCATCTGTCCCAGTCCCATTCACTCTTAGCATGGGCCATGATCTCTTTATACTGCCGTCTGAGCTCATGCATTTTATGCTTATTGGTGCCAGACTTAACCTCTGAGATCAACTCAGCCTTGGCTTTTATGCATGTAGAGTTATACCAGGCTGAGGTTGGTGTCCTCTTCTTCCTTCGATTGGTCACTGGGTAAAAAACTTCTCCCAGCCCATCAACTAGCTCAGCATGAATATGCCCCAGTTTGTTGATTGATCAAATTGTCCAACTCAATAAATCGGGGTAGGGCTAGATCATAGATTTTAGCTATGTTGTCTGTGGAGTCCACTAGTTTCCCCCATTTAATCCTTCGCCTGTTATTGGATAGTAATAACGCCCCTGTGTCCCGGTCATTTGTTTTAGTAGTGGGACTTTCTCTAGGCCCTGGAAAGACCATTGCCAGACAGAGGGCATTATGATCGCTATCAGCCCTCTCCTTTACACTAAAGTCCAGAACCTTAGACCACATACCTGTTTCCACTCGAATGTAGTCTAAGCGTGATTCATGGCCCTTCCTATTAAAGGTACACTTTGAGGGGCTAGCGGACAGAGTACGCCCATTACAAGCCCTCAAGGCGTTGTTCAGGGTGAGGGACATAATCTGTATCGCCAAGGGAGACCATGATTTCGGACTCGGCGATTGGCAAGTGGGAATCCCCCAATAGTCATTCTCACTCATGAAGGCGCCCTCATTTGGTCCCAATAGTGGCTCGAACTGGCAGTTGACATCCCCTCCCACCAAAAGCTTAGTCAGCTGGTAATGACCCTAGAAAATGGGATAGTTCGTCTATAGTGGGTGATTCCATTGCCAAACTGACTGGACGTGAGTACACGTTCACGACAGCTAATTTATAAGTGTTGGGCCATTTGAGAAGTACACATTGGATATCTTCCGAATAAGTTAGCAGATTTTCCGCTGTGCAACCTAGATGAGTAGCAACCCAAATTGCAAGGCCTCCTGACGGCCTCCAAATTGCAAGGCCTCTTGACGGCCTCCCATGACCAGCCCACCTGGCAGGAACATAGAAAGTTGCAAAACCCTCCCTGGGGTAGACTCCCCTAGCCCAAGTCTCCTGGAAAAGACAGATATCAATGTTATCCACCAGGGAACCCCAGTCAGTGGAGTCAAATTTGTTAGCAATACCTGCCAGATTCCATGAGAGTATAGTCATCCTCTTTGGATCCGGAGTGGCCACACTCCCCACTCGGGGCTCCCCATCACGTTCTGCCTCAGTGGGGGGGTCCCCACCTGGGGAGACCGGCCCAACCAGATCCTCCGAAACTAATACATGATCAGATCCCCCAGTGGATACATGTATATCCAACTGAGAACCTGAGGACCCACTCATTTGCTTCTTTAGTGCCCGGTCGTCCCCCATCATATTGTCAATTTGGAGTCCCATCTCTTTGGCCTGCTCGTTACAGTCCAGTCAGTCCACCGTATCCAGGCATGAAAACCTGTTCTGCAGGGCTGGGTAACTCTGTGTGTGCGTCTGATTATGCGTAGCCCCTTCTAATCTAACCCTGGAGTGATTTTGCATTAAATGCCAACCTCCTACCCTATCTTGAAAGTTGGCTGGAGGGTAGAAAAAGGATAGCGGGTAGCGCCACATTGTAGACCCGCTACTGTTGTAACTCCAGTTGCAAATATGCTCAACAGTGCGGGGATTCCTAAAGTTAACCAGAATGCAGTCGCCCGCTATAGTTTTAGACCTACGTCCCACCCAAGGAACTCTTCTTACCATTAATATTTCACTAGCAACAATAGTGGGCAATGGTCTATTTACATTAAGCCAATTGCCCACTTTGTTTTTTAGGGACATGCATGACTCCTTTTCCATTTCCATGTTGCTTAGTTCAGGGACACCAGTCAGAATGACCAAATACGGACTAGTTTCCGGTGGCAAATCAATACTGGGGTTCATCTTGGATGTTTTCGGGGCTGAGTCTGCCCCTTTTCCTTTGAATTTGTCATGCCCGTGAGGCTACTATTACTCGGGGTTTCATGGCTAATTACAGGGGGATCTAGGATACAGCCTGAGGGCGCATTGTTACTGTTAATGACGCCAACAGTTGGAATGGGTGCATTATGAACAGGGGCACCCTCACACCTATTATTTACTGCTGGATTCCCCTGTTCTACTAATTTAGAGTTTGCCTTTGGTGTGATGTCCCTTTTAGCCTGATCAAATTGGATGAGCCTCTGCTCAATGCGCTGAAGACGGAGTTCCAATGGTTTCACCAAGGTCTTAAGCAGGTCACCCAGTATAGTTATTATATGATCATTAGCTACGATAGAATCTGCGTCCTGGTGAGCCATGTCCATGGTGCTTTGGCATGGATCCTTTTGGTACAATGTCTCTGGCCCCTGCACTCCCCGGATGTTTTCCACACAAGCTCCCTCGCCCACAGATAAAGTGACACTTCCAGAGGCAACTTTAGCAGTCGCGGCTTTGGCACGCTTCGTTTTCCATCTGCCACCCACACAAGTCACTGCACGCTTACGTTTTGGGTAGGCCCTCCTCTGACTGTGCTTATTATAAGAGATTGTTTGATCTTTAGGAGGGTCGACCCGAATTGATGTGTCTACAGTCACTGGGGATTCCACAATTTGCTGAGGGCCAGGTGCGGAGATATGCTCCTCTATGTGGATTGCAGGTGAAGTATGGACAAGGGCTGAAACCAACAACGTGCCTGGTGGTTGCTCGCGCTCCGGCGTGCGAGCATTAGCAATTTTGACCATCGAGGAGCGTTTCGCCAAGGCAAGGTCCTGCGATACACGTCGCTCCATCAGCGATATTCCCTGGTCGATCACTGAATTAGCCCTTGTGATAAAGTTATCCAGGGTGCCTGTAAGCTGTCCCCTTGCGGCCATAGTTTTATTTCTCAATTCCCGGGAGGTCATCCTTAAACTAATTTGTTTTAACTAACACCCAAATGCTTGTTCAAATGCCCGACGCGGGGAGAATAGAAAAGTTATATAGGAGGAGTCATGTAGGCGTGGCTTGCTCCCGGCCTAGGTGGTGTCAGGTAAGGGTTCCTGGGACTTGGAGTCCGCCTTGGTGCTCCAGCGAGACTTCTACAAGCCCAGCATCGCAATATCTTTTCCCCTCTTTCCCCCGCCAGAGTCCGCGCAGCAGAAGAATTGCCAGGCAGGGACCGTCCCTTCCTCGCATACAAGAGTGTTCCTAAAGACCTCCACGATGCAGCACCCCGCAATACTTTCAGTTAGAGCCAAACTACAGAGTTCGAGACAGTCCAAGATCAGCCCAATTCCCAAGCGCGAAGCTGTTTTTTTTGTGGTCACAGCTCCGCTGCAGTAAATAGAAAACGCCATCAAATATTTCCTTCAAAAGTAGTGCAGCCTGTGTAGTCACAGCCTTCCTCCTTACACTGATAGCGTGCGACGCCGTGGCAGTAAAAAAAAAAAGGATAGCGCCGCCTAGTATTTCTTTCCAAGACTCGAAAACTCAGAAACTCAGAAACTCAGTAATCACCACTGGAACAGCCATTCTGATGCCTCAACCTGTTCGATGACATTTCCTTATTTCCTTCACCTCAGCTCTCAGCACTATTGGAGCTTTTTAGCACCCCGTGCCTAATCGGCATGGCACCTTCTTTTAACTTTACTCCATGCACATATCCCTTTAGGGTCCTATTTCAATCCTTGAATAATTCCTAAAATGTTATGAATATGATGTCTAGCCCCTCCTTATCCTGCACTATCAGCACTTATTCATTAGTTTTAGGGTCCAATATAACATGCAAATCATAATGTTGTATCCAACCCAAAATTGCTGGAACCTCCCTGGACATCCTTCAGATTTTCTTCCTTTAAATGCAAACTTTTAATGTTGTCCCCACCATATCCTTTGAGCTCTATCTTGTGATGTATCAGAAATCGTATTTTGTTTGTAGGGGTGCATCATAATCACACGAGTGTAGAGCTCACCCGCGTATAATCCCTCGTTGAATTAACTTGAAGTATTAGAATTGTGAAATGTATTAACTTGAAACATGATGTGTCTAGGCCATTGACAAGTAACATGGAGATTAAACATAGAAAGTGAATGTAACTAGCAGAAACATTAACATGAAGAACTTGTGTTGTGAAACTAACAATTATTCATGTACTAAATGTGTCTATTGACTGTATCATCTTATATGTAGGTAAATGCATTATTTTAATGTGTCTCATTTCCCATGAAACCCGTAAAGCTTAAATTTCATGCCTGCTAACATAAGAAAACAGCATTGCAATTTGTTCTTTCTCATGTTTTGTGTTGCAGGTGGAGAAGCGCTCATGCTAGCTAGAATAATATCTTTGTTTTATTACTCATGCAAGGAGATGCAAGGATGTGTAGGTGAAAATTTGAAGGAGGGTGAGCCGCTGTGAGGAGTGAAGGTGGCGTCAGAATGTGCGATGCAAAAGGTCAGTTGGTGTAACTCTGCACTGGGATTGGTTGGTAGTCATCGAGAAATTGTGGTTGGAAAAGAATTGTTCCATCATAATATTTTGAACAAATTACAATTGAAATCCTGTGATGTATTAGGGTGTTACGGGATTTCTTCAGATGTGATCAAGGGGTTGTTACTTGAGTGGGAAAAAGGGCGCCACCCTAGGGTACTCCAGCACATTATATGGTGATAAAAGTTGGGCTCTATACTATAATTTGGCTCCAAAATAGGCATACTATCACTGAAAAGGAGGGTGAATAGTCTTTTACAAGCTTTGGTTCATTTCAGCTGGATGTATTGCATCAGTTAAGAGTAGCAATGTTTGCGCTGCAACCTTTGCATGGACCAACACAGTTTGAAGGTTAGATACCTGGATGCGCGCAGCACATGCTAAACAGTGGGAGAAATACGAAGGGAGAAATAAGAAAACAGTGAGTTCATATCAGAATGCACAGTGGGACGCACAGCTTAAAAAAAGGGGGGGGGCTTACCATAGAAAATAAAGGTTATCCCCGGTTCTGGTAGAAGAGGGAGGTCTCCAGGAGAGGAGTAAAAAGGCAAATGGAAGTAACTGCAGTGACAATGAAGGCCTCTCGAAGCCGTTTGATGGTGAACACTGCTTTTCCAATAGAAAGAGGACTGACTCTGTGAGGAGCCCGCAAGGAATCCAACCGGACTAGTACTATTGGGGAGTGTTTGACTTTGTGCATCATTTACCAGAGGGTGCGGGACTGCGAGTCCCAGCAGGCGGAGCGCAAAGATCACCAGGCGCACCTGCGACTCTTCTTGCCCCACTCCTCCCCTGTATATAGGTACTCCGATACCCGCGCACGCGGGAACGCGCGCGGGCTAAGCCCGGGCAAAGGGTGGACCGTCTGGGGCCGTCCGAGGTCGGACGTGGGCGGGTCGGGCCACCCCCTTTTCAAGAATCTGTTTGGGCTGAGCTAAGAACATTTTTATCAATCTTTATCTATTGTATTAAGGGTTACGCAATTCCTATATTTTAGTGTTGTTATCTGGGCAATTATTTGGGCTTTTTTTATTAACTATGGGGCATATTACCAAGCAATAGCGATAATTATCGCTATTGCTTGGTTAGCGGGAAAAAAATATCGCCGAGCAACGAGGATTTTTACCGCTGAGATACCTTGATATTATCAAGGTTTATCTCAAAAGCAGTAAAAATCCTGCGAAATGCATGAATATCGCAGAAAAATCTGCGATATTCATGCATTATCGTGACAATGCTCTTAGCCATGTTATCCACCTTCCATTGGATAACATGGCTAAGAACTGCTTTTAGCAGGCGTTAGCTTTTGGAGATATTCGCGCTTAGCGCGAATATTTCCAAAAGTTGTTAATAGGAGTTAGAGATGTTAGCGACTGTTTTCAGTCGCTAACATCTTGGCACGCCCACTTTGCATGTCATTAGCGATAATTATCGCTGACATGCAAAGTGGGCCCCTAAATGCCCGCTATCGCCTACAAGCTGTCGCTAACTGGTGTTAGCCACAGCTTGGTAATAGGGCGATAAAATTATCGCCGCATTAGCGGGAAAAAGTCCCGCTAATGCGGCGATAATGCCCTTGGTAATATGCCCCTAGGTCTTTACGCTCGGGGAAAGAAAGAGTGACACAGGTCACTACCAAGAATGGGGTGGTATCAGGTACTCTTGATCACTTTTTTAAGCGGGCTACTGTCATCCTAGAAAAGGAAATTGCTTACGCTGAAAAGAGATTATCAGTGGATCTTGTTAATGGCAAACGCTGGTCGCTGGGTAAAATTGGGTTAGCATTATCCCCACCTCAAATTATTCTCCCAGACAGCGGCTTAATACAATGCCCAAGATTGGAACCGCACCCTGTGGCCTTGGAGGGTGAGATTGATGGGCGAAACTCGGTTACACCTACAATTAGTGCATCTATGGACAGCTCTCTAAATAGTTTTGGAGACTTGTCACTGCCACCGAGCCCTGCTCAAAACCCCATAGTCCTGGGAGGACTACTCAACTTCAAATCTAGCAAAAGAAAAAGAGTGGACAACACCCAGACAGGGAGATACGCTAAGATATCTAAAACCAACAATATAGTGCCCCCCCCTGGTTGTTGTAAGCCCCACAACTTCGATAATGGGCCCTGCAGATACTGTTGTCCAACCCCAGTCTCTTAGTACAGATGATATACTCTTGGGTAAAATCGAACATCTAGTTAAATCCCTGATGCTACCCTTGTTGGACGGACCAGGTTGATAACTACAAAACTGGATCTGCTGGAGAACCTAGTAAAAGATAACTCAGTCAGACTGGGTAACTTAGCTAAGGGTTCTGAAAACATCTCAAAACCCTCTGTAGGACATCAGAATAAGGGGGTTAGGGTCACAACTAGGCGGGACCCTACATCTATAACGGCTCCAAAGTTATCACAGGACAAAAAAACATGTAACGAGAAAGCTCCCATAGTACCAGTCCCTAGGGCTCCCACTAAAAGCAGGCTACCGCAGGTTGGTGTATCGACTAACCCTAGGTCTACTACAAGCAATCCTGCTAGTGGTGGTCAGCCATCGGGGCCTGGCATAATGGGCAAAGAAGCAATCAAGCAGAGGCCACCATGTGTAAACCTACCCCCCGAGTCTGCACCTTACACAATCATCCTGACGGGAGTCACGACTATCGGGGTGGATAAAATGGAATCCCATAGAGATCTAATAAATAAGGTCACCTTTTGGTTGAATAAGAACAGACCCCTTCCCCCAATGTCCAACACTGAGATTTTAAATGTCAGAAGAACAGGCTGGGTGGGTTACTGCCCTAAGGATCTGGAGGGCGATTGTGTTATTATTAATTTTAAAGATCCTTGGGTGGTAGATTTTATTCCTAGAGAACCCAGATAGATGTACAATCGTTAGGCCTTAACTACTTCTACCCAAAAAATAGGAGAGCCCCGGTTAACCCCAGAGGGATAAGACCGTTCATGAGACCAACCCATGATTGGACAACACATTTCCCCCAATACCCCCCTCTGTTCAATAGGTTCGAGCCCCTCTCCGGTCTAGAGGGAGTTGATTGACTCCAGGGCAGCTCTGGAAATTCAATAGCGCTCAGGAGATCTAGCATGAGTCTTACTGAGGTTTGTTTCCCAGTGGCCGAGGTACCCCAAATTATTGAAGCTAGTAAACTGGATCAGACTGGGATTAGGAGTAAGGTTCCAGGTGAATACAAAGAAGTTTACGGGGCTATAACATTACTTCCAGACTGCCTATCTGGAGACTCCCCAGTTAGTGAGTCCCCAGTGGGTGGGGGAAGCCCTCCAGTCCTTTTATGGAGCTCCAGAACCCAAGCTTAACTTACCCTCAGGACCCACATCTTAAAATTGCTTCTTGGAATATTGCTGGTTTGAAAGGGAAAAGGGATTCGGGGATCAAAAGGTAGAGCCTCAGGAGGCCTAACAATCTGGGTGAGGCAGTCCCTTAGTTACAAAATCTCTGAAGTGGTAGTGCAAATCCCTGACATCCTAGGGATTAGGCTTGCCAGGAAAGATCAGCGGGAAATCTTTATTGTCAACATATATGCACGCGGCCTGCCAGGTGGTCGGTCGACAGCTATTATTGACAATTTAGACTCACTTTTTAACTCCATCGGGTCAGATACATTTCTGATAGTGGCCGGGGACTTCAACTGTACCTTCGAACCTTACCTGTGTGAGGGCGATGACATCCATACTGAAGAAGATGCACTTTGGAATGTCCCACACTTGGCACTAAACCCTATTAAGAGGGGGACTGAGGCTGTCATCCAATGGCTGGGAATATGCTTCGAGTGGGGGCTGAGAGCTGTAAACGGCCGCTCGCACTCTGACAAAATGGGCTGCCCAACCTTTGATAATGGCACTTGCTCTAGTCGTATTGATTATATTGTAATAAAAATAGAGTTTTGGTCATTATTGGATGACATGGCAGTCATAGTGCTCCCAGAAAGTGACCATAACCCCTTGGTTCTAAGCTTAAAACTGGAAGTAAATATTGGGTGTTGTAGTAGCACTAGGCATGTGAAACTGACGCCTTCCTAAGTAATGACAGACGAAGGGTTCATTGGAGTAAGGTCATTGATGACCACACAGTCCTAGAAAGAATAACTAAGGAGGTATTAACGACTCGGGCTGAGACAGAGGCCCAGTTAAATACTCAAGGGCAGCTTGACCATATGATAGAGCTCCATGAGCAGCTGTTTGTAAAACTGAAAACTTTGCTCACAAAACCACCTAAACCCGGGACAGACTTAGTGCCACCACGGGGGAAGAAATGGTACAATAAATCATGTCGTTCAGCTTATAGCTCACTGGTCAATGCAATCAAATCAATGGTGGTAATGAACATCAGACAGGCTAGGATAACCTATAAGAAAGCTCAAAGGGATGCTAAAAGAGCCTGGGACTATAGACGCTGGCAGGACCTTTATGAAGCGAGTATGTCATCTAACCAGATCAAGTTTTGGCAGGTGGTGAGATCGTGTGGAAACCTGGATTCGCAAACTCCGGCGAATCATGTCCCAGTTGAGAAATGGGTGGAGTATTTTGCGTCTCAGTTTAGGGCCTTTGAATCAGTTGAAGAATGGGGTATTGAAACTCTAGCTCCTAGGTCCTCATTGGTAAGCTCACCACTAGTGTTTGTGAGCAGGGACACAGAGCTTGCCTTGGGTCTCGTCCAGGCTGGTAAAGCCCCGGGCATTGACTGCATCCCTGCAGATTTATTTAAATTTGACCTGGTGAACTGGGTCCTATACATCATGACACTAGCTAACGCCATTGCTAATGGGGCTAGGATCCCGGACTCCTGGAAAGGGGCCAAAATTTTACCGATATTTAAAAAGGGGGATCGCTCCGCCCCAGGGAACTACCGCCTTATAAGCCTAATAGACGCTATTCAAAAAGTGGTATCCAGAATGTTACTGGCTAAAATCCAGGATTGGGTCGAAAATGAGAATATCCTATCGCCTATGCAAGCAGGTTTTAGAGCCAGCGTTAATACAATAGATCAAGTGCTTAGATTTCTTTTGATCTATTAGAAAGTGGTGCACTTGGGCGGAGGAACCATTTACGCTGCTTTTGTGGACCTGAAGTCCGCATTCGATCTTGTTCATAGAGAAAAGCTTTGGGCGGTCCTAGGTAAAATGGGAATGCCTTATGAGCTCCCGAACCTAGTAATACGTTTACATGAGGAAAATTTTGCCAGGGTTAGATGGGGTAACTAGGGCCAGGTAACTGAAAGTTTTCCGGGTAGCCGCGGAGTCAGGCAAGGATGCGTACTTGCTCCTACCTTATTCCTCCTTTTTATCAACCAGGTTACCCAGTACTTTGCAGACTTTCCAACTGACACACCCATATTAGGTGGTAAAAAGTTTCCCCTCCTTATCTTCGCAGACGACACCCTTATTATCTCAAAAACTCGAAAGGGCCTGCAATCTGCGATAAATACGTTTGAGGTTTTTTGTAAACGGAATGATCTACAGTTAAACGTATGTAAAACTAAATTTATGGTATTAACCAAAAATAAGCCACTAAAGAGTAATACTTGTATGAATGGCACGGCCTTAGAGCAGGTAGAGGTAATGCCTTATCTCGGAGTTGTATTAGACTATAGGACTAGGTGGAAACCACAACTTGATGCCATTTGTTTAAAATGTGCTAGATTAACTGGTTGTCTTATTAAAGAGCAAAGAATGTCACAAATTAAAAGGATAGCACCGGTGCTTAAAATATATGAGGCTAAAATAAGCTCTGCCATCCTGTATGGCGCGGATCTCTGAGGCTTCTCTGACCTTTCCCAACTGGCTAAAATCCAAAACACATTTCTACGTCATCTGGTGGGCCTTCCGCAATCCTCCCCGATGAAACCCCTAATGCTTGATCTGGGCCAACGGTCGATTATAGATGTAGCCCGGTACAGGATGTTGGGGTTGTGGAGGAGAATCTGGACAACACCGGAACTGGCTATCTTTGCTAATGAAATTTTAGAAATAAGATCAATTCTGGGATCTAGCAATCTTCCATGGTTTAGAGCTGTTAAGTCCATGCTGGTAAATATGGGTCTCAGTTGGTTATGGACGGCGCCTGAACTTAATGCTTTTCCATTGAAGAAACAATTCAAAGAACTTTATTGGGCCTCCATTAAAATTCAAATTGTTGCACAATCAGACTCTATCACCCTAACTGGTAGGTTCCTGGCACATAAATTAGACCCCCATCTAGAAGAGTATTGGGATACCATCACCAGGAGTAATGATAGAAAACTCTTCCACCAATTTAGGGTTGGTACTCTTCCGGTGAGGACTTTTACCAGATCTTGGCGTGACCACTCACCTGAGCATTGCCCGTGGTGCAGGGATAAACCTGAATCAATAGGTCACATCTTTTTTGCTTGCCCAGCATACCTTGCACCACGGAGAAAATGGCTAAAGCCAATATGTTCTAGGCTAAGAACGAGAGTGAGTTCAGAAGCCCTATGGGTTCTAAGAACCAACGCAACAGAGATTGTGATTATTGCAAAGTTTCTGGGTTGGTCATGGCTTATTAGAACAAGGTACCTATCCAGGAGTTGAGTATATTTTACTTATATTCAATTTTTAGCATAGTTAATACGTCTGATTCTGTACATTTAATCACGTCTTAAACCAAGTACGATACCCTCGTGTTATTGTAGTGTACAGTTTATTTAAAATGCAAATTACATGGGGTATCAAGTTTTTATCATTGTCATTCTTGCCAAAGTACATTGTGATTTTATGTATCTTTTTACATTGTATTATGGATGGTTTTATTTGTCGTCTTTTATGATGAAATATTTCGAATAAAGACGTATGAACTGAACTGAACAATGAAGAATGTTTGTTGGATGGGTTGTTATTTGAGCGTCCTCACTTTACAGTCCGCAATCAGTGGACAGGGGGCAGTGTTGGAGCAAGGTTGCGCATGTAAAGCGACTTGCTCGGACTCAACACCCTCGACATAACAGGTAATATATTATTCAATATGTTTTGTGTACTAATAATTGCACCAAACGACATACTAGGTATCTAGGGTAAGCTTTTCTATGTACTTTCACTAACAGTAATCCGCTTATATTAAAATGGCTGCTGCTATGCGGGATTTCTTATTGGGCATGCGTCTGTCATACTCATGTGACATGACGTACTATCTAGCTTGGGGGGAAACTTTTGCCTCTGCACACTAGAACTAAGGTGGCTGCTTTATGTTACAGCATGCATGAAGCTTGCACTGCTGCTTTTGGTACGCTGTTTGTTCTGCCTAAACACTAAACGCAATAGTTAAAATAAATCAATTGGAATAGAGTAGAGATAAATGGTATACAGTGCCTGCATTTATTCTGTGGTCTAAAACTGTTTCTTTTCTATTCTTACATGTATCCTATTTTGGGCCTGGGATGTGCTATGACTCCATTTTGTGAACCCACACTGCGCATGTCAAACTTCAGGAAGAAGCTAAAGTCATTCGTCATTGAAACAAAGCCAAGCTTACAGCACACTGGAAGATGCGCCTGGGAACCTAACCAGATGACCCCAAGCGGAAGACAAATTGTTAACATTGTATTTCTATAAGAACATTCATTGTTGGGTGGAATAAAATGCATGGGAAAAATAAATTGATGGGCAGGAACGCTGATATTAATATTCAGAAGAAAAAGTTTCATTTTAGTATGGTGCGATGACATCTCCCCGTTTTATGTCCAAGCAAAATTGGGAGTCCTTACATTTGCAACATTGGAGGGGTGGTACACTGCCCAGAAAAAGAGCATAACTAGAGTAGGCTTAGTTAGCTAGTTGTCTGACTTGTCCGAATAGCTGACCTGTCACTGACCCAACGCACTAAATAGGTGATCGGGAGCAGAGGTGCTGGCGGAGCCCTCTGTCAGAAGATTCGATAACCCAATCGGGGTTTGGGAGCTGGGTGCTGGCGAAGCACTCTGTCCGAAGATTTGCTGACCCAGTCGGGGTTTTACTGTTAGCTGCAGAGAGGGTCCAATGCAGGCGTTTGTCCTTTAGCTGCGGGTGCCGGTTCTAGCCTGAGGTGGTCCTGTCCTGATCCAATTTGGTCCGTACTTGTCCTGATTCTGGTTTTCACCTGTTCTTTGCTGTTGGCACCTGCATCTTTGGGTTCTGTCCTTTATCCCAGCCCCTGGCCAGGGTTGATCATCACACCACTCTAGGTAAATATAATTAATGTGGGTTCGTCATTGTATTGTTTTCCCCTCTCTACCCTTCCTATGTTTCAATGCTTAAAGAACATTTCGCATTTTAATCATATTCTTGCTGATTGATCAAGTTTCAACTAATGTAGTATGGACACTGACATTTAATAATTTTCATAGATAAAGAGTTTAAACCTTTCCCGTGTTTGTGGTAATTTTATTACAGAAAATGTTATTTGCTACCTATTGTCTTGCTAATTCCCTGATCCAATAGGTCTCTAGGTACCAGTGACTAGGATTGATAAGTCAAATGGTATAGGACCTGAATGGTTAAGCAAAATTTGATCGAGCATAGGTTTACCTGTTCAAAGTGTGTATGTTGATTTATGGGCCCAGGTGAGTATGGTAAAAAAAATCTCGGGCAGGTGAGCCCGCACTCCATCAGTTCTTTTGGTAGCAGAGGTAAGGTTAGGGTTTAGTTAAGATAGCAAGTTAGTCAAAGTTTGATTCTTGATTGTATTGATAAATATTGATTTTATTGGTTTTATGTATTAACCAAAGTTGATCGTATCCGTTTTATGTTTTGTCTGGAGACCCCTGGGGCAGAATAGAGGGTGGTAAATGGAAGCCACACTGCAGTGAGGTCACTTGCCTGTAGGAAGTAAGGGCATGGTTAGGTAGGACCAGAAGCACTGTTTTAGAGAATTTTCTGTATAAATGCGTGAATAATAGATAGCAAAGAGTTCGCTGGCAAAACTTTGGTGCGATATCACCTAGAAAGGGTAACACTGGAGGAGTAGCATTTTCTTCTGAGCTTGATTGACAGCAAAGGGGTTCACTGGTGAAACTTTGGCCTTAAATACACCTAGAAATGGTAAGTCCGAGGGAGTAACAGGTTCTCCAATGTTTAAGTGAAGGGTAGACGGAAGGGATCTACTCGTAGTGTGTGAAAAGTAAGCGGAAGGGATTTACTCGCAGTGTGTGAAAATTAGCTTTTCTTCGAATTAGTCACTCAGGCACAGTGGCAAATGTTTCTACATTGTTGATTAATGAAATTCGCATTTTTAAGTGAAAAGGAGAAAGTTTTCGTATTACCTTGCAAAGGAGGGAGTCAGTCGTGGTGCTGCACTGACGTCACTCAGAGCCACGCTGGTATTTGCTGAGACAGCGGGTGTGTAGATAAGGTAGTAATTGTAAAGGAGGGGTGAGCACAGGAGCGTGAGAACTAGTCTTACGGGAAAAGCCGGGCAACTATTGGTTGAGTACATTTAAATTCAAATTTTTGATTGGTCACTAAAAAATAAAAGACGCGCTGGTATTGAAAGTATTTTGTAAACAAATTGAGTGTCATCCTAAAGATTTGGTTTAAAATATATGTGGCATATAGGTCCGATTGTAGGAGGTAGACCCGACAGAAAATATCAAGGGTTTGCGCAATAGCAGTACATAATAGGAAAACCTTATATCATGTACGGAGAAGAGAGAAAAATTTCATTTATCAAGAGGATTAAAAAAAATTTCAAGAAAGATAAAGCAATAAAAACAAGAGAAGGGATTAATATTCCCCCACCAAATACGCCTGCATCATACATGATGGTTGAAAGGGGCTATCACACGTGTGTGGTTAGAAAATTGGATGGCGTACACTAAAGTTGACTGGCTAAGTGATGAGTACCCTAGAGACCCAAAGACATGAGCCTCCTCAGAAGACGTGATGAAAAGGTATAACCAAGTAATACTGTACCTAAAAGGGAAAGTACCTGCAAAAGAAACTGATTGGACTAGAATAGATAGAACTACTCAGAGTAAAGATGAATCTGTGCATGCATATTATGTACGTCTGTTACAACTGATTAAACAATATAGTGGCCTGGACAATATTGATATGAAAGACATGACACATTTTATCTATCGGTTTGTGTCAGGATTAAGACCAGAAATTTCACAATGGATTAAAGATCATAAAATTTGTTGGCAGGCCAAGCCGATAGATGAAATACTTAAATATGCAAAATATTGTGAAGATGAACTTGACAATAAACAAAAAGAATGAAAGGAAAAGGTAATATGGGCACATGTAAAATTAGCAGAGCAACAGGAAATTCAATAAAGTCAAATGAACAATAACCAGACTCAAGGAGATGGTAATGGGGGTAAGCAAAGGGGATAATTCAATAGGGAGGAAGCCAAAAAGAAGTTCCCTTGTCACGGGTGCAGCAAGTTGGGGCACTGGAAGAACAAGTGTTAGCTGTGCAAAATAATAATGTTCAAATTAACGATTTGAATACACAGACGCAGAATGGGGTGCCAAGGAAACAACAGCAGCAGGTAATACAAAACCAGTTACCCCTTGCACCTATGCCAGATCCTGGGAGCAAAGCAAACTATAGTGGGAATACCACAAATTGGGAGGGAAATGGTAGGAGAGACGCAGTGACATCACAGTTCCTGTTGAGTGACACATTTTTCGAGGAGGAGACACACTGACGGTGCCTGAGAGGGGAGGACGAGGAGTGCGTACTTGGCGAATCCTTGCCGGTAGATCAGTCAGGTCCATATATTGAAGGAAAGGTTGAGGGAAATGATGTCACCTTTCTATTGGACACTGGCATTACCCGTTCTACTGTGAGAACAGCAGACGTTCCAAACCTACCCCCTACCCCGTTGCAAGTAGTGGGCGTTTACTTGGTTGAAACAGGCATTTTACAAAAAATAATGAGCATTCCATGTAATTCGCCCATAATTGGCATAAAGAAACCGAGCGGAAAGTACAGGGTCATACAAGACCTCCGAAATATTAGTAAGATTGTTGTCCCATGCTGCCCAGTTTTGCCAAATCCTGCAGTGATTCTGTATCAGATACTGTGGGAAGCTGGATGGTTCACCGTAATAGATTTATGTCACGCATTTTTCTCGATTCCATTACACCCAGATAGCAAATTTATTTTTTCTTTTGAATTCGACAGTCATGTGTACGTCTGCAACCACGTTCCTAAGTGGTATACAGAGAGTTAATCGATCTTTAATCAGATATTCAAAACGTGCCTTGAATCTCTGGTACTGCCTGGACAGTCAGTCCTGGTGCAGTATATAGATGACCTATTGGTAGCGTCCAAAACTCGAAATGGCTGTGTTGTTGATACCATTGCTTTACTGAATCATTTGGGTGAAGGAGGATATAAAGTGTCACCTGAAAAAAATAACATTTTGCACCACATCAGTGAAATATCTGGGGCACCAGATAGAAAGAGGTGTCAGAAGGGTTACCTCAGAAAGAATCAGAATAATCAAAAACATGAATCTACCTCAAACTAAGAAAGAGATCAGAATGTTTCTTGGAGTTGAAGGTTACTGCAGGCAGTGGATTGTGGGATTTGCAGTCCTAGCAAAACAATTAATACAAATGACAAAGAAGAGAGCAAAGGATGACGAAAGCATGACTGCTTTCTTGAAAATATGAGAATGTCTGTATACAGCTCCAGCATTAGGGATGCCTGACTGTTCAAAAGATTTTGCACTATTCTGTGATACACAAGATAATTGTGCACTTTCTGTTCTGACCCAAACTCAAGGTCTAATGAGATGTCATGTGGCATATTTTTCTTACACACTAGATCCAGTGGCATCTGCATTTCCAGGATGTCTGAAAGCAGTAGCTGCAACTTGCATGAGCCTTGAACAAAGTGAGTCCATTATTATGGAACCTCCAGTGACAGTGTTTATTCCACATGCACATGCAGTTGTGATTTTGTTGACGAGAACCAAGACTCAGTACTTAACTCCTAGTCGGCTGACTAAGTATGAGCAAATCATTGTAGGTGCAGGGAATGTAACCATTGACAGGTGTAATATTTTGAACCCAGCAACCCTGCTACCTGATTCACATTTTGCAGAAGTAAAAGGAGAAGTCGAACATGATTGTATCGACCTGACTGAATACAGTACTAAACCACGTCCTGACATAAAAGAAGAACCATTAATAAATTCAGAGTATGAGCTAGTTGTAGATGGTTCATGCATGAGACATGAGGAAGGAGGTCTAAGTGCTGCCTATGCTGTGTGCACATTGGGAGGTCCAGTTGAAGCATCCTATTTACCTGGAGTCAAGTCTGAACAAGTAGCCGAATTGGTTGCATTAACAAAAGCCTGCAAATTTGGGAAAAATTGGAAAGTAACCATTTACACTGATAGCCAGTATAGTTAAGGGGTTGTGCACGACTTTGGCGAAATCTGGATGCAAAGGGAGTTTCTGACTTCCTCAGGTACTCCACTTAAAAATGGTCACTATGTAAAAGATATGCTAGAAGCAATTCAATTGCCAAAAGAAGTGGCTGTGGTCAAGTGTGCTGTTCACCAATTGGGTAATGACAAAGTGACAGCTGGTAACAGATATGCTGACTAATTAGCCCAACATTGTGCCAAATATAAAATGGCTGTAAACAAGAAAATTGATACATGTGGAAACAGCTGCCAACTTATGTTGCTTGAAAGTGTGAGAACGTGGGAGGAAGTGAGAGATTTGACAAATGAAGCAGAACAAAAAGAAAGGGAAGATTGGAGAAAAATAGGCTGTCAGAGAAGGGCTGAAGATGGTATCATTGTTTATCTTGATGGTAGGCCTGTGTTACCAGACTGTAGGCTTGCTCCTATGGCTAGGATGTACCACGGAGATTCCCAATTAGGGCGGGATGCCATGATCAGGTTGTTCAGACAGAGTTGGTTCAATGCGAGGTTCAGGAATGTAGTCTTTGAGTCTTTGCCAGAGGTGCCTAGTTTGCCAGCAAATGAATCCTTGAAAGAAAACTGTAGTATTGCCAGGAAAGATTGGGAAAGCAGAAGGCCCATTTATAAGACTACAGATTAATTTCATCCAGTTACCCCCTTGTCGAAGACTAAAATACATCCTTGTCATTGTTTGCCTGTTTTCAAAATGGTTGGAAGCTTGCCCCATACGTAGGAATGATAGCATCACTGTAGCTAAACTCCTACTCAGAGAGCTTATACCAAGGTTCAGTTTTCCAGTAATGATTGAATCAGACCGAGGGTCTGGTTTTAATAATGAAATAATTGGTCTAATCTATGAAGCATTCGAAATTGAGCAAAAGCTGCTCTGTGCATATCGCCCAGAGGCTTCTGGAGAGGTAGAACAATTGAATGGCACAATCAAGTCAAGATTGGGAAAGATGGATGAATCTACCCGATTAGAGTGGCCTGATGCTTAACCTCTTGTTCTGATGGGACTCAGAAGCATCCCCGACAGAAACACAGGATTGAGTCCTCATGGGATACGCATGGGAAGATCAATGTGGCAGGCATGGGTGCCAGGACACAAGCTGATAAATATATCTGATAACTTAGTACTAGAGTACTGCAAAGAACTGGCTGACCAAGCACGTTCTGTCTCTCACCAGGTTGGGGAAGATGCTGTCGCCAGACAATCAACTCCAGCACATGACTTGAATCCAGGTGACTGGGTAGTGATAGAGGAACATACTCAAAACTCTTGCCTAGCACCAAGGTGGGGAAAACCACATTGAGTGATATTGATTACCACCACAGCTGTACAGTCCAAAGGAATTCGAAATTGGATCCATGCCAGTTACACGAAAAGAGTGACTGAACCTGATGAAACTGAACCTGAAGGTTTTGCAGCCTAGGGGTCTCAAGATATTGATCCTGAAGTAGCTGAAGAGGAACAACCAAGCACCAGTCAGGATGATTGGATTCCAGTAGTTGACATACCTGCAGATTTCGGAAGCACCAGAAGTCAAACCTACTTAGATAGACAGAGTGATAGTGAGGTTGAGTCAGGAATTGAAGAACGTACTCAGATTACAGAAATCCAAATCAATAGTAATTCTGAGGAGGACCAGATAAGGGAAGAAAAAGACACTCAGACATTCGACACTCCATCAAGAACTCCAGAGTCTGAGGAGGGACAGATAGGTACTAGGGCGAAATCTCAAGCAAAAGAAAATCAACAGTTTGAAGAGCCTGAGCAGGACCAGATAGGTGTAGAAAAGTGTGTTCAGGAAGAAGAAGGTGAATCAAATCAAAGTCAAACTCAGCAAACACCTGAACAAGACCAGATTAGTAACCAGGCAGAAGAAACTGAAATAAGACCTGGACCAAGTCAGACAGAGAGGGATACAGAGGACAACATTGAAATAGATGTGCCACAACTGAAGGAAAATAAGAGAACACTGGAAGAAGGCCAGAGCACAGTGCCAGCTAAAAGACTCAGCAAAGCAGACAAGTGGCCTAGGTTTATCAAAAGACTGAGAATTCACCTAAGGCAAAAATTGAAGAACCAGAACAAGTAAATGAAAAAACAAGTCAAGCAGAACCGTTTACAGAACAACTAAGAAAGAGAAGTCCACGACTGAAACGGCTGAATAACAAATTCAGAGGTCCTGAATGGACTTACATCATCCTTGAAGATTTCAAAAACTTAGAAATAAGTGACGAAAGTGATGACGAATTAATTGCTGATCAGACTGACGAAGAAGTGTGACCAACTTGAGAAATGTTCACAGGTCAAAAGACTCTGTAAAAGTTACAAAGAGGGGTTAAATCTCCTTAGTCAGAGATGGCTGATCATACTCTTAATGGAAGACCGAAAAGAAACTGTATAAAAACATGCTGTAGAATATGCACATGTAGTATAGTGATAGTACTCATAGTATGGTTATGATTGACGGTAGCCATCCCTTATATAATGAGTAAAGACATAAAGAATAACACTAACATGCGCCTGAAAAGATAGTTACACATGAAAAGGCACTTAGCATTAAATCACAGAAGGTAGATTTAGAAGCATCAGATGAAGAAGGATTACACTATACTAGATTTAGAAATAGGACACACTTGAATATATTTGCTAATCTATTAGTACACTATGTAGAAGCTATGGAAATAAGTGATTGCTATGTCTGTATGAAATTACCGACATCTGTAGCCAAGGGCATGACATATCATCACTTGCCCCTGACATATGGTATTTCAGGTAGTATTTTAGCTAGTTTGTTTTATAAGAAAGGACCTTTACAGTATTATTATTCTAGCTCAGATGTAATCTTTGCTGAACTTCCTATACGTAGTAATCTGAATCCTGTACATACTAAAAGTGATGTAACACGTTATAGGGGTGAGTATTTCCTAACAATAGGTACAATAGATATAGCTTAAGCACACAAGAACAATTTAACATGCATTTTACATGAAAAGGAGAAAATATTTTTGTATTTAGTTGAGAAAAGGGGACAGGATTTCCAGAGAAAAGCCACTGATCAGAAACAAGAGATTCCTAAATGGGCTAAAAATGCAGGGTTTACCTCAAATGGCAAGACTCAAGCTGCTATGTTGCTGGATTTCGAAAAGAAAGGGAAACTCTGTCTCCACAGAGAGAGAACAAGTTATTATAACAATATATTCATTGGTTCCAGTGAATGTGAACACAATTATAAGGTGGTTGGGGATTCAAATATGGGACTGAACCTGTGTTTCCTGGAATTTATTGTATTTGCGGAAACAAAGCATATTTTAAGTTGCCTGACCATTAGTATGGGAGTTGAAACTAATGGACTAATACATAGTAAAAAAGCAACTTTTGCTGAAATAGTAGGTGATATATTTAGTGCAATAATACCTTCAGTGGGAGTGGTTCTGAATACTGAAAGAATCTGTAAATTGTCAACAGTGGTGGATCGCTTATCGACTGACACTGCTGGAGGATTTTTGATGATCAATACCGAATTGGTTGCGATCAGATCAATGGTTTTACAAAATCGACTTGCTCTTGATACCCTATTAGCAAAAGAGGGCGGAGTCTGTAGAATGTTGAAGGAGCAACATTGTTCCACTTACATACCACATAAAAGTATTGAAATCAAAGGGTATGTAAAGAACATTACCCATTTGGATAGAGAACTCAAACCACTGGAGGTTGACAGTGCATGGAAGAGACTTTTAGATGGTCTCTCCTCTATAGGTAGTTGGTTTTCTAATATAGGGAAAAGTTTTGTGGGTAATGGTGGCAATAGCCCTACTAATCTTAGGGATAATGATTTGTTGCAAATGTCGTAAGCACAAAAAGACATATACAGTGAATAAGAGAGGGAAAAAGAGAAATATTGATGAACTTGAGTTAGACGTACTGAATGGAAACATATTCAAGAAAGTGAAAAACTTTCACATGAATAATGAAAAGAAACAAAACAGAAAGTTTGAAGAGATTGAATTGGGAGAAATGAGAAAGTCGGCATCTGTTTAAATAATTAGTGATGATATCAAATATCATCAAAGAGGGGATTGATGGAGCAAGGTTGCGCATGTAAAACAACTTGCTCGGACTCAACACCCTCTAAATAACATGTAATATATTAATCAATATGTTTTGTGTACTAATAATTGCACCACACAACATACTAGGTATCTAGGGGAAGTTTTTCTATGTGCTTTCACTAACAGTAATCCGCTTATAATAAAATGGCTGCTGCTACGCGGGATTTCTTATTGCGCAGGAGTCTGTCATACTCATGTGACATGACGTACTATCTAGCTTGGAGGGAAACATTTGCTTCTGCGCACTAGAAATAAGATGGTTGCTTTATGTTACAGCATGCATGAAGCTTCCACTGCTGCTTTTGCTAAGCTGTTTGTTCTGCCTAAACACTAAACGCAATAGTTAAAATAAATCAATGAGAATTCAAAGGACTCTCATTACTCTGTCATGAATGGGAGGTTGTGCTTTTTCTGTCCTCACCCAGACACATGGAGATGCCCGTAGACCAGGGGCCCATTTATCAGCGGCATTAGATCATGTAGCTTCAGCGTTACCTCGATGTCTCAAATCCGTTGCTACAACAGGTGTCAGTATTGAATGATGTGAGAGAATTGTGATGGGTTATCCACTTACTGCAAATGTACCACATTCAGTTGAGCTCCTGATGACAAGGACCAAAATACAGCTTTTGACAACTTACAGGTTGAAAAGATATGAGCAGATTTTGCTTCCTACTGACAATGACCCTGAAGCATTGTTCTGTGTTAAATCCTGCTACCTGGTTACCTGTTCCAAATGTGGATGGGGAAGATTGTGATGACCATGACTGTCTGGAAGTACTTAAGCTCTGCACCAAGCCAAGACCTGGCATTGTCATTAAACTATTGTCTGATCACGATCAAGACCTTTTTGTTGATGATTCATGCCTAGGAGTCAATGAAGGCAATTTGAGAGCAGCGTTTTCTGTCTGTACCATCTCTGGAGTGGTGGGAGATGCTTGTCTACAGGTAGTACACTCTGCACAAGAGCCCTAAATCATTGCCTTGACCCGTGCCTGTCGAGTTTCTGAACAGATCCGAGTCACCATCTATACAGTCAGCCAGTACGGTTTCGGGGTGGCTCATGACTTCGGACAGCTATGGTCGCAGAGAGAGTTTCTAACATTATCAGGTTCTCCCATTAGGCATGGGAAATATGTGAGACAGCTGCTGGAAGCATTGCAATTACCAAGAGAAGTGGCTGTCGTTAAGTGCTACAGCAAACACATGATGGATGGAATGCTGACAATGCAAACATTCTCCCCCAGTCAAAAGATCTGGGTTAAATCCATCGTTCTTTTGCCCACTATGCCACCCCAGTTTGAACCCAGCCATATGAAAATCAGTCTTGACTCTCCCCCATGGGAACAATCCAGATCGAACTGCCAGGCCAGGTCCTCCCTGGATCAGAAACAAGCATCCTGGGACCGGTTTCAGGGTATGTCACCCTTTTTCAGCCAGGCTAGCTTGAATCCAGTGGCACAGTGAGCAAGGAACCCACGTCTGGGCATACCCATCCCACTTAGGGCAAAAAGTGTTACAGCAAACAAATAATGGACGGAATGCTGACAATGCAAACATTCTCCCCCAGTCAAAAGATCTGGGTTAAATCCATTGTTATTTTGCCCACTACGCCACCCCTGTTTGAACCCAGCCATATGCAAATCAGTCTTGACCCTGTGCCCCACGGGACCAGTCCAGACAGAACTGCCAGGCCAGGTCCGCCCTGGACTGTAAACAAGCATCCTAGGACCGGTTTCAAGGTATGTCACCCTTCTTCAGCCAGGCTAGCTTGGATCCAGTGGCACAGTGAGCAAGGAACCCACGTCTAGGCATACCCATCCCACTTAGGGCAAAAAATGTTACAGCAAACAAATGACGGACGGAAGGCTGACAATGCAAACATTCTGCCCCAGTCAAGTGCGCAGCCCATGGTAAAAGGGACAACTTTATTACCAAAGGGAATTGCTATGCTGAGGAAGTTGCTCGCTTTTATGCTACACATGCATGTATTTTCAATGGGAAATACGTTGGCGAGAATACAGAGAAGACCGAACTCAGCATGGTGCTATTGCAGACACATGGGATGAAGTCAGGCATTTGCAAATGTAAGCCACAGATCAGGACTCACATAGGAAGGGATGCAATGGTGAGATTGTTCAGGCAGACTTGGTTCAATCCGAGATTTCGTGTGATTGCAGAAGCAGTGTGTCATTGGTGTGTTACGTGCCAACAAGTGAATGCTGGGAAAAAGACTGTTGATGCCTTGAGCCACATTACCAGGTCAGGGGTCCCTTCAATCGGGTCCATTTGGATTTTGTTGAGATGCCTTTGTGTAATGGATTGAGATACATCTTGCTTGTTGTGTGCATCTTTTCCTGATGGGTGGAAGCTAATTTAACTAGAAAGTCTGATAGTATCATAGTAGCGAAGTTATTGCTGAGGGAACTCATTCCTAGATATGAATTTCCAACTACATTGGAATCGAATAGAGGAACACACTTCCATAGCGAAGTCATGAAATTGTTGTGTACCTCCTTGAGTGTGGATCAAAGGCTAAATAGTAGTAACAGGCCTGAGGCATCTGGCATATTGGAGCAAGTGAATGGGACTTTGAAGGAGATACTGGCTAAAGCATATACTTCAGCATCTGTGAAATGGCCCTATTACTGACTTCTGGTTCTGATGAGTTTGCGCAGAATTGCTGACAGGAGGACTAGGTTATCGCCACATGAAATCTTAATGGGAAGATCGATACGATTGCCTGCTGTGCCTGCCACTGCATTGATCAATATCACAGATGAATTAATCCTTGGCTATTGTAAAAGATTGACTGTTGAGGTTCGTTCTATGTCTCATCAGGTTGAAGCAACAACTGCGAAGGAGAGCGAGGCCTGAGATTTTCGATACTGATTACCCAGATGTTGTTGAGAGTTCCTGGAATAAATGCTAATGCACTTCTGTCACTGACTGTGCCTTTTACACCAAGGTTGAGTCTTGTACAGACTTTTATTCAGGATGAAATTGAATTTGCGAGTTATGGAGCTCCACAGTCTCCTCAAAAAATTGCAGCATTAAGAGCTGTATTATTACAATGAGTAATTGAGGAGATTGGCTCTGATCTCATAATGGATGTAAATTGAACTTTTGAACTGTAAATAAGTTGCTTGAAAGAAGATAACTTAGTCCTGAGTGGAAAAAGAATAAAAATAGGGATTTTCCATTTAAAAGAAGAAAGAGGGATAGGGAAGTCTTCCAAGCTGTGTAAATACTGTGCCAAAGACTGTTAAAAAATCTTCAAGATCCAAAAGAAAGTTGCTCAAAGACTTTGTTAGGAGGTAGAGAAAAGAGACTCTGTGTGTTGATCCTCATACAACTACAACCTGAGCCACTTTGAAAATGGAGTCTGGAAATTCGAATTATAGGCACAAATGTATTATAGGCAGACTCATTGTAGGGGTAATCATAGTAATAGTTGTAGTCACCACTGAGTCCATTTTAAGCACACCTAAAAGTGAGGTACATGCAGTGGGGTTACATTGGACATACACACCAGCACTGCTGTCTCCAAAGAGGGTACACTAGGATCTGAAAAAGGTTTAATTTACCAAACTAGTCACTTTCTTTGTGTAGATTTGTCAAAAGGTGATTATACGTTGAATGCTTATGCTAAGTCGCTTTATGAATATCTAAATACTATGGATGTGAGAGATTGTTATGTGTGCATGCAATTCCCTGCTTCAGTCGAGGAGGGAATTAGATACCATCATTTACCCTTGACCTATGGCATTTGTTGTAGGTATAACCTATTCATCATCCAATGGAAAACACCAGAGGCTGATGCTAACCCAAAAGGAAGCCTTGTAAATTGGAACATTCATTTCATTGTGATGAAGGCTGTTAAGCTTTAAGATTTTGCATGCAATTTAATCTGGTGGTACTAGATTTTAAATCCAACCTTGTAAAGTATTTGGCACCACATAAGAGCAAAACCATCTCTGATATGCTTTGTAGGGGAAAACTGTCCATCATTAGGCATTGGTTTAATGATCTTAGGTCCACACAGACTCTTAAACACCAGTTCAGTTTTTTTTGTATTCACCACGGGGGACACCTGGATTAGACATAAAGCTGCTCTATAGTTGACAGAGTATGACTTCCTGCCACAGTAAGACTACTCGCTCATAATACTGCTCGCATTTTATAACTCGCTTGTTCTTAAAAGTTGTATGACTGTAAAGTCTGTTAAACCTGATTAGTTGCAATTTTGCTTAGTTTGCACAGTCACTGTTTTTCTAATCTGCCCTTATTTCTTCCGGCATCCCCGGTCTGCCACGGCTTTACGCTGATTGTTTGCGGAGTGAAGTCCTCGGTGACACACTTCCGGCTACATGCTTCCAGCAGGGTCAGCGCTCCACTTCCTAGCAGTACCTATTTAGGTGGATGCTGGAATGTACACACAGCGGAATAGACATACTGCTGTTCTATAGGTAACACAGTAAGACTTCCTGCCACAGTAAGACTACTCGCTCCAAATACTGCTCGCATTTTTAACCTCGCTTGTTCTTAATAGTTGTATGACTGTAAAGTCTCTTAATCTGATTAGTTGCACTTATGCTTAGTTTGCACAGTCACTGTTTTTTTAATCTGCCCTTATCTCTTCCAGCTTCCCCAGTCCGCAGCGTCTTCACCCCGATTGTTTGCGGAGGGAAGTCCTCGTTGACACAATTCCGGTTATACGCTTCCGCAGGGGCAGCACTCTAGTTCCCAGCAGCACTTATTTAGGTGGATGCTGGATAGGGAGCACATCAGATGCATCACTGGTGTGCTGAAGGCGCGCCTAAGGCTAGCCTGTCTGCACCCGTCTGTGCCTGGACCATGCCCAGGGCCAGAAATTCTGGTTCTTTCTCAAGAGAAAAAACCTCATGCCAATACACCAGTCAGACCCTGCGTGCTCTATGTCCCTCTGTACACCATACATGCAATTAACTAAATATCTATGATATAGCCGCATTAGAAAACACTCAATGCGCGTACTGCAAGGTAATAATCGCTCTGGTCCCACTCAAGATAAAAGTTTACACCACAAGGTCCTCTGAGGCCTTTATGATGAGCAGTGAGGTTCGATTTGCCCTCATTAATTCATGATCATTAGTCAAACACAAATACGAAGTAGCAGACTTTATTCAAATAATAAATTAGATGTACTCTTTGTAACTGAAACCTGGGGAGGAAATGCAACCGATCCCAATTTCAATATAGCAGTTCCTCAAGCATATGAAATCTTTAGACTTGATAGACCACTAAAAATAGGCGGAGGTCTGGCTTTAATTACTGGAGTTAGTTAAGTACACATTGCTCAGAGATTCCCTCCACAGAATGTGAGGTTTTTCTTTTTAAAGTTACACCTCTTAAGCTAGAGACGCTTAGAGGAATACTAATCTATCATCCTCCTGGTACTAAAAACACATTTCTGACTAGCTTTCACTCACAGTTAGAATTAGGTCTCCAATCCAACTATTTCACCATTTTAGGAGATGTGAACTTTCATCTAGAATCAACCCCAGATAAAGACACATCAGACCTTCTTGAAATGACATCTGAAATAGGACTCAAACAACTGATACAAGACCCTACACACTTAGCAGGTCATATGCTGGATGGCCTTTTTACTAACAATCCTGACATCTCCAATCCTTCTGCACTTGCGGTAGTGTGGTTGGATCATCACGCAGTATTATTCAGCTATAAGCTGTCCCCATCTAAAACTTTGATCATACCAGACACTGAGGTACTCAGTAGACCCTGGCATAAAATTGATCCCACAGCATTAGCAACTCTGCGACACAAATCCAACCTGACCTTGAAATGGAAGCTGATTCCTCAGCTATAAACTACACCACATGGCTTGAATCTAATTTTGCAAAGCTAGCCCCCACCATCTCGGTGAATAAATACAGAAGGACACCATCGGCTCCTTGGTTTTCTGAGGCCTTAAGATTGGAAAAACAAGCATGTAGGAGGCAAAAGAGGAACTGGAAAAAAACTATGATGAACTCAAAATACATTGCTATAAAGCTATTGATGCAAATTATTAAAAAGAAAGCTCATCCATGAAATAAAGTCAGTATTGCACGCAACAAATTGAAAATGTTGGCAATTTCAGTAAAGAACTGTTTCAGGTCTTGAAGAAACTTACCACAGCTACAAAAAATAATTCTTCTAGTCACAACCAGGACTTCTGTAACTTGCTTGGAAAGATATTCAGAAATAAAGTTCATCAAATTTTTTACCTTTTTGACAAAACTAAGGTTAATACCAATCATAAAGATCAGGAAGCAACCAATGAGACATTGCTTTTAGAATTCACTCCAACATCCATAACCCAAATAGCTACGCTTCTCTCTGCTGCTAAATCTGGATCCCCAGGTGACCCTTGCCCCCTACGATTTTATAACTCGCAAATCAGTACATCACCCCCTACTTGTCATCAGTATTTAATCAAATGCTTATGCAAGGATCATTTCCCAGCATTTGGAAACAGGCCAGAATCCTCCCCCTTAATAAAAAGCCAAAGCTGGACATTAGTAATCCTGCTAACTACAGTCCATATCGAGACTCCCGCTTCCTGCTAAAATCATGGAGAAAATAATCAATGTTGAACTCTCTAATTTTATTTCAGAAAATCAGCTCTTAGACCACCGTCAGTTTGGGTTCAGAGCAAATCATAGCACTAAGACTGCTTTGATAAAAACTACGAAAGAAATACGCATGATATGAGACAGTGGAGGGTCTCCGGCTCTTATTTTGCTGGACCCGTCCTCAGAATTCGATAAAGTGGACCATGGCCTATTGGTCCACCGTCTGAACGCTATAGAGATAAGAGGAAAGGCCCTCACTCTACTAACATCCTTTTTTATCAGGGAGATCCCGAACAGAACATTTAGGTCAGTTTAAATCCTCACCATTTACCCTGCCTTGTGGGGTCCCTCAGGGCTCCTTGTTGAGCCCAACACTTTTTAATATATATGTCTCTGAACTCGCCCGCTGATTAGAAGTTTTAACCTGAATCCAACGTTCTACGCTGACGACACCCACCTGGTGATTCTGCGGTGATAAGGATGCTAACCATTCTCTAAAACTACATGATTGCATGATTGCCCTGAGTAGCTGGAAGAGCAAGGATTGCCTAAAACTGAATTCAAGCAAAACAGAGGTGGCACTGTTTGGTAATCTTTCTCCAACTTGGTCTCCTGCCTGGTGGCCAGATAACCTAGGCCCATCTCCCATCCCAGTAACAAAAAACAAGAACCATGGCTTTATCATGGATGAGAAACTCAATTCGAGACCTAGGTGTCTAAGGTTGTGTCCTCCTCTTTTTTTCACCATCAAAACTCTAAGAAAAATCCTCCCCTTTATTCCTAGAAACACCAGAAAAACGGTTGTGACCTCGCTAGCCTTGTCCAAGCTGGACTACTGTAATGGCCTATATATGAATCTTCAGGCCAGATTACTTAGGAAGCTGCAGGCATTACAGAATGCTGCCACCAGATTGATCCTGGATGTTCCCAAATATTAGCCAATAGCGACAGGCATTCAGGACCTTCTCTGGCTCCCAGTATGCCAACGAGTTCAATTGCAGGTGCAGGGTTAAGGTTGTTGGTGCTTGTTGTGTCCCTGTAGCTCACATCCAGCAAATTAGCCTATCTTTTACTAAGGAGAGGTAGATGGGTTCATTTTCCTAGCGGGTATTTGGGCCCATTGCACCATTGAAACACCAATACTCTGCAGTAACATTTATATTCACTGTACATGTTTCCTTTTTCTTCAGATGAGAAAGAGGATGGAGACAGAGCAGAGATAGAAGGGATAAAAACCGAAGAGAGATGTGGATCACCCAGGGAAGGCTAAACATTAGTGCCGATAGTGGGATGAGATAGACTATGAAATAAGGTAAAAATGCACTAGAACTGGAGGGATGATAAGGAGCAAGGCACGCATACTTTTCCAGCAGCAAATTGTGAAGTGTGAGGCAGACAGGCAGGCAATGCTGGCACTGGTAAAATGAAGGTGGTCTGAATCTCCTCTCTCTTTTGCTGATCTGGACACAGGGATTTCCCCCATTGTTATATGGAACTCATAGAGCAACACAAATGGAACATACTCTGGCTGTAAGAAGACAGAGTTATGGGAAGAAAGAGCACTGGTGGCTATTACTATCGTTCTACAGGGTGAAAATCAAATAGTAAGCTCTTCATAGACTTTTTGGTATTGCTTTACTCCTACCATCGTACACTTTGTAAACTTTCTTTGCTTTTTATAATTGTTCATTTGCTTTACAGTGTTAACAGGATACCATTATGGGCAAGGTGCTAAAGGAGACTGGTCAACACTTGGTATGACTAAGGTATACATACTCATATGGCATGCCTTATGTTATTTGGGGTATATCTGTTCAGATGTTTTTGAGAAACTAGCTTTTTGAAAGGTGCTCAGGGTGGGCATGAAGGGGTTATCACTGGTAAAATGTTAGCAATAGCACACAGTTGTTTTCCAGATATGCTTGATTGGCCATTTCAGAGTGGATGGGTCGATCCTGATTGGCTAGCTTCAACATGGAGAATATATTGTGACAGCCATTACAGGACTCGGAGACTTGGTCCTGAAAACAAATCAAAGGGGAAAGGGTGGGTACACCCTCACAGTCATGTGGGAGGGCCCCCAAAGGAACCTCCCCTTAAGTCAAGATTGAAACAGACATTCTAGTAATGGGTACTGCAGTACCAGCACTGGTAATCCAGAACCCAGTATGGTACCCCCTGTGGTGCTGCAATTATGGTGACAGTACTGTGCTGCCGTGGTATAACAGTACAAAAAACATTATTTAAAAACAGAATGGTCTGGTCATAGACCAGAACTTGCGGCAAACTGCCATTGTACAGTCCTTAGGCTGTGCAGAGTGGGAGATGGCTGCTTGTAGTGGGGTTTGGACCAACCAACACTACATAGCTGAAAACCATTTGCAGTGGTGGTTGGGTGAACGTGGGGGTTGGGCAGGCTCTAGCCGTAGGATTGAAGCCTGCTGGGGTTGGGCACCCAAAGTTGGCCGCAGTGACTAGCCAGAAGCTAGATCCTGTGGCCAAACCTAGAACTGTGGTGCCAGTACCGCATTACCCAGCGAGGCCCCAGTGAGGTACCTCAGTACCGGTATTGGTACTGAAGTACAAAAAATGAGAATGGTCTAGTAATATATCAGACCCTGCAGCAGGCTGCGCAGGCTGTAGGCTGTGTACAGTGAGGGTTGACTGCCTGAAGTGGATTGGACGATGGGCCAAACCTACGCTCTGCACAGCTGAAGGCTATGCACATCAGGGGTTTGGTACAAACAGAGCGTTCTGCACAGAGGCAGGGGCAGGGGACAGGCCAGGCTAATGGCTGTATGCTAAAGGCTGTGCACCAGGCTAAAGGCTATGTGCCTCTATGGGGCTGGGTGCAGGTTGCTCGAGGGGGTTGGGCATATACCCAACTTTTAATATGATTCTAAAAACACTGAAATTCAATGAAAGAACAAAGATTAAAGTGACCAAGAAATTCACTGAAAAAAGTGTTGAAATGATGTTACCGTTCGGTGTTGAAATGAACTGAGAGCTAACATTTGAGAACTGATAAAATCTGAAATTCGCCTATTATAGTTTAGTGTACTAACTATAATTTGAACCCAGCCATGCACTGCTTATGACCTCACATATGATATCACTCCCGATGTATTAAATGACATAACTGGTGACATGACTGATGACATCTCAAATGGGACCAGACTTGTACACATCCCTTTGTAGACCGCTGACGCCCTGCAGTGCACAACCAAGCCCCCAGCAGCAAGAAGTTGGCCAGACCTCTCTGGGCAACCTCCCCTCCCCCCTGCATATGGCTTTGGCTCTGCCACTTCACCCCGGGTCCTGTAAAGACCGCAGCAAACTTTTCTTGATTTGTTGTGGCTGATCAATCTGATCACGAGGTATAGCAGCACTATATTGGCTGATAGGAGAAAAGTCTCTATCAGCCATTGGTATTGAAATTTGTTTTTTTTTACATTTTTGGTTCAGAAGGAGTCCTGAGATACTACTATGGTACATTACTGTTCAGATCACTAACTTCTCCAGGAGATTAACCCCTTTATGACCACTCGAGAACCTCTTTAACTTCTAACCTTCTGCCATTTGGGACAATTCTGTTCTGCAGTTTTTTCTGCACAGGAGAATAAAGTTTCCTATAGGAATTAACACAAAAAATCTATGTTTTGAGATCCCCCTTTTTACTGGACTTTCTTGACAGATCAGCATGCAACTTTCCATAGAGTGAATGGAGTATTTTTGGGAAAGTTTCGTGCAGATTCATGTGCATGTCATCCATGTATTTTCCCTCTATGGCCTGCAATAATAATGCCTCTGCATTTCCGTCCCACTTTAGGATGCCAGTTACCAAGTCTCCCATGAAAGAAACGTTAATTCTGCACTGAGGCCTATGTTTGCATGTGTTTGTATTGTGCACGTTTAATATCGAGATGATCCCATTTTGTGGCTCAGCCTGTGCCAGGACCCGAATTAAGGTTTTCATGCCTCCAGACACTCTGAAAGCTGCAGCTCAGCTACGTATCCCTGACCCCTCGCATACTTTTGGCTCAGCTGAGAGAGGCCCAGCCCGGGGTGCCAAGACAGTATTTTGCAAAACAGTTATCTGCTTGCTCTACAGAATCACATTCCTGCCTGGTGAAGAAGGTAAACAGAACCCGTCTGCAGAGATAGGGCCTAGCTTTTCTGTCTCCGTTTAAGTGATTTGCAGAGCTCACATCCTTAGAAAGCCCACGGCCCCCACACAATGAACGAAGAAATATATGAAATATATGCCCACACCGGCTCTTGGTGAAGAGCGACCTTTGTTTCAGATAATACATCCCCGGACTTAAGATATCAGATAATACCAGACGTGCAGGTCGTCCTGACACTGAAGGCCTCTCTACTAGATCGAAAGTCAGCTCCCCCCAGCTTCCCCCAGTTACACGTTAGTTGCACGTCATGACCAAGTTGCGCACACAAGTAGGGCAAAGGTTCCAGCTGGCCATGCGACCCCCTCCATGTATCCACCCACCTATGACTCACCTATGACTCCTCAAGTGAACGCCCACATGTACGCCCTCATACACGCCCACATGCTCTTATCTCTCTTTTTCTTGCTCTGCCTGGAGCGCTCCTCCCTATGTACAAGATTGAATGTATAAATATTGTACTCTGTGAATAAAGTTCAGAAGACCCTTCCTGAACCTTAGTGGTGATGGAACCCGATTCTCCCTTAACTCGAGTTATTGAAATAAAGCCCTTTTGAATCGGACACCACGGACTCTGCCTCTCATTTAATGACCCCTTGTTTAAGTATAGAAATTATGACAGGGTAATACTTTATTTACCACATTAATCTGGCGCCCGAATAGGGACAAATCCCCTTCCCCACGCGCCGGAGATGTAGGTCCAGCCCTTGCCCCCTTCTACAGCCGTGACGGACTTCAAAGTGTACACGCCAGCGGGATTTCCTGCTTACTCCCTCAGGCCCACGGAGGAGACGGACTGTGACCAGGCATCCACACGAGGCGGTGAGGATCGAGGATCATCCCAACCAGAGCCCAACCCGTGAGAGAGCAAGGTCCGAGGTTTCCGAAGGTCCACCTGTTCCGCGGCGCATGCGCAGTATCAAGTTCACGCAGTATCAAGTTTCCGAGGCCTTCAAGTTCTGCTTCCCAGTGAGTACCACTATGGGGAACGCATAAAGTTCAAGACGGGTTCATTTATTTGAACTCGGTAAAGACGTGTCTCTTCATACGAGCACGGTAAAGACGGGTCCATTTCCGTGGGCACGGTAAAGACGTGTTCGTTCATACGAACACGGTAAAGACGGGTCCACGGTAAACGTGGGCACGGTAAAGACGTGTCTCTTTACGAGACCGGTATGGTTGTACTGTATTCCAGTGCATAAAGTTAACTATTTTCAAGTACATGTATCTAGTCAAACTGTATCTGTTTTAATGTTTTAGTGTTGTAGTGTGAATGATTGTTTCAGTCAGAGTATTTTTGTGTGTATTGTGTTTTCATTGAATCTGTAACCTGAGTTGGTTTCAACATGCCACTGTTTTCGAAATTACGTCAGATAGGGACTAGGAAAGGCATACTCGAAGAGTCAGTTAACATCCCGCCTAGAGACACACCTGGCCATTACATGTACAATAAGCACGGGCTAGATGCCGTATTGTTTTTAGACTTATGGGTAGATTACACGAAGGATTTAGAGGAAAAGTACAGATGGCCTGCCTCAGGAACATGGGATTCTGAATGCATTATGAAAGTAGAGGAAGCGCTATGGAAAAGGAAAGTAAGACCCTCTCAGAAAGATGCCATTGAGTTATGGCGCAAAGAGTCACATAGGAGATCAGAGAAAGAATTCCACCAAGCAGAGAGAAGTAAACAAGCAGCGGAAAAAGCCAAAGAAAAAGAACTGCGGGAGGAGGGGGAACGGGTCAAGGCAGAACAGACTGATAGAGAAAGAAATGCCGTCGTTACTGGTATTTATCCCGTCCTCTCAGAAGAACTAGCTAGAGTGACTCCCTCAGAAACACCCCGTAGGTCGCGAACGCCACCACCTGTACCCTTTAGGGTACGTAGAAAAAAGCCGACAGCCTCTGAAGCTTTTATTTCCTCCTATCTAGAGGAGCCCGCACCAGACTATGTAAACGCGGATTTCCCTCCGCCCCCATCAGCGGCTCAGCTCCAACAGCTCCAGCAGGTCGTGAAAGACGACGTAGGGCCAGGTGCAGTAGGGGGAGGGGGGCCAATGCCAACGCCAACGTTAACGCCAACGCCAACGTCAACGCCATATAAGTTTACTGTAGATGTAGCAATCGCCCGCTGTATATATGATCCAGTACCAGGAAAGGGTTCAATGCTCGTGTTTTCACTAAGACTAAGAAAAGCCGTCGACTATTTGGTCACACTACCAGACATGAAAGAACACCTAGATAAAATATACTGTTTCATTAGAACGGGGGAGGGACCCGAGTGTATAGAAGAGGCCATGGAACACAGAAAGGTAGGGGCTAAGAACTACATCCTACGTTTTATGATTAACTGCCTCATCAGGGAACAAGACGAAGGAGACGGAGATGTAAAGCATGGTTTGATAGAATGGAGTGATAACATAGATGCCGGTCGGCATGATAAACAGGGACAGACAGATAGCATGACAAAGAAAATACGAAAGGATATAGTAGCAATACACAGAGTAGAGTCTGACGAGAAGAGTGGGTCATCAACGGAAGAGTTAGAAGAGGAACAGGACAAGATAAATTATGTAGGCAAGGCCCGACAGTTTGACAGGCCCAAGTGCCTCGATTACCGTAAACAGGGACAGGCTATAAAAGAAAGATATTCCCTTGAAAATCTATTCCAAGCTACTGAAAAGGCACTGAAACGACGGATAGAGAGCGAGCGATCTCACACCCCACACGAAAAGGAATTGGCCCAGTCAGCCACCCAATGGGTGTCCAATTCCAATATATATAGTAATGATATAGTGGCTCAGACTTTCTTGAGCCTTCCGCCGAACGATCAGCGTTTGGCCGGTATTTACATGGTCCAACATTTAATAACGTTGTATGAAAGTCAATATTCTGATCCCGGTCCATTGTATAAATTACTGGACAACATACTTCTAGAAAGATGGACAGGCCTGGGTACTGACTTAATTAATGTGATTCTGGATCAACGACATAAGTACTTAAATTCTCTGACCACATGCATGTTTCCCGCCCCACACCACGACAGAAAGCACCTATACATAGACAGACAGAATCCCCTACGGGAGGTACATCCAGTTAAAAGTACATCTGGTGAGCTTCAACGTGTGTATGTTTACACCCCCTTGACGAAATTAGAAATACTGGAAATGAAAAAGATGCTGCCCTGCCATGATAAGGACCCGGGGGGGTTTCACCGAGAATTAAAAGACATTCTCCGCATCGGAGATTATACGTATGCTGACATTCTGAAACTATTGAAAGTACTCTTGCCTGCTGGTATTTATGAAAAGCTTAAGGAAAAAGACTGGGAGGTGGGAGAGAAAAAGTTAAGTTGGGCAGAATTGGAAATAGAGGATAAAGCCAGACTTCCGGGGGTTGGTCTTGGGGACAAAGCTAGAGAACTACCTGAACTCCTAATACAGGTTTTGCCGAGACTATTGACTACTAAAAAGGAAGACTGGGATGCTATTTCAGCCTGTAAACAGAAACCAGACGAGGACACAAGTGATTTCTATTCTAGATTCGAGAAATGTTTTTCTATTAACAGTGGCCTTAAGCCCAGTAGTGAATCATATCCTCATCTTTTCGTGAGCAAACTAGTAGAGAATTCCCTACCTCAGATCAAGAATAGAGTACTGAAGGTTGAGAGTACTTGGCAAGCAAACAGCCCTTCCCAAATGTTGCAAATGTTACAATATCACCAGAACAGGATTAGAGAAGAGCAGGATCAGGAAAAGAGACGCATGAAAGAGACAAAAATGAAGGTGCTGGTTGCCCAATCAGTACCAGCAAACATGAACAAAAATGGCAAAAATACCACGACACCTGTCAAAGGGAACTGTAATTATTGCAAGCAACCAGGTCACTATGTAAATGAATGTGCTGTCCTGAAACACAATATAGCTACAGGCAGAACCAAAGAACGACCACACGTTCCTAGGCAAAATAGCACCCCACAGAGCACACAACAGACAGTAGCAAATTTTCCACCCCCACCACCGCCTGTTCATGCCACACAGCAAATGTATCAGTACACACAGTCAGACTATCCAGAATATCAAGCATACTCATGAAACAGCCTTGAGAGGGAAGTTGGGCTGCCCCTTATTGAGGTTCCTGTAGATCAAGAGGGTCCTTATGTACATAGTTGTGTATTGGGACAAGACAGAAAATTTCTGATTGACACAGGGGCGAGCAGAACTACCATCAGCCAAGACGAGGTTCCAGGGGCACCCCTCTCGGGCTCACAGAATGTTTCCCTGGGATTTCCAGGAAAGCCTATTGATAATGAAGTATCGAAACCAGTCTCCTTAGGAGTTGGTCCATTGTCACGTACCACAGACTTGCTACTTACTAAATCATGCCAGAAAATTTACTGGGTATAAAGACATTAAAAGAACTAGGAGCAGTTATATGTTGTTCTCCAGAAGGAGTGCGATTGTTCTTACGTGATTTTAATGGACATTATGTGTTGACAGATTTTGATCACAGACTCCAGAATGTACCCCAGCACCTATGGGCACAAGGTCCGACTGATGTAGGTTACATGAACATAACACCACACAGTGTCACACTCAAAGCAGGAGTAGTACTACCACGTATACGACAATACAAGTTACCACCTGATGCCGTAGTGGCCTTATTGAAAATTGTTGACGAACTCATTGCACATGGGGTGGTAGTGGAGACTGACTCGAATGTATGTAATTCACCTGTGATTCCTATTCTTAAACGAACAGACCCTAATGCACCACCAGTTTACAGACTAGTTGTTGACCTTCGAGAATTGAACAAATGTGTAGTCCCTCAATACCCAGTGGTCCCAGACATTTCTTCATTACTGACTGCTATTGATTCTGAAGCAACGTTCTTTACTGTCATTGACTTGAAGAATGCTTTCTTTAGTGTTCCCATTCATCCAGACAGCCAGTATCTTTTCGGGTTCAGTTTAAATGGACGCAGCTTTAAATTTACGAGAGCTCCCCAAGGTTTTACAGAGAGTCCTAGCATTTACAGCCAAGCATTAAAGAGACAGCTGGACAGTATTAACATGCCTACCAACACTGCACTGCTCCAGTACGTAGACGACATCCTAATTACAGCACGATCAGAACCAGACTGTGAAAATGCATCACTGATAGTTTTACACTTTCTGGCAGACAAGGGGCACAAGGTGTCCCCTTCAAAGTTGCAATTCTGTGCACAGCAAGTGGTGTACCTTGGACACTTGCTGTCCAAGAGGGGTAGACAGCTGACACAAGAACGTATTCAGTTAATTACTAACCTTTCACAGCCCAAGACACAAAAGGAAGTACAGGCCTTCATTGGCCTCACTTCATACTGCAGACAATGGATTCCCCAGTATGCCTATCTAGCCAAACCACTCATACAGTTGACAACACAGGAGGCAGCGTCTTCGACTGTCCTCCGTTGGACACAAGAACATACCTTGGCATTTGAAGAATTAAAAAGAACCTTATGTCAAGCGCCAGTTTTAGCGACTCCTAGTTACAGCAAACCCTTTATGCTTTTCGTAACTGAACGGGATGGAACAGCACTATCTGTCCTCACACAAGATCAAGCAGGAAAACACAAGCCTTGTGCTTATTTTTCTAGTACACTGGATCCAGTGGCCCAGGCTCTGCCTGCGTGCCTGAAATCAGTTGCAGCAACAGCCCTAGCCATAAGACAAAGTGACTCCATAGTGCTGGGACACCCCCTGACAGTACAGGTACCGCATGCAGTGGAAGTTCTCTTGAACAGGACACAGACACAACACTTGACCGTAGCGAGACTGACAGGATATGAACTAACGTTATTTCAGCCACACATAGAAATCAGACGATGTAACATTCTTAACCCTGCTACACTTTTGCACTCGAGTACAGTAGACACCGCACCACATGACTGTGTGGAGGTAATGAATACAGTGACGAAACCAAGACAAGACCTGACAGATATTGCACTGACAGACCCTGACCTGACACTTTATGTAGATGGTTCATGCATGAGAATGAGTGCAGGAGAGTTAGTAGCAGCATATGCCGTGACCACTGATACTGAAGTCATAGAGACACAAAGAATAGACATACTGTCAGCACAAGCAGCAGAGCTCATCGCTCTGACACAAGCCTGCACAAGAGCTAAACACTTGAAAGTGAACATTTATACAGATTCACAGTATGCTTTTGGCGTAGTTCATGATTTCGGAGTATTATGGCGAGAGAGAGGTTTCTTGACCTCCCATGGGACTAAAATTCAGCATGGCCCGCTTATTCAGGCTCTGTTAGAAGCAATACATTTACCTACAGCCATAGCTATGATGAAATGCAAAGCACACACCAAAGTTACAGACACCATTTCCCAGGGTAATGACCTGGCAGACCGAACTGCTAAACTTACAGCCCAGACACCAACAAACACGACAAAGACAGAGGTACCATTATTGACAAAAAGGATGACAGTCAGGGATCCTTCTCAGGATGTACTCGACATACAGACACATGCCACTTCAGATGAAATAAAGAAATGGACTGAACAAAGAGGGGTCCAGACTGACCAAGGTTGGATGACTAAAGGCAAAGCTACATGGTTTCTTCCTGATGCCATGGTACAAGTGATCATAAACACAGCACATAGTCCAGCACACTTGGGAGAGAAGGCAATGTTAGACAGCTTACAGAATATCTGGTTTAACAAGCACCTGCGTGCAGCAGCGAAGTAAAAAGTTAAAACTTGTATGATCTGTTGCCAGTTCAATCCAGGTAAAGGCATTCCGGTGGAACAAGGCGGATTTCATCCTCCTGACCACCCTTTTGAGGTCCTCCAGATGGATTATATCCAAATGGACAGATGTAGAGGTTACAAGTATGTCCTGGTAGTTGTGTGTGCACTATCTAGATGGACAGAAGCGTACCCAGTCCCAGATTATACTGCTGTGACAACAGCCAGGCAATTGGTACGAGAGTTCTTCCCGAGATATGGATTGCCCCGTGTCGTGTACTCAGACAATGGTCAACCTTTTTCTTCTGAATTAATGAAACAAGTGTCCCTTCTGTTAGGATATCAGTGGAAGTTTCATTGTGCACGACACCCTGAAGCAGCAGGCCTTGTCGAGCGCCATAATCAGACAATAAAGACGAAACTAGCAAAGATCTGTGCAGAAAAAGGCGTGGATTGGATGGTAGCCTTGCCGGTTGCCCTCTTTTACATGCGTATGGTAGCCCATTCCAGAACAGGCCTATCTCCGTATGAAGTGGTTTTCGGTAGACCGCCAAATATGTGGGGTACGCCTATGCCTAAGAAAATAACTGATGTTGACAGTAACATGCTGACAGATTACCTGGCTTCCTTGATGTCTGCACTCCTCTCTTGTCGTTCACAGGTTGCCGCCGCCTTCCCTGACAACACCCAGGTTAAGGAGCATGCCATAGTCCCTGGAGATTTTGTCTTCGTGAGGAACTTTGATCGATCAAGTCCCCTTGAGCCGCGTTGGAAGACACCGAAATTAGTGCTACTGACCACAAGGACAGCCATCAAAGTCAAAGGAAGAAAAGGATGGCTTCATGCCCATCATTGTAAAAAGTACTTTGGAGATTCTGGAACTTTGGTAAAGAACAAAGACATTACAGACTTTAAGCCCCCTTTGCTAGAAAAGACTCTGCAGCAAGAGTATAGGTCCAAATTTCGATCTAGAAAGTCAGACAGCATTTAATTGTTTAAGTCCACTAGGTGGTGAATCGGTTAGACAGGTTCCTGACATGTATAAGATCGTAGACCATAACAGCCATAATAGTGAAAAGAGCAAAATGAAAGAAAAATACTGCAAGATATTACGCAGTAGATGTATAGTAACTCTGATTTTTCTGTCTCTTCTGTGCATCACTATAATATGTATCAGCTTAATACTACATGTTTTCTTTCCTCCTATTGCCTCACATATACACTTTTCCATTAATGACACTGTAGAGCATACATTTAGTGATCTGCCACCCCATGAACTGTCATATCGACTAGCCCTGCGCAACAATACTTTCATTCGAATGTTGCACCGTTCTCATCAGACCAGCAATGCAACAGATTGCTGGGTATGTGGCCAACTACCACCTTATCAAAAGACAAAGGGAGTTCTGCCCTTCTTCCCTTTTCCGTTCTCCCACAATGGTTCGTGCGGAGCATGGTTTGCTTTAATGTCATCACTAGACAGAAAGTCCACAGTTTACAAGGGCGACTGGGTATGGGGTAATTTGAATAAAGTAATGAATGAGGCATGTTTTCCAGACGATGACGGTCTTCCCCAAAGGAAGGGGACCGATCTAGAAAATGAAGAGTACGAGCAAGGAAATGCTTCCCTTAGCTTTATGATTCTGAATGTTCAGCCCAAGCAAAATACAGACCACCGACTATTACAGTCCTACCAGTTAAAGGTGATTTGTGCGTTAGAAAGAAAGGATCAGTACATATGGGACACAGCGAGTGTAATGCTGTAGTCGAGTTTAATGATAAAGGAAAGTCTTCTTTCAAAGCATCACGCCATACCTATTTCATTTGCGGTCAGACAGCCTATGTACATTTGCCCTTAGACTGGAGTGGGACGTGCTATATAGCGTTCCTACTGCCACCCGTCTTTCTAGCCCCATCCTATTATCATCGAGATTCACGACTAGAGCATGTTAGACAGCGGAGAGAGACCGATTCCTCTGTGATTGATCAGACTGAGACAGCTTGGGAGCAATATACAGATTTCAATAGAGGATTCTTTTTCTTCATAGGTCCCGTCCAAAACAGTAAACTCATACGCAGGTTAACAAGAACTCTAGAAGCAGTAGTGAATGAGACTGCATTTGCCCTGGCTAACTTGACCCAGGAACAGTCTGCCATGAGACTTGTTGTTCTTCAGAACCGTCTTGTTCTTGACGTCATCCTGGCAGATAGGGGCGGGGCTTGTAGAGTGATTGGCTCCAGTTGCTGCGTTTTCATTCCGAATAACGCGCCATCTGTGTACGCAGCAATAACAAGGCTCCACAAGATTGCTCATGATATACATCAATACCCAGGCACATGGACTTGGTCCGGTTGGCTCTGGGGTGTAATCTCAGCATGGGGATGGAAAGTATTGTCGTTCCTAGGAATGATACTGCTTATGATATTCGGCTGCTGTCTCTGTCTGCAGTGTGGCCCGGCGATTTGCGGTCTGTGTGCCACTGCCTGTGTTCCCCATCCACGTATACAAAAGATAAAAGATGAACAAATGTTGCTGTATGATCAGATATACGGTCTCATGAATATAGATGTGTCCTGAAGGGTACAGTAGGGGACAAGGAGGGAATGAGGAAAATGAAATTTTACATGGCCAATGTGTCCCCTGCGTGTACCCCACGTTTAGTGTATGTGCATGTCATCCATGTATTTTCCCTCTATGGCCTGCAATAATAATGCCTCTGCATTTCCGTCCCACTTTAGGATGCCAGTTACCAAGTCTCCCATGAAAGAAACGTTAATTCTGCACTGAGGCCTATGTTTGCATGTGTTTGTATTGTGCACGTTTAATATCGAGATGAACCCATTTTGTGGCTCAGCCTGAGCCAGGACCCGAATTAAGGTTTTCATGCCTCCAGACACTCTGAAAGCTGCAGCTCAGCTACGTATCCCTGACCCCTCGCATACTTTTGGCTCAGCTGAGAGAGGCCCAGCCCGGGCTGCCAAGACAGTATTTTGCAAAAGAGTTATCTGCTTGCTCTACAGAATCACATTCCTGCCTGATGAAGAAGGTAAACAGAACCCGTCTGCAGAGATAGGGCCTAGCTTTTCTGTCTCCGTTTAAGTGATTTGCAGAGCTCACATCCTTAGAAAGCCCACGGCCCCCACACAATGAACGAAGAAATATATGAACTATATGCCCACACCGGCTCTTGGTGAAGAGCGACCTTTGTTTCAGATAATACATCCCCGGACTTAAGATATCAGATAATACCAGACGTGCAGGTCGTCCTGACACTGAAGGCCTCTCTACTAGATCGAAAGTCAGCTCCCCCCAGCTTCCCCCAGTTACACGTTAGTTGCACGTCATGACCAAGTTGCGCACACAAGTAGGGCAAAGGTTCCAGCTGGCCATGCGACCCCCTCCATGTATCCACCCACCTATGACTCACCTATGACTCCTCAAGTGAACGCCCACATGTACGCCCTCATAAACGCCCACATGCTCTTATCTCTCTTTTTCTTGCTCTGTCTGGAGCGCTCCTCCCTATGTACAAGATTGAATGTATAAATATTGTACTCTGTGAATAAAGTTCAGAAGACCCTTCCTGAACCTTAGTGGTGATGGAACCCGATTCTCCCTTAACTCGAGTTATTGAAATAAAGCCCTTTTGAATCGGACACCACGGACTCTGCCTCTCATTTAATGACCCCTTGTTTAAGTATAGAAATTATGACAGGGTAATACTTTATTTACCACAATGAAACAATGTATTCCATGGATCTGCAGCACAGAGGGGGAATTGCTGCAGCATTGATAGTGTTAAAGAACATGCCTTTTCTAATGCCACCAATGTATTTATAGTTAGGTCTGACTGTGTAATCTGCAAATGGACTGATCATCACAAGTGGACTGGTAGTGGTAACCTGGTATTGTAATGTCACATCCAATAGGATTCTTGACAGTATATTGGAAACAGAAATATTGTGTGGACAGAACATCGTGATAAAAATATTGAGGGCCAAAATATCAAGAAGGTAAGTGCAAATAGGTAAGTACAGATTTGATATTCTTAACTCCACATCTATGTGCTTTGAAGATAGAAACAATTTTGTCCTGGATATTATAGACACAATATTTTTCCTCCGATGTTTTGTCTGAACACCCATCCAGTATTACTGATACAGGGTGATAATACACCAACTGTACTAGTAATTCTGAGTTCATATATGGAATTGGAAATACCATGGGTTAAGCTTTCTTACGGACAGTTTGTCACAGATTAAAAATGCAGACTGCTGTTACATGAGGACAGCCAAAACCTGCTCTTAAATACGTTACCTTTTTTAGGTGTAAGTGGGGAAAATTACTCCTTCATACGTAAACTCCAGGTGCTGTGAAAAACCTCTCCACACATTTATGGCTCGCTTATCTAAGTGTGAATTAAGGCAAATTATACACAAAAGTGGATTTATTTTTAAACACACATACATATAGCATATTACACCAAACAATGCTGAAGCTTTTCAGACACACCCCAGTCACAGATCTCGGTTGAATCCATCATCATTCTTTAGCTCACTTCGCCACCACAGTTTAGACCAAGCCATACGCAAATCAGTCTTGAACCTGTGCCTCATGGGAGCAGTCCAGCCCGAACTGCCAAGCCAGGTCTTCCCTGAAGCAGATGCCATCCTTCTTTCAGATGCAAGTGGAAAATAGATTTGAACTTTGTGCGGCTGTGCAAAATGTCTGGATACTTGTATAGCTGATGCAGAAACATTATTCAGTTTTAGCAAACAGCACATGCCGCTGTGAGCTGATTAGCAGGCCCAGCTGCTCCAGAGGTAAAAATATAAATAGGGAGCCATGACAAATATGTGGATGTCCTTCACATATGTTTCTAATTCATAAACAAAATGATTACAACAGCTACATTAGATGCATGTTTGGAGTGGTGGCTGGTGACATTAGAAAGTGGTAGCCCATAAAAGTGGGATGAGCTTTAAGTAGCAAGCAACCTCTGCATTTTCGTTCATGATGGGGACACCATTGCACCTCTTTGCATAAAACCACAATTACAACTGAAATATGTGACCAATGTCCTGTGCACTCTGCAGAGAGGCCAATGATTGGATGGCTGAAGTAATCCAAACAATATGCGTGAGATGATTTCCTTAAGTTTATTCCAAGTACAGCAGATGAACAGCTTATACAACCACCATGCTCCAGTACCTTCACTCACTGCCTCCCAACCGCCCATCCATAGAACCCCCAACAAGAATACAGAACATAGAATACAAGCCCAATCTAAACAAGCTAGAATGAATCCCGATGAATACAACACACCTCCCCCTATTAAAAAAAACCAACAAAAAACAACAAACAAAAAAACATAGATTCAACAGTATTTCACAAAATCTTTCATTTTTACCGGAGCATTAATACGACAACTCCTTCTAGGTTCACACACAAATTTGTTTGCATCTTTAGAGGTACCATCAGCAACTCCCATTTCCCCAATCATACTATTCTGACCCACAACAGGAAAAGGAGTTTGCTCAAGACCATTCCCAATATGGCCACTTGAAATGGATCCAGGAACTTGACCATGCCCAATACCACTATCTGAAATAGGTTCAGGAACACAGAAACTGTCAAAGAAATTCTGAGAATCCTCATGAATTACATTTTTAGAATGCACCACAGGCAATTGAGGTTTCCCAACAAGAGACCTATTTCTGAACAGAGAAACACGTCTGAAATTCCAAACTTTACCATCTTTTACCCTCACAGCTCTCGAAAAAAGCTCAATCACCTCAATAGGATCAGACCATTTAGACCCCTTCCTATTATAAGTCCCTCCAAATTTTACTCGAACCAAATCCCCAATTCGAATTCTCTGATCTTGCCCTTGATGCACAAACTTATACTTATTCATTTTCCCTTGATAATTTCGTACACGTTCTCTTGCTTGAGCAAAATCCACACCATCATCTTGTGAATACCTCCCTTTCAACCACCAAGGCAAAAGTTTCAACCCAGGCTTCCGACCTCTCAACATTTCAAAAGGAGAATAACCAGTAACCACACTCGGAGAAGTACGATAAGTAAGCAAAGTAGCTCGCAAAGCTTTCCGCCAATCAATATTACTCTTCACAGCCAGTTGAATGGATTCTTTGATAACTCTGTTGAAACGCTCAACCTGACCATTCGCCTGTGGGTTATAATTAGAAACCCTTTTGTGCACAATTCCATAAGTCTTCAAAAACAATCCCATCTCCTTACTAGTAAATTGGATACCATTATCCAAAACCAACTCTGAAGGTAAATCCTCACGGGAAAAAACATTATCAAGAAATTCTATTACCTGCGAAGAAGTAATTTTTTCTACAACTTTAACCTCCGGCCATTTAGAAAAGTAGTCTATTAAAACCAAAGCAAAAACTTCTTTAGAAGAAGGCAAACACAAAGGGCCGATGATATCAATCTCCAGTTTCTTCCAGGGTCCATCAACATACTCAATAGGAGTTGTGGAAGTAGACAAAGGTTTGACCGACTTATCACTTTTAGAGCAAGGAACACAATCTCTAACCCATTTATCTACAATACTGTCAATGCTTGGCCACTAGTAGAATTCTCTTAAACGCCTCTTAGTACAAGACATGCCTAATTGTCCCTCATGAGCAATGGTCATTAACTTCTCTCTAACACCATACGGAGGAACAATTTTGTCACCTCTAGTAACAATATCTTGTGAAGTTCGTCCTTCACCTTAAAAAACTAACTCAACTCACCATTTAACTTCCTCTCTTCTGGCCAACCAACACGTAAATATCCAAGCACTCTGCACAAAACATTATCTTCTCCAATCAGCCTCTGAAATAACTCCAGATAAACCAATTCCGCTGACATCTTCAAAAGTATATGCAACATCAACACATTCTTCCCCAGAATCACTAGATTCCACATCAATAGGTAGAGGCAACCGAGACATACAATCAGCATGAACATTCATACGGCCAGGAATATACTCAACACTACATTGAAATTCTTGCAACTTAGCAGCCAATCTAGCCAAACGTGCAGTTAAAGTTCCTCCACCACCTGCATCTAACATGTTAATCAATGGCTTGTGGTCAGTCCTTAAACAAAATTTCGTTCCCCACAAGAATTGTCTGAAATGCTGTGCAGCCCAAGTACGCGCTAATAATTCCCGCTCTCTAGTGGAATAACTGTATTCAGCACCACGCAATGATCTAGAAGCATACAAAATATTATGTCCAGTTCCATTACTTCTCTGCATCAAAACTGCCCCCAAACCTGTCCCACTTGCATCAACAGCTACTACACATTCCTGTCCAACCACAAATGGTTTCAAAAATGGTGCTGAGCAAATCTCCTTCTTAAGCATTTCAAACGCAATTTGTTGGTCTTTACTCCAGTCAAATTTTGCATTTTTTTTCAACAACAATCTAAGATGAAATACATTTGAAGCATAACTTTGGATAAATTTACTATAAAACTCAGTAAGTCCCAAAAATTAGTATAACTGTTCTTTGTTAGTTGGAGCGGGTGCTCCAGCAATGCTTTTAACATGGTTGAACTTAGGTTTGATGCCCAGGCTAGATATTCCATGCCTAGATATTCAACCTTTCCTTGTCTAAATTTGCATTTTGAATATTTAAGAGTCAACCCTTTATTCTGTATACTTTGCAAAACCCTCATCAAATTGTTATCATGTTCCTCAGAATCTTTCCCATAGATTAATATGTCGTCCTGAAAGGCTATTGCACCAGTACAAAATCTTTGGAATACAGATGCTGCGCTAGCTAAACCAAAAGGCATTCTTAAGAATTGGTACATACCCTCCGGTGTTATGAATGCTGTTAAACATTTTGAATCCTCAATCAGCATAACCTGATGATAGGCACTAGCCACATTCAATGTTGAAAAAACACAAGCCCCAGATAGCGTAGAGATTAATTCGTGTATATTAGGTAAAGGATGTCTATCAGTCCAAATCTCTTTATTAAGACTGCGGAGATCAACACATAACCGAAGATCCCCGTTAGGTTTAAGAGAAAGAACAACCGGAGAAACCCACGGTGAAGATTCAATGGGTTCGATGACCTTACCTTGTACTAATACTGACAACATTTCTTTTAATTTGTCACGAAAAGCCAAAGGTACATTACGTACTCTATGTCTCACTGGAATAGCAGTGCTCTTGAGAATAATTTTATGTTTAAAATCAATATATTTACCAAGTCTCTCATCAAAAACTCTTGGATACATTTCCTTAATGCTAGCAACAAAATTGTTCATTACACTCAGACACAACATACACTGATGGTGAGGCATTAGGATTAAGCTTCATTCACATTTCCTTCTGATGAGGCCATCCTAAAATCGGGAGACCTTTAGCTGCTACATATACTTTGCCTCTATTTCTTCTCCCTTGAAAATTTTAATCTGCCCAAAAAAAAACCTTCCAAATCAATTTTTTTTCCAGTATAACCTCCAGGTCTAATATCAGGAGACAATAATTCTTTACTGCCCCTTAATTTCACAAACACATCTTTTCCAATTATAGTGTACCAAGCACAAGAATCAACCATCATTTGAATATCCTCACCATCAATTGATATAAGAAAAGATGGAAAATTCTTGGTGTCACCACATCCAACACAAGAAATGCAGTTTAATTCACTAAATTGTTCAAACATTCCTTCTTCACCTGATGTTACACAATTAACTTTTTGATTAGTTCTACACATTTTCCCAAAATGGCCTACTCTTTTGCATTTTATACAAATTTTGTTCAATGCCGGACAATTTTTAAAATTTCTGACAGGATCAAGCTGCCACACCTGTAACATTTTATAAAATTATTATGCCTCCCTCCAAATTTATTTTCAGCGGAGGTGAATTCTCTTTTCCCCCACTTATTGTCTTTTAACTCAACTTCTTTTTTAACAGGATGCACAGGTTTCTTTAGATAGAACTGGTTCTTAACAAGAGACACTTCAGATGTGGAATCTTGAATTTTCACAGAAACACTTTGAGATTGACCTCTAATCTCATTAACAAACTTTTCAGATTGTTCAATGCCCTTAGCTATGTTCACCACAGCACTTATTGAAGATTCAGTACCCAACCATAACCTCTCTTTTATCTTCTTACTTTTTGTTTTCATCATGATTTGATCTCGTAAAACTTGCTCATAGTTGATGGTATCAAAAGCGCATGAACCTGCTAGAGCACGTAATGCCGAGACATAGTTTTCAATCGATTCTTCTTCTTTCTGAGCTCGTGAGTAAAACTTGAATCTTTCCATTACGGTATTTATTTTCTTGCCAAAACGTATAGTCAATTGTTTTATAGCAACCTCAAATACATCAGTCCCCTCCGATCCTTCAATTGGGGGCAAATTCGTAAATTCCTTTATTCCCTGTCCACCTAAACAATGCAATTCAACTACAGACCCAGTCCAACGGCGTCCAGATATATCAGTGACTATGAAAGAGGGGCAGTCAAAACATATTGCTCCCAGACACTCTCTTATACACGTTATAAGGAGGTGATGCACTGTACTACGCCTACGTTAAAAAACCTGTTCTCCCCGACAGTACCACAGAACAGCACAAGTTGTGATCCACAACAAAATTTGGTCGCAAGAGTTCACACCTAGTGTTGGACTAAGCTCTTAATAGAGAAAAAAAATGTGCGAGAAGCAAGAGACGCCTCACGGAAACACCACCAACAGGGTAACTTATTCATTCATTTTTTCTGGGCCCGAGATTTACGCAGCAGGCACACCCTGCTCCTCCCAGGCTTGGGTGGGGAGGGCGTTACACCCTAATGTCCCTAGTGGGTACTTATGAGTTTTTGAACTGGGTGCTGCTCACTGCAGAAAGTCTACATTGTTATGGGGCACAATCTGCGTCCTGCGTATTTTAATTGAGTTGCTGTGATATCCAGAAGACAGGATGGGCAGCTGCTGCTTACATATAAGCATTATGGAGTGCACATCCCTTTCCTATCCGCAGGGAATGGGGGATACTAGCTCTGTGGGGATGTTTTTTCAACACTATATAAATATACCAGAAAGTGCTCTTTTCAACCCAGGCATGTCTGTGTTGTCCAGTATACATCTTATATAGTCTGTTATGATTGTTTCACCACACATTCTTGAAACACTCCTGGTACGTAAAATACACTAGTGTGCTTGTGCTTGAAGTTTATCAGCTAGGTGTGGCATAGTCATTGTCGTACTGTATACACTCTTCTGTAGTTCCCCATATAGGCACCTATACACGGTCTTTGACTAGGCTAAGATGGCCGCCGCGTCCGGCACAGGGGTCACGTGATGCAATTCAATGGGCGGGGTCCCACCGCATTTCCGCATTTCAATGCGAGCTGCTAGGGCAGCGGTACGGCGGAGGAAAGGCGCCTTCCTGTTGTCGTCACGGTGAGGAGAGTTGGTGCCCTGGGAAGACAGCCTACAGGGAAGTACCAAGGGGAGTCCTGGGTGTAACGCTGGTGGCCGCGTCACGAGAGTGTGTGTGGTTGCTGATGCATCGAACTTTACAACGCGCCCCCGAGCTGGGTATTGATATTGTTATGCTTGTGTATGATTGGGCTCACTGTGGTAACTATTTCAACAGGCGGCTAGCGTGCGCCGGTAAAACATACAAAAGAGGTGTGGCTCGCCTATTTGACATCGGCAGCACGAGCTAGATGCAGCGCTCTATAACTAAGTATACAGGTGGCATTTACCTTTAGATGCTGTATTGTTTTAATGCATGTACAATCTCTATGTGGAAACAAATTGAGTAGCGGGGTAGTAGATCCTACACCAGAAGGTGACTAAGGGAGTAAGGGCTAGGTGTTACAAGGTAACATTGTAGTCTGTGTGGTTTCTATGAAGCTGCATGATACAAGCTGTTATACACTCTTTTTTCAACAGAAAACTTAAAACTAAGGAAAAAGGGAAAACTCACGATTGGAGTACCCTGTTACCTTTTTGAATCTGGAGCGGCGGGTATGACTAACTTGGCTGACTCCTGGTAATATTCCCCATATATCACCACATTTTCCATTCATATTGCTAACCAAGGGTCCTCATGTTTTTAACAATGCCCTTCCACCTGTTCTCTCTTAGCAGTGCATTACAGAACTAGTGTCCAAAAGTGGAGTGGCAGCATATGAGTGCAGCCCTGATGAAACTGCTTAACGCATTATAGCAGTGAAACATGTCGTCACTGGCATTAGGTAATGGTATGCATGAATAGCTACCAGCCTTTTTAATATAAACAGCACACTATCACCTCCCTATGAATAAAGTTGGTTAAGGGACTTGTGTGCTGTGTTTTTAGGCACTCAGTTTTATGTGTGTGTTTGTCACCAGCAGATTTTTCTGCTCTCCACTGTTTGTCACATTCTCTGTTGTTTGTTTTGGCCATTTCTTTTCTTTCTTCTTATTTCTTTTGAGAAGCAAGTGACTACCGATGATGAGACAGGGGCCTGTCTGGAAATTGCATACCAGTTACCCTGTTGGTGGTGTTTCCGTGAGGCGTCTCTTGCTTCTCGCACATTTTTTTTCTCTATTAAGAGCTTAGTCCAACACTAGGTGTGAACTCTTACGACCAACTTTTGTTGTGGATCACAACTTGTGCTGTTCTGTGGTACTGTCGGGGAGAACAGGTTTTTGAACGTAGGCGTAGTACAGTGCATCACCTCCTTATAACGTGTATAAGAGAGTGTCTGGGAGCAATATGTTTTGACTGCCCCTCTTTCATAGTCACTGATATATCTGGACGCCGTTGGACTGGGTCTGTAGTTGAATTACATGTTTAGAGTGGAGGGCGACCCTTTCCTTATTCCCTCTTAGCTCTGATTTAATGTTTGGACACCTAAACAATGGCTCAAAAGATCCAGTTTCCTTTTTTGAGAACAACCATCTTCCTCCAATACTTCCACATATGCCAAAAACATGGGGTACCATAACTCCCATTAAATTTTTGGTTCTCCTGCAACCGGTAAGAAATGTGGAGGCGCTAAAATAGAAGACATCTTAGATAAAATTGTATAAAGTGAAATAAATGAAATAAATGTCAAAAATTGTATTAACTTCCTGAAAATAAGATTGGTTACACAAATATGAATGTATACATCACTGTAATCAGGTAAATTGTGGAAATGCTAAAAAAAGAATAATTTCCTAAATAATTTTACAATAGATAAATGTATCGAATTAAAATAATATTAATACAAGATACATTTCCTTTGGAATTGAAAGTGTGCGAATCACAGAAGTTCGCAATAAAATTGTGGACATAAAAGTGTGTGAATCACTTCACAATGCTGACAAATGCCGATAAATCATTCCAAGATGGCCGCCTTGCGTATGTGATGACGTCAATTTCCCAGAAAGCTCAGCGCGATCCAGAATGCATTGCGCGACAACTTCAATGAGCTTGCGCAACACCAGCCTTGTGTGACGAATCCAGAGCTCGGACCTCGCTCGGAGAAATCCAACGCTCGAGCACAAGTAACGGTTACCTTTTCTATATTTTTCTTTAAGCTTCACCAAAATAGTTATGTTGGAATATACAGGATGAAGCGGCACACCGTGATAACGTAACGAGTGTGTCTGTATAAAGTTTGTCTTCCAAATGACTTTAAGTTAAAGTTGAACACCTTTTCAAATCAAAATATATATATCCGCTCGCAGTCAGCTGCTGGTGCAATCACAAGCACTATATATCAATCAGCCGCTGGTGCAATCACAAGCACAATAAATCAATCAGCCGCTGGTGCTTTCCCGCACAAACATAAATTGAAAAAAAAAAATACCTTGAAGCCAAGTGAACGCTGTCTTCTTCGCTGTCTCAGAACATCTCATCCTTGTCGCCAAAATTCATGAAGTAATCCAAACAATGTGCGTGAGATGATTTCCTTAAGTTTATTCCAAGTACAGCAGATGAACAGCTTATACAACCACCATGCTCCAGTACCTTCACTCACTGCCTCCCAACCGCCCATCCATAGAACCCCCCACAAGAAGACAGAACATAGAATACAAGCCCAATCTAAACAAGCTAGAATGAATCCCAATGAATACAACAATGACCATGTATTCTGAACACCTTTTTGACCCATTTACAGACCCTGTGAGATACTCTCAGTGCCTTCACCCACAGCTCTCAATTGTGCAAACAGTGGTACCACTCAGTTCAAAGTATGACCTGTACAAGTGTAATATGCTGCATGAAAAAGTACAGAAACAAAATCCTGAAAGTAGCTAACATTACTTTACATTATCCTGCATACTGAATTGGCACCCATGCAAAACTGATAGCCTACCTGAATGACAAAGCTATTCGGAGACTGCTGATACCTAGCTGTGGGCGAAAGTCAAACTCAGGCGCTCATGAGGAAGATTGACACAGTCAAGTGAAGATGAAAGAAAAGTAATAAATCTGCCTGTCTGACTTTCACTCCAAAATCGCGGTGCAGCACGTGTGACTAGGTACATGGGCTCTGCAATACAGGAGGTTAGAAAGCAGAGGCCTGCAGCAGGAGCATCCAGTGTGGAGAAGTAGACAAGAGTCTAGGTGAAACATCAGTGGGAAGTGGAATGGAAATACCTCCTGTCTCTAGAAGACAGCCGTCAAAGGATGCATTCAGCCGACGACTGTGTTCTGCGAGCATCCGTCCAGCTGATCCATCAAGTTCGAAAGGGGGGAAAAGGGAAGGAAGGTGGTTGACTTGGAACTCTAAGCAGGGCAAGACGCTTATGCTCTCACACTGCCCTGCTAAAGCTCAGTATCCTGTGAGCACAGGATAGAAAGGGATCTTACACTATCACACTGCTTCATTGCACCATGAGCACTGCTAAAGGTCTGTGTCTTGTATCTCTTACTCCCTCTTACTCCCTCACACTGCCTCACTGCACCAGGACCTTGCAAAAGCTTTGTTTCACATGATCACAAGCTAGACAGATAGCTCACACTAGCTCACTGCTTCACTGTACCGGTGCGCAGCTACAGATCGGTGTCTTGTAATCCTAACCCAGACAGGGTTCTTACACCATCATACTGCTTCGCTGAACCAGGAGCACGGCTAAACTTACACCCAGGTATCCCTCAGTAATGCAGAACTGACGCAGTCTCTCATTAATGTAGCGCACAGAAGAACAAACACTGATTTGCTGCCCAAGGAGCACTACTAAAGCTCAGAGCCATATAGCCAGGAGCTAGGCAGAGTTATCACTGCGCCGATGCACTAAGATATCCGTGAAGCTCTGTACTCCATAACCTCAAGCCAAAACAGTTTCACGCAGCCCCATCTGTACTTGCACATTGTAAGTGCATTCCCAAAGCTCAGCGGACAAACCACGCGGTGCCACAGACTCACACTTCTCCAGCGTTGATGTGCTGCTCCATGTATACGTGCAAAAACAACAGTTGATGGACAGAATGCAGAACAATGTCATACATTCACCCCAGTACAGATATCTGGGCCTAAATCCATCGTTTTTTTGCTCACCATGCCATTCCAGTTTGAAACCAGCCATATCCATTCAGTCTTGACCCTGTGCCCCATGGGAACAGTCCAGCCCGAACTGCCAAGCCAGGTCCTCCCTGGACTGGAAACAAGCATCCAAGGACTGGTTTCGGGCTTTCAGCCCTCATCAGCCTGGATAGCTTGATTCTAGTGGCATGGAGAGCATGGGACTCACGTCGGAGCATACCCGTTCCACTCGGGGTGACAAATGCAAAAACCACAGTTGATGGACAGAATGCAGAACAATGTCATACATTCACCCCAGTACAGAGATCTGGGCCTAAATCCATCGTTTAGATGGCTGAATTGCCAGAAACCTGTCCTCGGAAGCTTGTTTCCGGTCCAGGGAAGGCATGGCTTGGCAGTTCGGGCTGGACTGTTCCCAAGAGGCACAGGGTCAGATTGATTTGCATATGGCCATGTCTGAACTGGGGTGGCAGAGTGGGCTAAAGGGAAACATCCTTTACAACGCAACTTTTACCACGCAGTGCTTTTACATCTCAACTTTTACAACGCAAACCATTACAACGCATTGCGCTGGGGGGGCTCTAGGATAGGGAATAGATTTAATTTACTATCCAACACATTCCCTACTATCCACGGGGACTGGAGTTGGAATAGTAAATGAAACTATTCACTATCCAGCACCCCTCAACACTACGCGGTGTAAAGGCATGCGTTGTGAAACTTGCGATCTAAAAGCATGCTATGTAAAAGCATGCGTTGAGATGTCATACATCCGGGATAAAGAACGGTGATGGATTAAACCCAGATGTGTTGACTGGGTGTGAGTGTTTGATTGGTTCAGATGCTCCGTCCATCACCACCCCCTTTTGTACTGCTTTGTACGCCATAAGTTGGCAGGGTATGCTCAGACGTGAGTCCCTTGCTCACTTTGCCACTGGATTCAAGCAAGCCGGGCTGAAGACGGCTGAAATGCCAGAAACCAGTTCTCGGAACCTTGTTTCAGGTCCAGGGAAGGCTTGGCTTGGCAGTTCGGGCTGGACTGTTCCCATGAGGCACAGGGTCAAACTGATTTGCATATGGCCATGTCAGAACTGGGGTGACAGAGTGGGCTAAAGAACGGTGATGGATTAAACCCAGATCTGTTGACAGGATGTGAGTGTTTGATTGGTTCAGATGCTCTGTCCATCACCACCCCCTTTTGTACTGCTTTGTACGCCATAAGTTGGCAGGGTATGCTCAGACGTGAGTCCCTTGCTCACTTTGCCACTGGATTCAAGCAAGCCGGGCTGAAGACGGCTGAAATGCCAGAAACCGGTCCTCTGAAGCTTGTTTCGGGTCCAGGGAAGGCATGGCTTGGCAGTTTGGGCTGGACTGATCCCATGAGGCACAGGGTCAGACTGATTTGCATATGGCCATGTCTGAACTGGGGTGGCAGAGTGGGCTAAAGAACGGTGATGGATTAAGCCCAGATCTGTTGACAGGGTGTGAGTGTTTGATTGGTTCAGATGCTCCGCCCATCACCACTTCCTTTTGTACCGCTTTGTTTGCCATAAGTTGGCAGGGTATGCTCAGACGTGAGTCCCCTGCTCACTTTGCCACTGGATTCAAGCAAGCCGGGCTAAAGACGGCTGGAATGCCAGAAACCTGTCCTCGGAAGCTTGTTTCCGGTCCAGGGAAGGCATGGCTTGGCAGTTCCCATGAGGCACAGGGTCAGACTTATTTGCTTATGGCCATGTCTGAACTGGGGTGGCAGAGGTGGCTAAAGAACGGTGATGGATTAAACCCAGATCTGTTGACTGGGTGTGAGTGTTTGAGTGGTTCACATGCTCCGTCCATCACCATCCCCTTTTGTACCGCTTTGTTCGCCATAAGTTGGCAGGGTATGCTCAGACGTGAGTCCCTTGCTCACTTTGCCACTGGATTGAAGCAAGCCGGGCTGAAGACGGTTGAAATGCAAGAAACCGGTCCTCAGAAGCTTGTTTCCGGTCCAGGGAAGGCATGGCTTGGCAGTTTGGGCTGGACTGTTCCCATGAGGCACAGGGTCAGACTGATTTGCATATGGCCATGTCTGAACTGGGGTGGCAGAGTGGGCTAAAGAACGGTGATGGATTAAACTCAGATCTGTTGACTGGGTGTGAGTGTTTGATTTGTTCAGATGCTCCGTCCATCACCACCCCCTTTTGTACCGCTTTGTTTGCCATAAGTTGACAGGGTATGCTCAGACGTGAGTCCCTTGCTCACTTTGCCACTGGATTCAAGCAAGCCGGGCTGAAGACGGCTGAAATGCCAGAAACCGGTCCTCGGAAGTTTGTTTCCGGTCCAGGGAAGGCATGGCTTGGCAGTTTGGGCTGGACTGTTCCCATGAGGCACGGGGTCAGACTGATTTGCATGTCTCCATGTCTGAACTGGGGTGGCAGAGTGGGCTAAAGAACAGTGATGTATTAAACCCAGATCTGTTGACTGGGTGTGAGTGTTTGATTGGTTCAGATGCTCCGTCCATCACCACCCCCTTTTGTACTGCTTTGTTCGTCATAAGTTGGCAGGGTATGCTCATACGTGAGTCCCTTGCTCACTTTGCCACTGGATTCAAGCAAGCCGGGCTGAAGATGGCTGAAATTCCAGAAACCGTTCCTCTGAAGCTTATTTCTGGTCAAGGGAAGGCATGGCTTGTCAGTTCGGGCTGGACTGTTTCCATGAGGCACAGGGTCTGACTGATTTGCATATGGCCATGTCTGAACTAGGGTGGCAGAGTGGGCTAAAAAACGGTGATGAATTAAACCCAGATCTTTTTACTGGGTGTGAGAGTTTGATTGGTTCAGATGCTCCGTCCATCACCACCCCCTTTTGTACCGCTCCATGTATACAGACACAACTTTGCAGCCTCACAAAGTGCTTTGTTCCGAGGCACTGCTTATGCACCATACCATGGAAGCATGTACCAGACAGAGCCCCTGTAGCTTCATGCTGCTGCCATGCCCCAGGGGCACAGCTAAATACCATAAATCAATAAACATATCAATTTTGTTACTCCCCAAAGGAGCCGTGAGGCAGAATGGTTGGCTCGGGCCTCTGGGGTTGGCTTCCTACAAAAGCCAAAGCGAGCCTAACCAATCTTGCAGTTGCCCTCATGCTGTTTCAGCTTGAGGGAAGCGCTAGGAATGGTTTGAGCAGGGTAACCCAGCACTTCTTTTGAGGCTTGGGGCCTGTGCCTGCAATTCATCTGCAGTTTAACACCTCTAGGATTGGTGAGGTCTGAAGCGTTCATGCCGGGCTGGCCAAAGGAAGCTGGCCAATCCGACAAGTGCACTCTGCACTGTCAAGTCATCCTGCGGCTGCCGCCAATCAGCAGGAATCAGCCTCTCCTCTAACCTCACACTAGAGCAGCATGGGCCGGCAGCACATCATATAATAAAATGGTAATGACCATTTTATTAATTTACATTTACCTGCTGCGCTTGCAGCAGGCGGGGCAATGCTCTTTCACCCTTTAGGCGGCACCGCCACGGCATGTTGGAGGCATTATATTAATTGTTCACTGCCACCATTTTCCATGTATGGTTAATTGTTCCACCGTGAGTGTTGTTTCAAGAGATTTTTTTCCATCACTTATTTGTGCCAAAAATCAACTCTTGTTAGCTGCTTCTTTGAAATAATATTTGTTTATAACCTTTTAGCCATGCCCGTAGAATATTGGGGTAACTCTGGTGGCATGTAGACTCAAAAAACACCATACTAATACTGCAGCAGTTAATGTATGACATTGGTATCCATCACAAAAAAAAGAGCATCGTCAAAGTCCTGTCAATGCTTTTCCATTGTGGTTGGACTAGCATAGAAGATTCATATAATACACAGAATTCCTAAAGATGTTTGATGTTTGTGTCTATATCCTATGACACATTATTACTGATGCTGGGCTACGCTTTGAGAAGACTTTCTGGCCATGGTTTATTTGATTTATGGACTTTTTTCTTAAGAGTCATGTTTTTGAATCTTAAAGTGATTACAAAGTCTCATCACTGTCAAGCTTTAATGGCCATTTTGGACATGCCTGAAAAGAGCTACTATTAGTGGCCCAGATTCAAATCCTGGGTTACCTGTTCAAATGAGACAAGTTCTTCTACCTTTTGCTGAGTTCAATTCGTGGTGTGACCTCCATCCAGATTTACAAGGAGAATGCAAACAAATGGAACATTGAAAGATTATATCACTGGTCCCACAGACAGAAAACACCTTAAAATCACTATCCCCTCAAACATAACGTGCAACTCCTCTGTTTCAACAAGAACTCTCCTGTCTTTAGTGTCCTCTGTCGTTTCCATCACCTCAGAAATCGACTACCCCATTACAAAAAGAAATCTCAACACCTTCACTGCACCAGATCTCTACCTACACACAATATTAGAATGAAACACGGAAACTTCACCCTCCCACTTGCAACTAGAAATCAATTCCCCATGCAAACTTCACCTCTCCCACAGTAACCTATAGCATCCTTATTGCAATACAAATCTCAGCCTTAATCTTTTCCAACCAACAACTGTCTTATACCATTTCTTCTTGTACGTAACACCTCTGCGTCCCCAAAAGATTTGAAGTCATTACACCTCACGCCAGCTCACTCTTATGTACTTCGTGTTATAACTGATTTCTGCTGTGATGTGTAATGTGATGTAAAACCTTTTCTATGTGTGCTTTCCATTTGTGTACATATTGAAGTTTAACTACTTATATGAATTTGTATTTGATAACAAACAAGAAATTGAACTGATTTGTATTCAAGCAGCTTTTCATTAGTGGACTATTTTCTGGATGGACAAAGGACTGGGCCAGTAATTTTTAAATTGTGTTCTTCGGACCCCTGGAAGTCCGGGAAGGCTACTCAGGGGTCTATGACTGCTTGGAAAATCAAGTAATATTAACAGAGTAATAAAGTGTATCTAAATAAAGAATTAAAATGCAATATTAAAAAATTTAATGCATTTTGTAAATTTAAAGTAATTTGAAACTGGAGGCTAAAAATTAAGTTAGTATCCTCAGATTGGTGAGGTCAACCGACGATGAACTTGGGTGAATCGACGAGCAGGGTGGTCCAGGTCTTCCCAAGGTTCTTAACAGCAGTTTTTAGCCAAACATTTTCTAAGTCACAAGTTCTGGATTTTGACTATCTGGCACCTTTAGCACCACCACCAAGAGTCCAGGACCAGAGGTGCACCACTTTTGGAGTGAGGATTCACTCAGGCTGGGTCCAGGTGCGGGTTCAAGATGACGGATGATTGTAATCCCAGTGTGGCTCTGAGCAGGAGGCCAGCAAACTAGCACTTGGAGTCCCTCTGTTAGTCCTGGATTTAGGTGGATAAGCAGAACTGCGGCAGCAGGGTAGGCCTCTTAGTGTACAAGGTAGACAGCAAAACAGTCCTTCCAGGTTCAGCAAAGCGAAAGTGAAGTCCACAGCAGTCCACAGCAGAAGGCAGTCCTCAGCAATTCCTTTCGCTGGTCCAGAAAGTGAATTGAAGAGTGGGTCTGAGGGCCCTGTTTTTATACCTGGTGCCTTCTTTGAAGCTAGAAGATGTTTCTAGAGGTTTCTCTTTGAAGTGTTTGCACTTTCCTGACTCTCTTCCCTGGCACCAAGCTGGCTGCAGAGACATGGTAGAGGTGACAAGCCCTGAGTGTGAAGGTAAAGTACAGCCCTGTCAATTACAAGTGGGGCTGTGCAAAGCTCCGCACCACCATCCTGTCTGCAGATCACTCTATTGACAGTAGTGAAAAATGACTGTAGGGGTTACAAGGCCATGTAAAATTAAAAGTACACACCCAGCTTTTAATTGCAATGCACCCTGCCCACTGGGCTACCCAGGGCCTAATTATACATTTTAAAAGAGGAGTTTAAGGCTTGGCAAGAGGGTTATATTGCTAAGTAGAATTGGAATTAAAACTGAATTCAGCTGCATTGGTAGGCCTGGGACATGTTTTAGGGGGCTACTTCAGTGGGTGGCACAATAAGAGCTGCAGGTCCTCTAGCAGCATTCAATTTGCAGACCCTAAGTATATGATATACCACTCTACAAGGGATTTACAAGTAAATTAAATATGCCAGTCAGGTGTAAACCAATTCGACCATGTTTAGGGTAGTGAGCGCAAGCATTTTAGCACTAGTTAGCAGTGGTAAGGTGCACAGAGTCCTAAAGCCAGCAAAAACGAATATCAGCTAAAAATGGAGGGAAACAGGCAAAAAGTTTGGCTGAAGTCTACCCTAAGGCTTACAAGTCTAACAGCAGCATAAGACCATATTTAAAACACAATATGACACTTCACAACAAAAAAGTCAAAACAAAATTGTCTGATTCGGGGGTCTCTAGTTGGCAAAGGTAGGTACGTGTGACAAATAGGGACCCTCTCCTCTAGTCAGGGTAAGGGGGTACCACTCCTAAAATAACCCCTGCTCACCCCCTTGGTAGCTTGGCATTAGCAGAAGGGCTTTACTTCAGAGGCGAAGTAAGTTAAGCAGTTGTGGCAGTTGTGCAAAAACAACAGTTGGTGGACAGAATGCAGAACAATGTCATACATTCACCCCAGTACAGAGTCTGGGCCTAAATTCATCGTTTTTTTGCACTCCACACCACCCCAGTTTAGACATGGCCATATGCAAATCAGCCTTGACCCTGTGCCTCATGGGAACAGTCCAGTCCGAACTGCCAAGCCATGTCTTCCCTGGACCGGAATCAAGCATCCTAGGACCGGTTTCTGGCTATCAGCCATCATCAGCAGGAAGCAGTTGTGACCACATACAGTAACCCAGTGACAACACTACAAATGGACACCACATAGGATTTATATAAAAAATAAATCGACTTTATATAGAGTTACCACAAGACCATAAACGACAAAAATACACACTATGATTACTTTAAGATGGTAGATTTAAGCTTAGTTCAGTTCACTTCTTAGATGCAACACTCTGTGTCAATGTACCTTAAGTTGTGTTGCGTTTCCATGACAAGCAATGTCGCAGCGATTGGAAATGCGCCAAAGTTCAGATACAAAGAAAGACGTGAAGATCTTCCAGATGCGGCACGCTTCTCGGGGATGCGAGAGGCTGTCGGTTCGATGCGTGGACTGCAGCGGCGATACCCTTACAATGCGACGACAACAGCTCCAGCGGCGAAGCTCTTCTCCCATGATGCGTGAAGCTTCTGCTCGATGCGACAACTACAGCGGCGACATCCAAGATGTGACAGCAGCAGATCAGACGGCGGCGTGCTACTCGGGATGCGAGGTGCTCTTGGTCGATGCAGTGCAATGCGACAGTTCCAGAGGCGACACCCTCCCTCGGAGTTGCGACGGCAGGCACAGCGACGGCAACATGCTCCTACCTCGTTGCGAGATTCTTCTCCTGATGTGGTTCAGTGCGACAACTACATCGGCGACACCCTCCTTCGGAGTTGCGACGGTAGCAGCAACGACGGCGACATGCTTCCTCTTCGTTGCAGCACGCTTCTCTCCGATGCTGTGCAGTGCGACAGTTCCACCGGCGACACCCTCCTTCGGACTTGAGACGGCAGGCACAGCGACAGCGACACGCTTTTTCTCGTTGAGTCACGCTTCCAGCTCCTTGCGGCACGCAGTTCCTCAGAAGGCCCAAAACAGCAGCAGGCACTTCCAAAAGAACTCTGGGGAGCTTAGGGGTGAAGGCTGTTGTCCCTGAGACATCAGCAGTAGGCTAGCTCTTTTCCAACCCCTTGTAGATCCTTCACAAGTTGAAAGCAAAGTACACTCCTTTCTTTGGCAGTAAGGCAAACACTGCAGGCCAATCCCCCAAGCAGCACTTCAGCTTGGGAATAGTCTCTCCTCAGTTTCTTCAGGCTTCTCTCAGTAAAGGTTTCTTCTTGTAGTCCAAAGTGATCTAATTTCATGGGATCAGGGTCCCAATATTTATACCCCAAAATCCTTTGTTCTCTGAGTGGAGAAGGGTCTTTGCCCAGTCCAAACCAGTTCTGAAGCACTCTGTTTACCAGACTTCTCCTTTCCTTTCACAGTGCAGGGCATGCACATCAGACGCCCCACAGGAGGTGGAGCCAGTATTGTGGAAGGCAAGTACAGTCCTAGAGCACTTTGTTTACAGGACTCCTTCTCTTCTTTCAGTGTGCAGGGCAGATACATCAGCCGCACCCCAGGAGGTGGACCCAGCATTGTGGAAGGCAGGCACAGCCCTATTCAAGTTTCAGGTGCAACTCCTCCCTCCCATCTAGATGTAGATCTCTCTATTCACCACTGGGTGAATCAGCCTGTCTCCTGGAATTCCCTAGCCCTGTCACTCACAAAACCAGACAATAGAATACACAACGTAGCAGAGGCAGGTTTGAATGGTTAGACAAGCAAATACCTACTTTCTAAAAGTGGTATTTGCAAACACAGAATATTAAAATAAACTTCACTAAAAGATGTATTTTATTATTCTGAGTTCAGACATACTAAACTCGAAATTCAACCATGATCTCTGAGACAGTTAGGATTATAAAAGGTAATAACTATAACAGCCCATTCTAGCCTATGGAGAACAGGTAGCCTTGCAATAGTGAAAAACAAAAATGACTGTAATTCACTATTAGGACATGCCACACACACCAGGGCTTGTCCTACCTTATAATTGCAATGCACCCTGCCTTTGTGCATACCATAGGGGTGACTGATATGAAAAAAAATGGAAGGTGTAGGGACTGGCAAGTGGGTGCACTTGCCCAGTTAGCATGACAGTAGCAACTGCACGCAGGCTCTGCAATTGCAGCCCTTAGACACATTTTACAAGGCTGCTTCTGTGGGTGGCACAACCAGTGCAGCAGGCCCACCAGCAGCATTTGGTTTCTACACGCCCTGGGCACACTCCGTGCACTAGACTGGGGTCTGACAAGTAAACCAAATAGCGAAACATTGAACCACTGATTAGTACATCATTTTACAGTAGGGAGCACTTGTACTGTGGCACTGGATAGCAGTGGCACAGTGCCAAAAGCATCTAACACCAGCAAAAACACATGAGGCAACAGCAAAAATGGAAGGGAGACCCACGCCAATGGTGCCAGGTCTAACAAAAATGTAACACAAAAACTTCAGCACAACAAAACAAATGAACTGCAATAATGTAGCACAAAAAGTAACAACACATCAGCAAAGTAGCAAAATGTCACAATAGCAAATGTGCACAAACGCTCTTGTCACACATTATCACCTCCAGAAGCCTGTTTTTATAATAAGGTAGTAAAAGTAAGCACTGTCTTAAACCAGTCAAAAATGTCTTGCGATCCGACCCTATATATGCTAATAGATATTAAAAATATTGCACTTTTAATGATCTTTATCGATGCACCCTGTACCACTGCATGGTTAAACAATATCAAGGGCAAAGAACACTGTTCGGAAGGGAAATTTAATGGGACTTATGCAATAGCATAGGTAGTTTATTTTGTGAAATGTATAACATTTCTTCTTCCTCAGTGACCGAAATATCCAGGTTATGAGGCCACAAACAATTGAATCTTATGCAAGCAAAAAAAAAAGAAGCTGGAAAAGCCTTTCCTATTTTTATTTAAAACAACTGTTCTCATTTAACGAAAATGATGCCTATCCTCTCCCTTTTGGAGCTCATCTTTTCCTTTTCCTTATTTTTTACTAAGAATTGCTCACTGTGAACGAGCAAGGGTTTTTTCCATAAATGCCACAGTCAGTAAATGACTATGAATGATCACTTCCTAATTGAAATGCTTGCAAAGGAAACAATATGCTGATGCGGTCAAATCGTTCCCGCAGCTCCTGCCTTGTAACACAATCCATAGCCTCCTGAAGCGAAGTGGCAACGCCGAGGTTGCACGCACACTTGCCAGTGATTTGTGGTTGCCTTTCAGAATTAATTGCATCCGTTTTTACAAATTTAAGATCCATGACTATTGAATACTCTGAATGAAAAGCAACACCAGGCACCGCCGCGCTATCCAATTGGAAAATGGATCGCGTCTGAGGTGAGAAAATTCAGGACACATTAGCCCTTTCTTAGTGAGGAGATATAGAAGAAACACAGCCCTTAGAAGGGGTCCCCTCGGCAAAAACTTTTTTTAATGCTTGAGTAGAATGCTGCTGTCAGCCCAGCAGTGGCTTACATGGCCACCATCGTTTTATATATACTCTATAAGCAACATTGTACTGTACTCTATCACTCTGAAATTTCTTTTACATAGCACTTCAGACCACTGATGAGGCACTGACGTAGCTTTGTGAGTGAGATTTGGGTGATGTAAATCTCCAATTTCCCAACTACAAAAAAACAAGCATTTGCAATGCAATCGGTCTTGGGATGTTATATATATATTTAGCTATGCAGCACATTAGCCTGGGTGCTGAAACATCTACTGTTCTTTAACATGGAGGGAAAGTAAGCACCAAACTGCATTACACGCCAGGTTTGGCAACACATGGAGAGAAATATTGCCTTTCAGCGGAAAATGGTATAGTCCAAAGCTCTCTTTTTAATATAAAATTAGGGCCTTTTTGTGGGCATATCCCTGAAAATACAAGATTTGAAAACAATATTATTGTCTACGGGTGTTCGTGGAAGACAATTTCAATGGACTTGAATCTAGAGAATGCTAAAGGATTCTGGTATTTTACTGACCTCTTCTGGTCGTTTTCTAACAAGAAAGTTAAATAGAGGCAGTTGCCAGAAAAATAAAAGAAAAAAAATTTCTCAGCACATTGATAGGGGACGTCTCACTGTACTGGCTAAATGAAGGTGGAGAAACTGCTCTATATGGTCCACCCAGAAGTGACAGGAGAGTAGCCCTCAGGCATGTAAAGGTTACAGGCAGCCATCGTTAATAGTCTAATGCAACCACCCAGGAGAGAATAGGAGGAACATCAATGAAAGTGCTAGAGAAACACAATCATAGTAAATGTTCTTTAGAGACATCCAGCAGTTGCACAGACATGTCCTGGTTACAGGTAGTCAGATTCCCACGGTCGAGGTTTGACATTCGTCCATGATATGCTCTGTTCAATTGTTTCTTTTTCTTCTGTTCACAGATAGACAGGAAAAATGCTCTATGGTATCAAACCAGGAGCAAAAGAGTAGACGTCTATGGTGCACACTCATTACCTACAGCAAGGTAAATGCTTTCTATGGTCCACCCAAGGGTGACGGAGTAGTACCCCATTGGCATCCACAGGTTAGAGTGGATGCAGAGGTTATGGGATAATGTCTAACTCCTACAAAGTACATTAATTTCTCTGCCATTGACAAATAACAGCGTCAGACACTTTTCATACTTATTTTCTTGCAGATTTATATAGCACAAACTTGACCCGAAGGTATTGGAGTGCTTTACATGCGCAACAGTTACGTTACACAAGGACACATTCATTTTTTTTGGTAGACACAGGGAGATTAAGTGATTTGCGCAGAATCAAAAGATGCTGAGCCGAGGCTCAAACATGGTTCCCCAGGTCTAAAGTCGGCATCAGTGGCCATAAGGCCACAGCAACCCTAGGTATGAACTGTATAAATGCAGCAAGAAAAATCTCTCCACAGGGTCACCCCAAGAGTGACCGAGGAGTTGTTTATGGCTTACGCTGTTACACACAGACTGGTAAACCCTCTAGAGGACCAACCAAGCTGTGAACGAGTAGTAGATCAGCCGCTTGCACTAGTTACAGGAAGCCTAGTTGAACGCCCTTTAAGGTCCAGCCATGAGTGTCAGCTGTCCTCTAGCCTCCTGGGTGAATCTTCTATAGGATTTTTTATAATGGATAAACCATTGCAAGAGTGAAAATAAAATTAGATAGAAGAAATATAGACACAAATCATCAGAAGCTGCAAAAGGCAGTACATCTTGCGATACAGTGGGTTCAACACTTGTCACTGAATTGCATTGGGCTCAAGATGTAAAAAGAAAACCGACCATAATGTGCAGCTATATCAACAATGTGTTTGCTTTATTAAAAAGTGCTTCTTTAATTGCCTTAGCCCACCTTCACTGGTAGTCTCACTCTGGGCACAATAGAATTTATACTCAAATCAGGATTACAAAATGTGATATATTTTTTTAAGTTAATACGTCTGACAGGGATCATGCCTGGTGATCATAGCGCCAAATAAAATTTATGAGCAAAATTTTTAATTATTCATATTGATGTATTTGCCACACATCTTAAGCACCTTTTCGAATTTCTTTAAAAAAAAGTATATGTATTCTGCCCAGCTCAGCGTTGTTTTTGTAGTATATTCATATGCATTTTCTGCCCACCTGCAAGTGGAAGATCAAGTGCATAAGAATGAGTATTGCACCAAGCATCGGAAAGAGGGAGAAGGTTGTTAGGTTAACCAGGAGACTAAAGGCCAGATGTATCAAAAAACAATTTTGTGATTCCCAAATAGGCATTTTTACCGATTCGCTATTTGGTAATTGCAAAATGCTATGTATGTAGGACTCACCAAAGATTTTGCGATTCCTTAATATTACCTAATAGCGATTCGGTAAATAGCGAATCTCTAATAGGAAATATTACTCCATTCATACAACTTAGCTAAGGGAAAACCAAGGGTGCCCGGGGGCTTAAGGTGCCCCTGAAGCACCCCAAACAAAGAAAGTGTGCACATGTAAAATACACACATGCCTTGCACTACATGGCACTTTGAAAAATTAAGTTTTGTGCATTTTTCAAAGTTTTCACATGGTTACCATCAACTTAAAGTTGATGGTAATAGAGTTTCCTAAACGCACATTTCGCATTTAGGAAAGGCTTCTTGCATGTGCATTAGGGATTCACAAATTGCGATTCCCTATTTGCATTCACAATTTAAGTAATCGCTACAAATTGCGATTACCTAAATTGCAGCTACAAAGCCTTGTATACATGCATTCGCAAATGGCTGCTTTTTGCGATTTTCACAGTTTGTGAACGCAACACAGCTTCATACATCTGGCCCTTAAAAGAAAACTTGGTATTTGTTTGCATTTGTCTGTATGTGTCTTGAAATATCATTAGAATATACAATAGGGGATATTTCATCGCATATGTCTATCATACATCCTTATTGAGTAAAACACAAATGCTGCTGCATATTAGCTTTAGGATTTACTGAATCTTGCTTGAACAATCTTCATTCTGGAAAACAGTGATAAATATGTGTGATCGAAATTCATATAATAATCTGTTAAGTAATTATACAAAATGACTGAAAAATTACATGAAATGCAAGTCCATCATTTAGCTCTATATTTTAGAGTGAAATGCGTCCTCATTTTAAATTTTGCTGAGTGAATGCATTCAAAAAAGAGCACCGAGAACAAAACGTTGTTCCTGTGTTTGCAGTATTTTTTTTTACTGCGAAAGGGGCAAAACCAGACGAAATGGTGTAATTTTGTAATTCATGTAATAAGAATAACGCAAATATTTCCCTAAATTTAGCAATTTACACTGGCATAATCTAAAATTTCAACCAGAGCTAGTATTAAATAGACTTGAAATTTCTTCAGTGGAATGAGATTCATCAGTGTGCATGTTCTGAAGCAATGATATTAAGCTATTTAATAAAGAAAACATATTTCTTCTCTCTCTTTTTTATGATGATAAAAGGTGACACTCCCCTTTGCACTAAATTCATGGTTACACCTAATGGAAAAGTACAGATCTCAGCACAAGTCAATCCAAATAAACAGGAATGGTTACAGCTATACCAAAAAGGTATCATTTTAAAATTCAAAACTTCTGTAGTGTCTAGAAAAAAATGCACCACATTGCATGCAATGCTTAGTTTGTAAAATAAAAAACAAATGCAGCACTGCTCATTTATTTATTTATTTATGTCATTTCTACAGCGCATAAATCCCTTCAACCGGGGTATCTCCGCGCTATGACGGCTGTGGACAACTGAAACCAGTAATTTAGAACAGCGAGGTTTTTAATTGCCTTCTGAAAGATGAGTAGCAGGTGGAGAGACAAATGTGTATAGGAAGTTGATTCCAGAGAGAAGGTGCAACATACGAGAATGATGCACCCCTCAGTCGGGTTTGTTTTATGCGAGGTACACAGAGAAGCTCTTTGGCCCCAGAGCGAAGGGTCCTCGAGGGGTTATACCAGGTCAATTTATCGGCGATGTAGTTGGGTCCTAGTTTATTCAAGGCTTTGTATACAATGCAGCAGATCTTAAACTTGACCCGTTTCCGAATCGGTAACCAGTGAAGTTTACGGAGTAGAGGGAGTGAGGGGGTTCTGGGGGAGCATTGGTCACCAATCGAGCTGCTGTGTTCTGGACCACTTGCAATCTGTTAAGGGAGGATTCTTTAGCGGAAATCAGCAAAGCATTGCAGTAGTCCAGACGACTAGTGACCAATGCCTGAGTCAGAGTTTTCCTAGTGGATATCGGGAGTTGGGGGAAAACTCTGCGGAGTAGACTGGGCATGTGGAAGCAGTTCTTGGCAGTTTTGGTGGCGTGTTCCTCGAGGTTAAGTTTCTGGTCAATTTTTACCCCTAGATTCTTTACCACAGTTTTAGGGGAGGGAGTTGGGCCCAAGTCTCCCGGCCACCAATTTGGAGACCAACTTGTTACTGCATCTCTAAAAAGCTTTATTTCCGTTTTCTCAGCATTCAGCTGGAGAAAATTGTCGCTCATCCATTCAGTGATGGATCTCATTCTCTCTGAGAAGGTGTTCTGAATGTTGGTGCAGTTTTTGTAAAATGAGAGTAGCAGTTGTGTTTCATCGGCGTAGGAAATTGGGATAAACCCTAAGCTTCTTATTAAATTAACGAGTGGAGTGACATATATATTGAACAGGGTAGGGTTCAGGCAAGAGCCCTGAGGAACCCCCTTGGTGACCATGGTAGTTTGTGATCTGAAGGGGCCTAGGTTGACTGTTTGTGTTCTTTCAGCTCGGAAGCTGGACATCCACGCCTATGTCTCTGAGTCTGCCTAGCAAGATCTGGTGGGAGATGGTGTTGAATGCAGCAGACAGGTCAAGCAGTATGAGGAGTACTGCCTTACCCCTGTCTGCTAGCATTCTGATATTATCTGTGACTGTCACTAGTGCTGATTCCGTACTGTGTCTGGGTCGGAATCCTGACTGTGAGGGGTCGAGACTGTTGGAGGATTCAAGGAAATTGTTCATATGTTTGTTTATGTGTTTCTCTAGTAAATTACTTTGTAGCGGCAGTAGAGAGATGGGTGGATAGCATGACATACACGCAGGAACACCAGCTTCTTCGTTCCTCCTTTGCTCACCTGAACTGGGAGTTTAGAGAGCATATTGGACTGCTTCAATGGGGCAAGGCACATCATTCATCTGCACAGCCTGCCCCTTGGCCCCAGCAAGGAAGCTGAGTCTGGGCTTTAGTCATGTGCAGTAGCGTGGCAGGTGTGCATTCTGTGAACCCAGCAGAGGAGACAATGGTGGAGGCCAGTCTTTTGTGTGACCTTTCATCAATTTGCTGAGAGGTAAGTAATGCCTGGACCTCAGACACATTAATAGGACAGATTTCCATTAAGCTGTGGGCATTTTCCTGTTAGTGATCAGGACTGATGTCCCAGAGAGAGTGAGAAAAGAGTCCTGCCAAAAGATATGTGCCAGCGGGGCCCACAGGCAGCCACCAATGCAAGCTAAGGTTCATTGCCTGTTACAACATGGCTTTGTGCTATGTGGTGGCAAAGTATGGAAAAAATGTTTTCATACTTTCACAATGATCACGATGTTTCAGGATGCAATGTGACATGCTGCATCATTGCAGCCATCTTAAAAGAATGAAAACATTAATTTCTATCATTTCAAGATGACCACCACACTGTGTCATGCCACGCTGCATTATGCAACGTGGCATCCATCTTGAAAGTATAGCAAATAGACTTTCAAGCTGACCGGTCAACACTATTAGCTTGCCAGTGCTGGTGCTTTTTAAAAGCATCCAACATTGGGAAAGGAAATATCTGTGGCCAGCATAGAGTGGGGGAGGGGCAGCTGGAGAGGGTAGCAAGAGACGGGTAGCAGGACAGAGGCAGGGAGAGAGTCAGAGAGTCAGAGTCAAGGTTATGTTTATTTAGATCATAGTCTTTAAACAAGTGCAAAGAAGTAATTACAGGTTTAAAATATTCTACAACAATACCAAAAAATAATTACAAGTAAAAAAATTCTACAACATATTTATAAAACGTTCACACAGGTGAATACGTCTCTTAAGTGAAGGTACCAATAAAAGCATCACTTTCTTTGGGTGTCCCTACCCTTTAAAATGTTTTATTATTGCTAAAATTTCCGTAAGAAGGTTGACCGCCTATGTCCGCGTTCTTATTTCATATTTTAAAATTATTGGACGCAGGAATAGTTTACGCAGTTCTAGAATAGTTATACAACCTAACAGGATGTGCACTAAGCCACCTTTGGTGCCCAACCTACGCTTGCAACACCCTTTGTTGTCCAACATTTTTTATTTTAAATCTTTGTTTACCAAAAACGGGTTAATCCCAATCCGCATTCTTAATTTCTCCTGTCTATACCAATGGTTCGGTAAAATATCTAGATAAGGGAATCAGTTTTCCTTAGACCAAGCGCTCATCATATGCTCTACGGATTTTCTCTTAGCCAGGTATTCCATGTCAGTTGTTCTAGACACTTCATGCCTGTTAAACTTCAAATCACTTTTAGTACATTCTACTCGTAGAGATTTACCGGCACATAACCACCTTTATACATCCGCAAGTCTGCATCATTTGTTTCCTACACGTTTTTGCCCATTTTAGATTACTAGATTGAATCTCTTTTCTACACCATTGTGCTACTTTCTGACCATTTTCATTTTCCAGACGTTTCCACAATCGAATCACTGCTATTTGTGATTGGACCCCCCAAGCTGTTATACCCAATTCAGTCCTTATTGCTTGAACCATCAATAATGGGGGCAGGGACAAAAGGGTTTTCAGGCATTTTCCTTTCTCTAGGTCCCAGGCTCCTTTACCGCTCAAATAAAGGATTTCTGTGCCGTGGAGTACTTGTGAAGGTATCATTGCACTGAATGCCTTTAGTAACGGTCGGTGAGACATATCCCCGTAATCACGGTTAAAAAAATGTATTCCAGAAATTGATACTTGTGCTTCCGCTTTCTGAACTTCCAGATGAGTTTGCCACTTTAGGGACTTATCAAACCACATCCCTAGGTAGCGATATTCGTTAACAGATTCTAGTTTGAGATCACCTAAAAACCAATTAAACTTAATTACCTTTTTCCCAAAGCATAACATTTTTGTCTTGTCCAAGTTTAGTGTTAAACATTTCCTTGCACAATAGTCGTTAAAAGATTTCAACTTTCCTTGGGGGCCCAATTCAGTCTGGTCTAGCATTACCAGGTCGTCCGTGTATAGAAGACAGGGCACCTTTTTACCGTCCATTCTTGGGCTAGCACTACCCTCAACTTCAAGACAGGCAGGCAAATCAGATATAAATATGGAGAATAGCTGCGGGGCCAGGACGCAGCCCTGTCTCAGGCCATTTTAATGGGTATTTATGGCATCAATAACCCTTCTGTATCCTTAATTACTTGTGCCCAATTACCTCAGTGTAGTTCTTTTATTATAGCCAGCAGGTCTTTTGGTAAGATTTTATTTATAAGAGTTTCCCAAAGACAGTTCCGATCTACTGAATCAAATGCTGCCCGAAAGTCCACGAAACAACAGCAAAGCTTACCATTTTGTTCCGTCGACTTTCGCGCCATTGCCCATAGTGCAAAGCAATCGTCTATCATGGAATGCCCTTCTCTGAGGCCTCCCTGTTCAGTAGGTACGATTGAGAACTCATCAACCCAAACATTTAGCCTATTTAACACTATTTTTGAGAACACCTTTTCTCCTATATCTAGAAGATTGATCAATCTATAGTTTTGCGGCGTGTCCATGCTACCTTTTTTATGGATTGGCCTGATTACAGCGCCCTTCCAATTCATTGGCATTATCCCTTCTGCTAATAATATTTGGAACAATTGTGAAAGGAATCTTGCCCACCACTTTATCTGTGATTTTAATATTATTGCTGGGAGATTGTCTGGCCCTGCCACTCGGGTTAATTTCAGGTTCCTTATTATACTTTCTACCTTCTGTTCGGTGAAGTCTAATTTGAATTCTTCTGTTATTTCCTGCCAATGCTGGGGCTCTATGACTCCTGGGTGTTCTCGAGGTCCATAAAGTTCCTTTAAGTACTTCTCCCAGGCTGCCTCGCTAACGACACATTTCATTTCTCCTGTCGTGGGAACGGACGCTGCTTTTACCAGCTTCCAAAATTGTCTTAGGTTTTTTGCTTCAATTGATTCTAGCAGATTTACCCAGCATTTCTCTTTATACGACCTTTTTGCATCAGTAACCATTTTTTTAAACTCCTTTTTCAGCTTAATGCGTTAATTTTGACTCTCTTTGTTGAACTTTTTCCTTAGGCTTCTTGATACTGTCCTTATCTCCCTTTTTTTTAGTTTGGCAGTCGACGGAGAACCATTTCAGTCGGCTGACCGGGATTATTGTACCCTTTCTTTTATATTTTTTTAGTTCTACCCGGAGACACTGTACTACTTGGGCTATCTTCTCCTCATACCATTCCAGATTTTTACTTCCAGAATCCTCCAGTTTAACCTTATGCTAAAAGGACTTTAATTTTTCCTGATACTCATCAGTTAGTCTTGTTGTTGTTCTCTTAGGGTAATCAACTTCTTGTGGGATCACTTTCTCTCTATGTTCTCTCCTTCCCCCATATACCTTCAGTTGCAACGGATTGTGGTCGCTGCCTTCACTTTGGGGTATCTTAAGTTCACAAACTAGTGGGAAAGTCCAGGCTAGCATAAAAACATAATCAATTGTGCAGTTTTGTGAGCCTATTTTAAAGGTCTTCTTTGCCGGGCAATCTAATTTAAATCTGCCATTCAGGCAGAAGAGGCCCTTTGTCCCTAGATAGTTTCCCAATTCTATGTCCTGATTCGAGGGTTCACACACTGGAAATCTGGCATAATTTATTCCATAGGCATCCAACAATTCCTTGTGCCAGAGGCCAACCTTCTTTGGGTTCAGTTTATGGTTAAAATCCCCCAGAATGAAGAACACATCAAAAGCATGTTTTTCTAATAAAGAGTCTATATCCTCTTTAAAGTTCCCCATCTCAATTCCATAATCTGCCACATTGTCCCAATGCATATATACGTTTATAACAATTTCATTTTCATATTTCTTGTCCTAGGTCAGGCGCGCTAATCTGCATGCCAACAAGCATTTACATTTCACTTTTAGCAAGGTTGCATTTCTTATTACTTTTGTCGATATGAGTGTCATAAATCCCCCCGATGGACGTCCAAATCTTTTTCTCTTGGCCGGTCGGTTTAATTGTAGATAGCCCTCGAAGATAGGGGTTTCGTCGCATAACCAGGTCTCTTGCAGACAGGCAATTTCAGCTTTGTTTACTAATTTCTTTATAGGCTCTTGTTTTATATCATTGCCTAAGCCATTTATATTCCAAGATAAGAGACTTAGGCTATGCAGCACCCCCTCATCCTATTCCACCTCACTTAGACCACCATCTTCTGCCATTTCCTCCATATACCTCTCGGATGGTTCTCTCAGGTTGCTTTTTTGACTCCAGTTGCTTCAGGAGTCATCCTTTACTGAGTTGTTTACCACTATGTTCAAGAGGCTACCCTCTTCTACGTTATCCATCAGTAGTCTCACCTGTCTCCTACAGAGCCCTGCATGGCACTAGTATCTCTAACTACGCTTTGTTCTGTGGCCTGGGGGTAGCTACTGGTCTTAGCATGAGCGGCATTAGCCCCTCAATTCCCACCAGCTCCTCTTCAATCTTTTTTAAGAACAGCTTTTGTGATTTCAGGACCCCATTATTCAGCATTGTTACTTCAAGGATCCCCTGAAGGGTTTTCTGTATCATCAGTAGTATGTCCATCATGGAGTTTGAGGGTGTCGCTGAAATGTCAGAGTCTTGGAGACTGTTTCTCTTGGATGGCAGCTTGGCTTCCAGTTTTTGAAATATCCTGCTGGATTAAGTTTTTTAGCCCGTTTTGGTGTTGCGATAGTCGGTTGGGTGAGGACCCCCAAACAAAACTTGAGCCGTGGCTTTCATTTCCCGGTAGCCCTGCATTCTCCATCTCTGAAGCTTGTCATGAGAAAAGTTTTGGGGATGATGAAAGACGTGGCACTGCCATTTGTATGTTTTGGCTCAGGAGGGAGTGGTTTATTAGCAAGGAATCCTCCATTTCCTCTTCTGGTAAGACTCCTGTGCCGTTCTCAGTCTAGTGCTCCTCCTCAATTTCCAAATGTATTACAGGTTGCTCTGTAGTTTTATAATGTTTCCCTAAAAAAAGTCCTTTATGGATTTAGTAACTGATGAGCTACCTTTCGAGGTAGATATTGAGGTACAACCATTTTGGGCTTCTAGGAGTTTTTTGGCGACTTTTTTATTTTTCCTCTTCTTTCGTGTCCCCTTACTATTCCCCTCAGGGGAGGCCTGGCTTTCCTGGCTCTCTTCCAAAGTCCTAGACCCCTCTAGTAACTCACATCTCCCTATGCTTCACTCCAAAGCTTCCTTGCCTGGTTTTTGCTTCCTTTTCGGGGCCATCGACCTTTAGTTCTGAGTTACTCCCCCTTCTTTAGACACTTTTGCTCAGATATTGCAGTGGGGCGTAAGTCTACTTTACCCCCTTCAATTATCCTCTAGACGAAACCTATTCACAGTTTTCCACTTACCTCTGTTCTGTCGGCCCGCACTCTTGCCTCCACCACCTCTCGATTACGACTACTTTCCTTTGTCAGACTGGCTCTAATCCAATTACTCAAGCTTAAGGTTTACTGCTAGCTTAAGCTTCCCGGGGTGTTCAGTGTTCAATTCTTTTATTCAATGCTTCCTTTGTGGGTTTTAAAACCCAAATCTCTGCCTTCACTCATGCCGGTTATAATTTCTCGTGCTCCAGCCCCACACAAGCATTTGCTGCCAACCAAGCTGCTCAGGGGTCGCAGCCAGCGCCTCCAACACTTCTGGAACCAGGCTCGTGGCCCACAGCACCACCCTCTGAGTTGTTGGCAGTTCCCTGCAGGCAACAGTAAAAGAAGACCAAGCTCCACAGTTTTCAGCCCTGCGCAAGGCACGCTCAGCCCCCCTGCCACGGGTCTCACAGGTCTCGACGGCGGCTGCAGGAGCGGGAGCCGTGAGCGGAGGTCAGTGTCCGGAGTGGAGGTCAGAGTGCAGCGCGAGAAGTGGGAGGTGGGCGGTTCCTTGGCGAGTGCGTCTGTGACCATACAGAACAGAGGAGTGTGTCAGAGAGGTAAAGTCGATTTCAGTAGCTGACACACAATGTCTCTCAAGGTTGCGGTCTAGGTCCGAAGAGTGGTTTCCTGGCTCCTGCCGTGCACCCTAGGAAATGTAGTCAGTGATTTGTGGGGACCACCTCCGCGGTGTGAGAAACAAATGGCGTGCAATAGGTTCTTGCACCGTGGTTGGAAATAAAGATGAAGGCAAACGAGAGGTCCCTCCGTTGGAGGTGGTGCTGCCGGATCCTGCTGTGCAAAAAAAAAACGGTTGATCGCACTCGCAATCGGTGTCCTGCAAAGTTCTTACGGCTCCTGCCGCTTCAAGAAAATTACTTGTGGCTCTGGCCGCACTGAAAAGTGTTTGGTGGCTCCTGCCGCTGTGGGAGACTGATTTGTGGCTCTTGCCACATCGAAAAGTGCTTGGCGACTCCTGCTGCTGTGGGTAACTGATTTGCGCCTCCTGCCGCTTCTGAAAACAGACCCGCAGCTTCTGCCGCGTTTTGCAATGTTTAGCAGCTCCTGCCGCTGCTGGGCTCTGAACTGCCCCTGACGCTGGCGTGAGTCTGCAGCACTGCCCTCTCCCATTGTCCAGAGGCAGGGAGAGAATATGGGGTAGAGAAAGTCGGAGAAGGGGAGAGTGAAGCAGAGAAGGGAAGAAAGTGCCACAACGAGCAGCAGCAGTGGTCATTGTCGAGCACTCAAAGGGAGGTTAGGAGGAGAGAAATCGTTCCATGATGTCAGCCATGAAATGGCACAACTCAGCCAATGAAAATTGAGGGTTAAAGAAGAAATGCTCCAGGGGAAGGACAAACATGAGAATAAAGAGGAATCCAATCGAATAAAGAGCAGGGAACTAAGATAGACAAGAAAACCATCAAAGCATGAGCAACGGGCTGCCTAGAAGCCTGCTCTATGTAGCCTTGTAAACAATTCTCTTTGTGACACACAGGTAGAGCTGCCTGTAAAGAGGTCTCAAACAGGGAAAAATTAGAAGGGGGAGAGGAAAACAAAAAGAATCTAAAGGAGAAAGGCAGCAACAAGTTGAAAATGAAAGAGGAGAGGGTATGGAAGAGACAAAAGAGGGTATTGGGGATTACTCATGGCACTGGAAAACAGAGGGGAATAAAGATAGACAATAAATAGATAGATAAATAAATAAATAATAGTTTAATAAAGTCGAGATGGAGGGGAAACAATTCAACATTATAAAAAAGATGACAAAATGAAATAAAAACACGACAAGCAAACTTTTGTACCCAACAATTTAGGAGTAATTTGTTAGAATTAAGGAGGTATATTTCAAGAATCTCTCAAGGATGACTCTGAGTAGACATGCTGTTTCTGTATGGGCATGTATATATGTGTGTCCTTCACAACTGTGCAAATGTATGTCAAGACATGTTAGTCTATTCTTTAACCCTGCAGCATTTTGCTTTAGTCTACACAATTGCTCCTAAACTATCAGTGAGAAGCCTTCATGCCATCTATTCTATTGTATATCTACATATATCTTAGTTTTCTTAGTTTGTTAATTTATTCTTTATTTTAACAATTGTTTAATCTACATGCAAGGAAAAAACTACAGATATTAATTTTAACTACATCAAAAAGCAATATTTGCCCTAATTTATTGTCACTTGTGTTCTCACGTGAACTGATACCTGACTGTAGCACTATTGTTCTTCTAACATGTTCAATAATTCTGGAAAGTTTAACCTTGCCTCTCTATCTAATAGTGATCTCTGTAGGTTAAGTTCTAGATTGATTAATCATTTGCACAGTACCCAGGACAAATCTATTCACACATAGTTGTATTCTTTTTTTCCACTAGATAGCCTGTTTTCAGAATTTATGGATTTTTAGATACTCGAGGAATGCAAAGTGCTTTGGGCAGATTCTAGAATGATATTTCAAAGCTTGAAATTAATAGTGGTAAGAAACCCATCACAATTTGTTCTGTAATTGGCCATGGAATGATGAACAATCTACAGCAACTGGGATGACCATTGTTTGGGGTTGTATGTTAGGACTTTCAGTTACAGATATGAAGGATGAACTCCTTAGAAGTCTTTATACACCTAGGTGAGTGCTTTGATAGGTAATGGGAAGTTAACTAGTGGTCATCAGAAATCCTCCCACTGATTATCAAGTTGTATCGTCTGATTAAAGACATACCAAATAGTTCTAGATATTTTGTAGTGAGTTTCATTTGGAAAATGTTTTTTGTTTTGTGTAATTTGGACCCTGTTAGGTCAGTGATAAACATGCTTACCTGGTGAAGTGGAGGATGACCCTCCTCGGCAGCTGACCTCATCACCATTGCATTAGCCTATTAGAAAAAAGAAGGAAAAATTATTTGAACAAGAGACCGGACTTACGATCAATCACATAAAACGAGAACAGGGGAGAAGAGGCAGATGAAAATTAAGGAAGTAGGATTCACTCATGCACTTAAATAAAAAAGTAAGATATGGACATCAGATTGTTTGTCCCAATGGCAAGGAAGGAAGGAGAAGGTACACAATACTGAAAGTAGGAGAGAGAGCGAAGACACCAACCACAGCACGGGGGCAAAAGCCGACATGCCTAACAAAAACTGGAAGCCTCAGATGCAATAGCACTCTCCTGAGACGAGAAGGCAGGTCAGGAGGATCCACTACCCCCTCAAATCCTGAACCCACCACAGTCCAAGGTGCGTAATGAGTAATGAGCCCAACTCCCACCTGGAAATTCACAACCCCTTTGTGGCATTTCAGGTTGTGGCTTTCCAGGAGGGACTCAGGCTGGTTTTGCGTTCTGTTACCTCCCTTATCCTAACCCCTGCCTCTTTTTGTTTGTTATGTGTGTGTGTGTTTTGTTTTAGTCACCTGCAAATGGAGCGCTTGGGGGGTACCAAAGGAGAGGGATAGGAAAGATCTAGTCTGCAGGAAATCCTAACAATCCCCCCTAAATATTAACACAAAGCAGACTCTACTAGTAGGTGACAATAGCCCACAGTTTCCAAGTATTGTATTTTGTGTTTTTCTTTTCTCTGCTATCTAGCAGCATTTGAAGTGTTGCATAAAAATCATTGTAGTAGAGGCAAATGAACAGAAGAGCAGGAAATAAATAAATTAAAACGGAAAGAAGAATCTATTTGGCTTTCTAACCTTAAGTACATTAGAGTACAACACTCCAGCAGGTTAGAGAGAAAGGGGAAAATTGGAAACCTATGAAAAGAATTGTAGGCAAACTTGAAGGAAGAAACATAAAAGTTAAAGTTTCAACGGGTGAAGAAAAAAGACAATACCAATAGGAAATAGAGATTTTTGCTTGTGTTTTCATTTTCTTTATTGTCTTTTCACTGATAGCTACCATTCTATTCTTCTGAGGGCCTGATGAGGAAGGTCCCCTGATGCTCCAACGTTGAAACCTGGAAGAGATGGGTCAGATATCTGGGGAGAGAGGGGCACATGCATCATTTGAAATTGAGGTCAGAAATGGGCAGATTAGCAGAATCTGCCCCTTTGCAACCGCACATTTTTTCATTTGTGATGTATCATCCCAAATGCAAAAATCGCAATTTGTGATTGCATTTAAGGAATTGCAAATGGAGATGCCTTAAATGCAATGCAAGATTGCATTTAAAATAGCGGTTTCGCTATTATGGACTTCTAAATACCAATTATTTCAACCTGATGGTATTTTGCAGAAAGTTTGAAAAATGCACAAAGGTGCATTTTTTTCAAATTTCAGGTTACACACACACATGCCCTTGGGGCATGTGTGTACGCAACACGGGTGCACGTCACAATTTCAGGGGTAAAACAGGATGTCCTTTTGACACTCATGCACCCTTGAAATTGTGCATGCAATTTCCCATCAATTCTTATGGGCCTGTAGGCCCATAGGAAGGAATGGGAATCCATTCCTTAATTGCGCCTCGCAATTTGCAAGTCGCAATTAAGGAATGTTTAGTAATCACTATTTTTATAGCAATTCCTACATGCATAGGCTTTTGTGAGTCCTTAACTGCGATTCCTTAGTAATCGCAATTAGGGACTCGCAAAAGCCTACCTTGATGCATGTGCCCCAGAGAGCCTGGCAAGATTCAGACACCTACAAGACAAGGACTTATTGCAATTATCATTCCTTGATAAACCTATGGGTGTTTTCTCACAAGAAAATTCTAAATAAAACCAGAGACAGGACCCCTGAAAAAGGTTTTAAAGTTATCCGTTTTAAACTGAACAACACACTAATGTCTCACAGTAAGACATTACACATGATTTGCCTTTAAGGGGATACATTGACACATTCATAGAGGCAACTGTGGATGTCTGGTGACTCGTTTATGACAGTGTTTACATGTAGCTCTAGAAAGCAGGCCCTATTGGGCCATACAGTAAACTCTTGGGCTCAGAATTATCAAGAAGTCAATCAACAGAACACAGCAAGTAAAGTTGCTGCATTGCAATGCGTGAAAGGAGGAGACCGGAACAGTGTAATTTCTCATAAAATGTGGTGCTTTTCTCCTGTCTCTCTGCTCTGGAGCAATTAGGCCGCCATGCACCAATGCAGACACCTTTGCCCCATAGTGCATTGTCTGAAGCAAAAGGCTTCGTACTGGAAATGGAACCCTATGCTTTAGGACTTTTCTCATTTTTTATGCATGTTGTACAATGCAGTAAATGTGCAAAGCGGAAAAAACTTTATTTTTGCTGAGCCTCTTGGAGTAAGCTTACCATTTTGATGCAAATCCATGTCTACAGTTCTTTGTAGATAAGGATTTGTGTCAAAACTCATGAGTGGTTGTTTTGTAACACCTAATCAACCACCCATGGAATACCTCCTTGACGCAAAATAATGTGCATAAAACAATTTTGGGTAACTATAACTTTAGTTGTATAGTAATTCCTTTCTGAATACATTACGAGAGGTTCATGCTAGAAAAGTATTGCAAATCTGAAATAAAAGCATTCTACGCCCCCAAACCAACGGACCACGCACGTAATCTGGGTTTCATCCTAGACTCCTCCCTATCGATGACCAGACAAGTCAACGCAGTCTCCTCCTCATGCTTCAACATCCTACGTATGCTCAGAAAGATCTTCCGATGTATCCCCACCGAAACAAGAAAAACAGTCACTCACGCACTGGTCACTAGCAGACTAGATTACGGAAACACCCTTTATGCCGGAACCACCACCAAGCTACAGAAAAAGCTCCAACGTATCCAAAATGCCTCAGCCAGACTTATTCTAGACGTCCCCCGCAGAGCTCACATCTCCAATCATCTAAAAGACCTCCACTGGCTCCCCGTCAGCAAAAGAATAACGTTCCGTCTCCTCACCCACCCACACAAAGCACTATACGATCTAGGACCCGAATGCCTCAACACACGCCTCTCTTTCTACACCCCCACCCGCAATCTCCGTTCGTCCAACCAAGCCCTCGCCGCAATACCAAGCATCCACAGATCCTCCATGGGGGGAAGATCCTTCTCCTATCTTGCTGCCAAAACCTGGAACTCCCTCCCCACCCACCTCCGACTTACTCAAAACCACCTCTCCTTCAGAAAACAACTCAAAACCTGGCTATTTGATAAGTAACTCCCCACCTCCCTCAAGCGCCTTGAGACCCTATGGGTGTGTAGTGTGCTATATAACTGCCAAACTTGAACTTGAACTTACTGGTACACTGAAATCTTGTAAGTTTGACATAAAATTGTTTAAGGTCTTTGAAGGGCATGTGGAGAGAAAAGTACAAGCTGAGCCTTGGAATCACTGACCATTAATCCTTTTGGAGCTATTCAATCTCCCACACAACCTAAGAAATAGTTTGGGGTATCTATACTATGAAGGTGTCTGTTATCCAGACCTAGGGGCCATATGTATCAAGCAAAATTGTGTTTGCAAACGGTGAAATTCGCAGAATTTCAGCGTTTGCGATCGCAATTTTGCTAAATGGTATGTATGATGGCAAATCTGCGAGTAAAATAAGGAATCGCAACATTTGCGATTCCTTATTTTGCAATTGCTTTTTAAGGAATCGCAAATTTTGCAAAACCTTAAATGCAATGTAAGAAGCACCAAAAAAGTGCAATTTGGTCTTAAGGAATCGCAAATTACCACAAACTTCAAGTTGGTGGTAATTTGCAATTTCTTTGAAAAATGCATTTTTTGCATTTTTAAAAGTGCAATGTGAAGCACATACATGACCTTAGGGAATGTATGTGTGCCACATGTGCACCCATGTTTATTTCAGGGGTGCAACAGGGTGTCCTTTTGACACCCTTGCACCCTTGAAATTGCATTTTCAATTTGCGATTCTCTAATTGCTAATCGCAAATTGAGAATGTCTTCCTATTCATTCCTATAGGCCTCTAGGCCCATAGGAATAAATGGGGGGTTATTCCTTAATTGTGAATCGCAATTTGAGATTCCCAATTAGGAAATATGTAGGATTCGCAAAATTTAGTGCAAATCCTACATACATAGCATTTTGCGATTCTCAAATAGCGATTCGCAAAAAATCGCCATTTGAGAATCGCAAAAGAGGATTTTGATACATATGGCCCTAGGTTAATTATCTACTGAAGAGTCCAGACTGTCCCCAATGGTTCTTCTTACATCTACTGTTGGTTGTAACTATTTACCAAACAGAATAATTGAGAGCAGGGCTAAGTGGACAACAAAGGACAACATTCTGGAAGCAAAGGATAAAAATATTATTTTACTTTGCTTTGTTTCAATTGTGAAGGCTCTGCACCGTTTTAAGGCATGCTTGAATGCATGGTATGCAATTTCCAGTTAGGACAGTAGGATTTTACTGGCCACCTACAGGTTACGTACTTAGGGGCTAGCTGGTTACAATCCCTCGAATGTTCTTGGGAGCGTGCCAAACCAGCTATGAGAATAATAACGGCTGAGTGATAGCTCACAGAGAGCGGCTGCTTACATTATGCATGCTATTCAAAATAAAATGCTTCTCAAAGTAGCAAAAACATAAAACAACATTTATTTTGGTTCATAGAGGGATAACACAGGATTTGATTTCCTTGAGTATGCGAGGAAGTAGTGGGTATGTGAATTGGTTAGATGGGTTTAAGGAGGAGAGAATGTTGTACATGTTGTGTTTGTTGATCGGGGAGAAGGTGTTCAAGGAGGCATTGTTTTTTTAGAGGGGGCAGGGTGTTTCATCCCCTTCGTGATTTGGGGGGTATACAAGAAATTAAATGAGGTAGTTGGTAGTAGTTCCTTTTCTAGTTAAAGTCTGTTCTCTATCTGCGAAGTTTTTTCTTAGAAGAAGGTGGCCATTTCTTCGCAGTTTGGCAGGGGGTTGGTTCCGGAGACTGCCGAGTTATATGTGTTATGTGTTTGCTGCTTGACTATTTCAAATAGTTTTTGGGCCTATTTCTGGCTTAGTGGAACTGCATTCTAAAGAAATTAGCTTTATCAGTTCTTATTCTTCTATTGTAAGTATTCCTCATTGTTCCTAGGCGTTTTAGCAATTCTAGGGATGGCAAGGATCTCCAAGTTCTTTCTGCTGTTCTAGATTATGTCTTTCTGTGTTCAGGTTGTTGTTGAACCATGGCTTTGAATTTTTATTTGATACGTTTATCTGTTGAAGAGGCGCGATGGAGTCCATGACATTCAATATGGAAGTGTTGTAGTAGTCAGTGATCTCATTGACATCCTCCATGTTGGTCTGTGGGATCAAGGTATTATTGCACTGGGTAGCTAGATCATTTTGGTTTATATTACGAAGATCCCTTTTCCATTGTTTTATTTTCTTTGGTTGTTAGGGATCACCTTTAGATTGATGAGGAAGGTGATGCGATAATGGTCTGTCCAGTCACAGGGGCTAATAGATTCTTGGGAAATTGTGTCGGTTTTTTAGATAATTAGGTCCAGGATCTCCCCTTGTTGTGTGTAGGCCTGTCACAGATTTGGGATAGCTCATGGTTTAATAGAAACATTTTTAGGTTATTCACTGAGTGGTCATTGTGGTCATTCCAGTGTAGATTGAAGTCGCCCAGGAAGATCTGGGGTCCTTGAGTATTGTCATTCATTGTGATGATTTCAATGACTTGTTCAATGAATAAAGAGTTATCACCTGGGGTGATAAAGGGCATGTATAATACAAATGGATTTATTATTACATGAAATGTTGACGCTAAGATATTCGCATGTTGTGACCACTATTGTTTCCAATTGGCGTACTGATAGTGTATTGTGGTAAATACAACCTATATCACCTCCTATTTTTTCTGGTCCATCGATTCAAATGGTCATGAGATAAGGTGGTACTAGTAGATATATGATGGGATGATATGCGTCGTTTAACCATGTTTCCGTGAGGATAACAATGTCGAATTTGTGTAAGATAATGAGGTCGTAGATATCTGCTGCATGCTTATTTGCTGATCTGTAATTGAGGAGCATGCACTTCAGCTGCTTATTATTATGAGGATAGGTCATCTGCGATAATATGGAATGTGTTCAGTAGTTCTTTGCCACCATTGTGACCGTCACCAGGAAAAGTTGAGAAGTGCAGATGAACCAACAGGGGGGCGGTCTACTCAACTAACAAAAGACCACCTTTAAGACTTAGAAAGTTTAGTTGTGGAGCTCACCACTGATTGACGGACTGATTTCAAGTTCCCTTGTAGAGTGGTATTGACTTGTATATGAGTACTTTAGCTGCAGCACAATTAATCATATGAATTTTTTACTAGGTGGTGACTCACACAATTGTGCGTTCGGTAAATCAGCATTTACATGTGAAGCATTTTTTATCCATTAAGAAAATATGTTCCTTTTAGTAAAGCTACTTATCTTCCTCTCTCTTAACCATGCAGAGGTTCCTTTCCATTTTGCACCTGAAACACTCACGCAATATGCTTTTGCAGGACTCATTTTCTTTATGTTTCTAGGGTGATACGTCAAGGAAAAGATTTGTAAATACTCAAAAAGGGTTTAATTTGTGTTCAAGAATTTGCATGGCAGCGCCTTTCTTTACCTTTGTCCTTCACTGATTTAAAATAGTCTTGTGAAAGCTTCTCCCAAGTATGTACACTTTCTTGCTTTCGAGATTGAATTAAAAAAGTATGCAATTCCTGATTGTGTGACCCAAGGTGGGAATTATGTGAAAGCAAATCCAACTTTTTTACACCAATTGACTTTTATTTGTGCAAAACCTTTTTTAGATAGAACACAAGACTTACATCAGCACATACATCCTTTTATTTTTATTAATTTTTCAACATGGAAAAGTGTTCTATTATTCTGTGCATGCAATGTGACAATTTTGGTGAATCCAGCAACATGGAAATGTGCTCTTCTATTATTCTTTGGATGCATTGTGACAATTTTTGTGAATCCAGCAAAAATGTTACTTACCTACTATTGGACATGGCTCTTTCTGCAGGGTTAACCCCAAACGTTTTGCCTTCCTTCACCAATTTCTGGCCTTGTTTTTGTTAGCTTTAGGGCTCTGGGCACTCTACAACTGCTAATCAATGCTAGAGTGCATGTGCTCTCTCCTCCAAACAAGGTACACCTGTTTGGCATATTTGATTTACTTGTACATCCCTTGAAAGGTGGTATCCCAAATACCCAGCTCCTGTAAATCAATTACATGCTACTAGTAGGCCTGTAGCACTGCCTGTGCCACCCATAGAAGCAGCCTTTGAAACCTGTCTGAGGCCATCCATTGTAGGGCCTGTGTGCATAGTTTACCGCCACTTTGATTTGGCATTTTACACTACTTGCTTTGTCTTACACTCCCCTTTTATTGCACATAGGTCGCCACTAACGTAGGCCCTAAGTAGGCAAATGGGCAAGGTGATGTGTAAGTAAAAGGTAGGACATGTCAGTCAGTTTCACAAATCGTAACTCTATCATCCATTGTCAACAAAGCACTAACCAAGGAAGAAAAATGAGTTTTGGAGGTAGGCCTCACATTCTTTCCCAGGAAACGTACAGATTTTGCCCAAATGAAGATTGATGTTACATATAAAGGGGTCCCAGTTGCAAAATAGAATTGCAACATTAAACAAAATAGAACTCTTAATTGTTGAGAGATGTTCTTTATTCACATCCTCAGTCATAAATTAATTATGCATACATTTGTTCGAATTTTCAAACATTTAAATGCCCAAAGAGAGGCGAGGGTGAAAGGGGTACAGGGAGGGGGGAGTAAGTGCTTGGTGAGGATCAGGGTAGTGTAAAAGAAAATAGACTGATGTCACATGTGGTCACATCGGTACATTTAGCAATTTGACAGCACATGGGCATACTGGTATCGCCAATACACACTTCTATACATATATATTCCTATCCCAATGGTTAAAACAGAGTCGAAAATATTGTGTTGAACTTGGGTAGGGCAAGCAAAAGGAGTACGTTGACGTTTCGACCCCTGTGGGTGTAGGTTCACTTGCACCTAACTGCGGGGTCTTCATCAGGCCTGGAGAGGTGGTGAACAAAGGGGTGGGGGCCGGGGAAGGGCACTGGAAGCGCCACTGTCAATAGTGTGGCAACGTGGAGAAGGGGAAATAATTGGGCCCTTGGGCTCCAGTCATCAAAGAGAGCAACATCCTGGAGGTCTGTGTAGTCAAAGGACCTCGTGGGTAGATACTAGAGTAAATCCTAGAGTAAATCGCTGTAAAACTGGCCCGCTCTGTGCTTGACAGCATCTCACACGCTCGCATCACTGATGCCAGCGTGTGAGATGCTGCCAACCGCCACGTCCTCAACAATTAAGAGTTCTATTTTGTTCAATTTAGCAATTTTCTTTGGTGTAAATAAATTTTGCAACTGGGACCCCTTTATATGTAACATTGAACTACCCAGGTCCCAGTGCCGTTAGGTCAACCCTTATTCTGTAACAAATAAAGATTGAAGCAGGGGAATTTTTTCGTAAAATAAGGTTGAAACAGTTCTTTTCCACAAGAGACAGCGGTTTGTCACCTGAACCTTCAGGTCTTGCTAATACATCAAACTGTATTCCTCCAACTCACATGATGCCAAAGGAGATTGTAGGATTTGAACATACATCCTTCAACTTGAAAAGAAGACATCTTACATCAAGAACAATTTAACTTCAAGTCAACAGAAAGTGATTCAAGGACCTCAAAGAAGACGAGTCGATAGTAATTAAAGCTGCAGATTAAGGCGGTTCCATAGTAATTTGGCCTAAAGAGATGTACCTCAAAGAAGGAAGGAATCATGTACAGAATCAAACATGGTACTGACAAATTAAGGAGGATCCTACACGTGAGCTACAAGAGGTAGTCATAAGAACCTTAAATGATGGCTTTGATCAAGGTGTTTTGGGAATAAAGGAATCTGAATATTAAGTAAAGAAACACCCTGAGATTCCAGGGGCCTCATTTATGAGGCTGTGCGTCACTTTTATGCCGCCGGTGCGTCACTTTTTGTGACACACCAGTGGCGTAAAAAATGCGACTTGTTGCGCCATATTTACTAAGTGACGCATCTAGGTAGATGCGTCACTTTGTAAACCCCTGCGCCACATTATACCTGCGCCAGGTATAATGTATGCAAGGGGGGAGTATTGACGCAAGGAAGGGTCGTAGAAGTGACGCAGTGAAATGTATGAGATTTCACTGCGTCACTTTTAGGACGCCGTTGCGTCAAAATCTTGCGCCTGCCTCACAGCAGGCGTAAGACTGATGCAGGTCCTTTCACATGGGGAAAGCCCCATGTGAAAGGACGCATTGCTGGAGTTGCGTCACTTTTGTGACACACTCCAGCAATGCGTCACTTTTGCGCCATATAGATACATGAGAAATATTGACGTATCTGTAACTCCTTGCGACATGATGTGTCATACATTAAATATGACGCAGCAGGAATGTCGCAAGGAGTGCGCCCTGAGAAGTGACGCATCGCTGCTTTCCCGCAGCGATGTGTCATTTCTCATAAATGAGGCCCCTGGTATCTATTTTTTACCAAAAAATCATAAACAACTGAAGAAACCGCCAGGAAGGCCAATAGTGTTCGGTTCAGATTCCTTATTGTAACCAATCTCAAAATACATCAACATTTTTCTTACACCATTTCTCCAAGAGATTCCATTGTATTTGCTGAATACCATGGATTTTATCACCAAAATCGAAGACTCCTGCTTTGATTCCTCCCAGCATTGACTTGCATCCTTTGATGTTGACTCGTTATATACTCCAATTCCAAAGGACGAGGCTGGAGTTCTGGACTTTATTAAGGTCCAGAGGTGTCAGGGAAAACACCCGAAGACCCCTGAGTTCTACCTGTCTCGGTGCACAAATAAAACAGAAACACGGGCTTCTCGATGGTGGCGTCAGAGACCAAAGGTTTATTACTGCAGGGACACAGAAGTCACAGAAACCACACACCGGCAGATTCTAGGAGCCTGTTCGATTTGTACTAAGTGGGTTGCTCCTTAAATACACGTTTTTTAGCTGTAGGCAACATTCTTCACATAATCATACATTTCTTAAACTTTGTATCCTAAACAATAAATATTTGGCGTCAAACAGGAACTGTTAACTAATTTCTGATGTCAAACATTACGAATGAGGGGTTCCCACTGTTCGATCATAATACCATGTCATCTTCTCATTCAAGAGCCGAACCGCCTCATCGTAAATTTCGTTACCTCCCCCTAATAAAGGCCCAGAAGGAAAGGGGCAGAGCCAGGTGTAGAAGATAGAAAAGCAGGATAAGAGATGTTTGTGGGTCGTAAATGGGCAAGGCTACCGACTTCGGCTGCCTAATCATGATCAGGCCAACGAGCACGAGAACCAGTATAGCAGGACTGGCCTCAGGCAGAGGAGGCAGCTTCTGCCGAGTCATGCGGCCACAGCGTTTCTGAACTAGGGTGTACGTGTCCTTTAACAAGGTGAATCGCCGGCTAAAGCCTACGTGTCCTTTAGCGAAACGAATTGATCAGAGGTCACCGTTTGTTCATTGACTATGTGAGGGCAAGAATACAAGATGGATGCCGTATTCTAAAATGGATGCCATCGGTGTACCGGAAATGTGCTCGTAACAAGAGTGCTCTTGCTCATAACATAGCGACAACACCAGGATATACTATATGGATCATTTACGGTTCACTGGTACCGAAATTATGGGTTTACGACGATGTCGAAAACACGAGTTCGAATCGTCACGGAACCTCAAGGCACTTGAAGCAATTGAGTTTTATTTGGAAACCAGACCACACCCTCACTGTGTACCTACCGAGTGCTTAGTACTACTAGCAATACTAGCACTACAAAAGAATTATTTCAAGTTTGAAGAGAATTTCTTTTCACCTGAAAGATGGCCGTACTCTACATGGCCCAGTTTGAGGATACATTTATCTTCAACAATAATCCTTTTTCTTATCGATTAACACAGTGGTATTGGTACATTGATGATATCTGGTGTTTGTGAAATGGCACTGAAACTGAGCTCGTGTGTTTTCATGACTAGATCAATCACAGGTATTTATTCCTGACATTCAATTCACTCTTACCAAAAGATCTATGTGTTTAACATTCCTTGATGTTGAAGTCAAGCCCATTGACATAGAACTGACAACGTCTCTTCATAAGAAACTAACAGATAAGAATACCATGCTACACTACAAAAGCTTCCATCCCAGATGCTTAAAGGATAAATACCGTATGGACAACTGCTGAGAATCAGGCGGAACCATTCACGAAAGGTAGATTATGAAATTCATGCTGGTGCATTGTGCGATCAACTTAAAGATCGGAGGTACCCAAAGAAATTGCTTAAACATGCAATGAAACGAGTGTGGTTCACACCTAGAGACAGTCTCCTTACAAAGAAACCAAAACAACACTTGGAAAAATTAGTTTGTGCATCCCCTATGGACCTGCCACCAACAAATTTCTTTAAATCATTTTGAAAAACTGGCATCTCGTGGAAAATTTGGAACAACCATTGCCACCACCACTGTGTGCAATGAGGAAAAGTTCCAGCATCGGACAACAAATAGTTCAGGATGAGATCGCTTTTCCTGGAAGAAAAAAAGACAAGATCTCAATGGAATCTCAGAACAATAGTGGGTCACCTTAAATCTGGCAATTGTTGTGTGTGTGAACCAACTATGGAAGGAGTCGAGTTTTCACGTAATAACATAAAATGGACATGGAAAGAGTTCTCGAATCGCAAAACAATGAATGTGGTATATGCTATCTTATGCCCATGCCAAAAGCTTTATATCTTGTAGTTAGTAACAACAATGGGGGTTCTGGCTTGGGCAGTAAGGCTGCGCCTATATAGAGAATCAACAAAGAGGTGCCAGTACTGCACTTCAATTCAATGTTTTCAACAATTGAGTAACAATCCTCAATTCAGAAAGACCAATCTTTTAGTCTGAAATCTTATGAATAATTATTTTTATTTTAAATTTTCATTTGAAGTTTTTTTTCTTTTTTGACGTTATGACAATATATTTATATGAACCTTTGTTTTCAAAAAGAAGAGACTTGTAAGGTATATACAAAACATTCAATATGAACACGAATACCAAAATAGACAATATATCACAGCTCAAAGACAAAATATATCATTTTGCAAAACGTTTTGTGAACACATGGGACATTCGAAACACTACACTTAATACACTTAGAGACAAAGACATACAAGATAAGACAAATTGACAGAAATTGTGCCAAAAAATTCACTATTCTGAAGTGAATATACACGCCCTGCTTTTAATAAAGTTCTTTTGAAGCAACAGGTGCGAGTATTGGTGCTTAGTACGAGATTTGTTCAAGCAAAATTTATGCAATAGACCATCCAATAGTTCATATTTGAGTTCCAATCATGGGAGGATTGGTCTATTTAGAGAACGGAGGTTCGTGCAAACAGGGGTCATATTTTTATATCAGCAAGAGATCAAACAGAGCATTGTACAACACCGCTCAAGAATCAAACAAAGGTAGCAACTGCGCCGATGGTCAATCATTTCATTGAAAAGAACCTTACTGAGACAGAATTTAAATAGACAGTCTTCTTCGTAATAAAACCGAATCCAAAAGGAGGAGACACTGAATCCACATTGTTGAGGCAAGAGACGTACCTAATTTTAAGATTTAATAGTACCATTTGTGGGTGAAATGAATTGTTTGAAATAGGCAGAACGTAAAAGATGCAAGAAAACCCCCCTGTCTGCCACCACTCTGTAGAAACTGAATCGCAACAGATTTAAAGGTTTTACATCATAAATCTCGTAATTGCCTGCAACACTCACAAGGAATTGACTGGCCGGAAATCTACATTGTTGTTTATCATCACTGTTCAATTTAAATGTAATCAGATCGCTCTGATGCCGGTATACTCCAATTCCCAGAATGCAACATTCCCATCAGCCTGGACCGCACGATTATTAAGCCTGAAAAACCGGAAGTCCAGGATCCAGCTTTATTGAGGATTCACGCAGAGAATGCCTGAAGACTTGAGATTCAGTCATATGAGCCAGTAAGTCGGCTGACTTACAATGTGCTGTTGCCAAACTATCCCGAGAAGCTAGCTCATACGCCTCATGTTGCCAAATTGTTCATTCCAGGAAAATAACGGCACTTAATAACAAGGGCACTGAATTCAGAATATACTCTGACCCTCCCAACGAGAGCGCCTGCATCAAACAGGGTTCTGAATCATCGCCAAGCAAGTCACGAGGATTACCACAGCGCTGCTCAGCTTTTAACCCTAATGATTTGCTTTGTGCACATGCACCTTTAATGTACTTCACTTTTTCATTACAGAACGGAGGCCCCCTCCAGCGGTGAACCCACGAGATATTAGCACAGGCTCCCCCAAATCTCAAATTATAGGTACTATGTGTACGATCTTCACAACCCAAAAATCATTTAAGAATTATAGGAGAGGTCCAATACCAATTGTTCTATTTTTTATTTTTTTGATACATTAGATAACACCCAGTCACGGTCCTGAAGAGAACCCCATAAAACATGTTGGGGCTCAAAACGCGTCAGCAACTTTCAACCAGTGGGATACACCCATTAGATTTGAATCTCCACTCAGAGAATAACGGCCAGTTCAAATAAGACTATCCTTAGGAGCTAAAACAGTGTTCCCGATGGCAGCAATCTTTTAATCACTGTTTCAAGAGGTTAATGAATTACCATATAGGATGCTCTTTCTTTGTTGAAATCATGACTGGTTTTTCAGAGTATATGTAATGCAATGTGCTTTTTCTAAATTCGTGTTTCACAATATGAGTTGATTGTGTGTTTAAATATTTTTGTTTCCCTTGTTCTCAATATCAACAAGACAAATGATTTTGCTTTAAAATAATTTAAAATTTAGTAAATAAACACTTCAGACCAAAGGAGCTGGTTCATGGTCTTTCGTTTGAACTAATGTCAGTGTTAAATGTGACGACTAGGTCATTTGTTGTTTCATACTTTTAGAAAGTGGGCATTTCTCTGTGCTAATGACTCTTTCTGCTTTGCAGCCTGACTTTAATACACGTCTGAGCTGGGTGACAGCTACACCTACTGCATACTTTCCAGACAGCCACCACAATACTGATAATTTTCCTGGGATGGGACAGGGAGAGGTGGTTCCCACTTTTTTTTATTTTCTTTATTGGGTTTTTCCAAATACAGATGAAAACAGAAGGCAATGCAAGGTATGTCTTATTACATCACACAGCAAGATTCGAACATAGGTATTCGAACATATAGACATATAGACATGGTCTCACAACACCGAAATGCCTCCCAAACATAAACAGGGGAGAGTCTAGGGAAAAGAGGGAGGGCAGACGGGGGAAGTAAACACACAGCAGGATTGGAATTGAAGCAAGTCCTACATTAGCCTCTCCAGCCACATCTTTAAAGGAGCACAATCAGTGCGTAGCACACAGTTGCCTGATGTGCCTGCCCTAGGTGATACTTGATATGGCAGATACAACACCACTTATCTGTCTCCTGCATGTTAGAAGTGATAGCCTCCGTGCCCTCTGCAGCCTGTGCACCCACATACGACTCAAGGGGGGACCAGATGCCTTGGGTGGGTGTCCTCACTGCCATCAATTCCCAATAAGAAGTTTGGTTGCCTGACAATACACTGCATCCTTTAGCCAATTATCAGTGCATTGCCACTTGCTTCTCCAGCCGTAGGGCTGTGACTTCGTCAATGGTATCAAAAACATTATGCCAGAATCGTCCCACCCACCCCAGGTCAGTCCCAGGTCAAGTGCAGAAAATCAATGCACGGTGCTGAGGATTGGGTGCAGTGTGCATCTTCAATAAGGCCTAACCTATGCAGACGCTCCGGGACTCAATTAAGCCTGTGTAGGTACTTGAAATACACTTAGCGCAGTAGATAGTTGGGCGACAGAGCTTGGTCTTGAAAACAACAGAAATGTCACTGTTCTTCTGAAATGGGATCTGAAAGAGCTTCGGCCCACACCTATCTAGTGCCAGGCACATCGCACCAGTGCCATCTCCTGCATGCCTGCATACAGCCCGGTGATGAGCCTGCATGGGGACAAGGATAGCCTCAAAGAACTGGAATGTGGGGGGTGCCACAGGGAATGAAACATGAAGTGCCCGCATCCAGCTCATAGCGGATAGTAAGTAAACGTATCCAGTATGGTGATGTTATGGCCCTGCAGGTCCCTTTGTGGTGTAATGAAGGAGCCATTGGGTTAGATGAAACACATGAAACTGATTTGCAGCTTGTGCAATCTATTGCGGGTGTCTGTTTCTAGTGTAATGGGTAAAGCAGGATGGTCAGTCAATGGGATTGAGGGGGCAAAGAGGTCATCCACCCGAGGCCACCTCCTCAGTTTGTTCAATGCCCAGATCGTGCAATCCACTGTGTCAAGCATCACTCTGAGGTGTCTTGGGGTCTAGTGCAATGCCAACTGGAGGGGGCATGGAGCTGCATGGTCATGTTCGGGCACGTGTGAGCCAAATATATCGGAGGATAAAGCAAATAGTGTGCAAAGTGCGCCTGCGCACTGCAGTAATAAAGGTCCATATCTAGTGCAGCCATCCCGCTCTCAAAGGGGACTGTAAGCCCCTCCCATACAATCCTGGGCTGTTTCCTAGCCCATGCAAGCACTACCAATTGTGAGCAGATATGTCACCTAAAAAGTGGCAGCGGGCGCAGAAGGTTAATTAAAAGGTATGGGAATTTGGACAGTCCAATACTCTTTACCAGGGCTAGAGAGCGAGGGTTTCATCTAGGCATCCACCCTCACCTCCAGTAAGTCCATCAAGTGCCCATAATTTGACCTCCATAGGACATCCAGGTCATGACTCAATCAGTCCCCAAGTGACTTTACTGGCTAAATTGCCCATCGGAGTTGGAATTCTGAAGCGACTTCTTGAGTTGCCGCACTAAGTGGGAAAATTACAGATTTTGCCCAGTTGGTCATAATCTCAAAGAGCCTATCAAAGCAAAGGATTTAACTTGTCATGGGGGTGTTTGATGTACAGTGTAACATAATCTGCATACATAGATATCAGTATACATTGGGCTGTGAATGCATGGCCTTGATGGGAGTGGTGTTGTCTGAGTCGGCAAAAAGGATGGGTGACAAAGGACCTGACGAGTCCCATAATATACAGGAAAGGGAGGCTGTAGTGAAAGAGCCACTCTTGTGGTTTGGCACCCTATGATGACCTTCTACTACCACCATTTTAATTGACTTTAGTGTGTTATTTTACCCTAGCCTTAATGTAGGACAGTCCTGCATATGCCTGCTTCTCTTCTCTCTTGTAATCTTGTTATCTTTCAGTGGGAGGTGTCACGTAGTGGACAGCCTTGCCAAGAGCATAGCATGTGGGATGTGGATTTGAAGACGGGAGAGAGATGTGTGGAATGTCGAAGTGCAGTGTTGTGAGCGGTGGTGCACACATGTGCTCAGTGTTGTACATTGAGAGATAAAGTATGTGATGCTATAGGACATTGGGAGATAAAGTTTGTGATGCCATAAGCAGTTGGGCAGAAATGTGTATTTTGTTGTACAGTTAGGAGAACTATGAGTGCTTACTATTGGCTTTGACATAGCCTCATGTCATCCTGTTTTCTGACTTTGCCTTGCTTCAGTTTTCCTGCATGCACAGTAGTGCTTGCAAGTTGTTTGGGTTATGAGAATTATGCTTACTATTGGCTTTGACATGGCCTCATGTTATCCTTTTTACTGACCCAATTTTCTGAACTGATGCCATTTTCTGTGCTTGCACGTAGCTGTAAAGTGGGGAGGGCATGTTTCTGCTCCTCACTTGTTTTTTGCTCCTCACTAACCAGAGTGAACTGGATATTATCTGCAGAATTTGCAACTCTGCCTCAAAGTCAAAATACAGGAGCCTAGGTCAGCCTCCATCTTGGCCTTGATGCAGACTGGTACAGCCAGCTTGGTTCTTTCTCATGAGAAGGGGGTGAGGTTTTCTAGAAGCTTCACCTCACGTTTAATAATGGTGTTTAAGCTGGGAACCTTCGAGGGCCAGATGGAAGTTCACCACAGAATAGAAGTATTACTGTGGAGGTGATGGAACTTGAGTCCTGATTGAACTCCTTCCTGGGCTGTTGATGGGCTTCCCCCAGCTTGAGTTGGCAAGGATGATGCAAATTCAATTCGTGAGGTGTTTCTAACCAATACATATACATGTGTATATATATATATATATATGCATTACAAAGGTCTCCGGTTCGGCAGCGCACACAATAGTAGTGCATTGAGAGCTCGTCAGTTTGCTGGTTTCTCGAATTTTTCCAAGCCTTACGCGTTTCAGTGCTTTGTTGCACCTTGATCACAGGCAGTTGATTCTCTCTGCAGGTAAAAAGAGACACGAGGGGGGCGTGGCCAAGATGGCGGCGGAGTAGGACGCCTTTTCGTGCCGCTCCGGCGCTGATCCTACAAAGCTTCTGATAGCACGACTCTGTGGGAGCTCACCCGCCCCAAAAGCGGCGGGGAAGTCCGCCTGACGGAGCGGTTGGCCTTGGTGTGGTCGCCGAAGCGGTGTGATCCCGAGTTCGCCCCTGAGATCGAACGCGCCCCACGGCCTGTGAGACCCCGGGCTCTCCTGACATCGAGGCCCGGCGTGGTTGATGGGCGGGGCGCTGGAGCTGCCCTGAGGCAGTCGGAGCAGACGGAAGGCAGAGAGTAGCTGCATCCTGGCGACAGGTGGACCTGGCGACAGACCCAGATCGACCCCCCTTGCCCTTGGGGTATTGCTGCACCGGTTTCCAGCACCGACTGAGGCGCACGGAAGTCGGAGGCATCCGAGGTCAGCATCACCCGCCACCGCACATGTGAGGCTGGACACAGCCGGCGTCTACGGAGCGAGTAATGGTGAGCGTTTGAACTGAATGGCGAGGCCCACTATTGAACTTGGCCACGAGGCACGGAGCCTGAGCACTGTGGGCCGCCGAGTCTACTGTGGAGTGAGGCCCCGGAACTGGCCAGCGGATACCGGCGCATCTTGCGTCGCACGAAGGCCCGGAGGGCGTTGGACAGCAGGCGCCGGCACTTGGGCTTGCCCTGCCTGGGCTCCGGTGGGGCCTACGGATCAAGTAGCTGTGTACGTGGGGCTGGGCATAGCTGGAAGCTACAGAGCGCGCCTTGTTGTGCGTTTGGACTGCCTGAGGGGCCCGCCACTATCCTGAGCCACGTGGCGCCGGGCCGGAGCGCTGTGAGCCGCCATGTCTTCTGTGCCGCGCAAACGGGGCCAAGGGAAAGACAATGCCCCGAAATCTTCTCAGCAACCGGCTTCCCCTGGAGCGAGTGGGTCCTCGAAACAATCGGACGATGAGGCCCCGTCGACGAAAGCCTTTATGACCGAGCTGTTTGCCTCCATCAAGGAGGACATCTCCAAACTCAGGGCGCAGCTAGCCTCCGACTTGAGGGAGGTGCGGAGAGATGTGGACGGCATAGGAGAGAGGGTGGCGACCCTGGAAGACCGAGATTTGAGCGTAGCCACCGACGTTCACCTGCTGCAGCAAGACATCATTCGCCTCACCGAGCAAAATCTGGACCTACAATTGCACACGGAGGACTTAGAAAACCGCTCCCGTAGAAATAACATCAGAATACGGGCGGTGCCGTGGGACGGTGAGGCTGGGGACCTGCGGGGGTATGTCCAGGAGCTGTTCCTCCAGGTGCTGGATGAGGAAGACACGAAGGAGATTCGGATGGACAGAGTACACAGGGTAGGCCTGCCACGGCGCGGGGGGGCCCCCCCCCCCGACATCCTAGTGTGCGTGCACGATTTCCAGCTTAAGGAACGGATACTACGCAAGGCCAGGGCCATCGAGTCGCTACAGTTCCGGGAGCATCGGCCTCAGCTATACCAAGACCTGGCGGCGTCTACCTTGCAGAAGCGGCGGGAGTTTCGACCGGTGACGGCTTTCCTGAAAGAGAGGGGCATCGCCTACTCCTGGGGGCACCCTTTCAGGATCATTTTCAGGTGGCAGAATCGCCTCGCTCAAATCCGCACGCTTCAGGCAGCAAAAGACCTTCTGGGCATGGAGGATGTACTGCCTTCCCGGGCCGCGACGGCTTCCCCGTCCCGAAGGCGACGTCGTTCGTCTTCATGGCAACGGGTGGGGGGTTCACCCATCAGACAACGGCCGGATCTCTCTACCAGCCTGCAAGAACGGGATGCAGCAGTCGCTTCGGTGGCGTCAGTCACGTTGACCGACACACAGCATAGCTCTGGGGCGGCGTGATCCCCGGGAAATGGCGGATCGGCGCCGGAGGGGCCCGGGTAGGCATGGGCGGAAAATCCGTTCCGCTCGCGGATTTTGCGGATTTTCGGGAAATCCGCAATCCGCGAGATTTGCGAATCTCCCGCAAAATCCGCAAATCCGCGAGCAGCGGATTTTGCTCGCACTGCTCGCACTGTTCGCGTGAGTTCGCGCCCCGCGAATAAGTGCAAAATTGCAGAAATACGATCTTAGCAAAACTGAAAGTAACTACTTACCAGGTTCAAAAGTTCAGGCTCATCATTAGTAGCCATTTCCTGTAGTGCTTCCTGAGGGGCCCCTCCAGAGTTCAGTTGCCAGTTGAAACTATTATGTGACCCTGCTCTGAACCTCAGAATAGTTACACATATGCCACAAAGGTCCTGAATTACAGCTAAGGGAGACAAGCAGGAGCCAGGCTGGAAGTTAAAATCCATTAATCAGCCCCTAATTCATTATTGTCAGTTGGGGCAGGGCAGGTGTTGTAACTAATTTTGCAACAATGAAAGCACTTAGCAAGTGCAAAAGATCACTAATCAGGGCGCACTAAGGAAGCAGGTGCCAGCTAAAAAAATATTCTGTGACACATTAATCAGCCCCAAATTAATTCAGGTCACTTGAGGCAGGGAAGGTGTGCTTTGCTTTGCCGAAAATAATGTACACTGGACAACCAGAGGGTGTGGTGATGAAACAGAGGGTGGCATGGGTGGGCCAGAGGGTGGCATGAGTAGTCAGAGAGTGGCAGTGGTGACAGAGAGTGGCAGTGATGAAGAAGAGTGTCCCAAACAGGCTGGACACGTAGAAACAACAAGTTCGCGAAACTTGCGACCCGACAGGTAAGTTCGCAATTTGCGAAAGTGTACAAAACCCTCGCGAACTGGCAGAAACACGGGCGAACACAAAAAAAAAAAATCCGCAAATTCGCGGGAATTCGCGGATTTTGCGGATTGCGAATCCGCAAATCCGCAAAATTCGCGAACGCGAGATCCGCAAAATTCTCTCATGCTTAGGCCCGGGCCATCTGGTTGAGGGAGCCGAAAGTACTCTTGGAGGAGACGCCCTCGACTATGGCCATGGGGAATAGTGTCTTTGTTCCCCCGGCCTGCTTCTAGAGTGGGAGGCTTCCTACGGACTTCGGCCTTCTGGTCTTGATGAGTATTACTTTTGCACTTTTGTTTTTGACTTTGCACTTTGTTTGGTTTGCATATCTTTTGGGGTGGGGTTGGGATGGGGGTTGTTGGGGACAGTGGGGGGGGACCCATGACGGAGGGCCAAAGGGGATGTTTGTTGTGTGCCTGCTGCTGAATGCGCACTTTACTGTTGGTGATGTCGTGCTGCGAATGTTCTGGAAGCAACTAGTTGTCTACTGCCTGGGGGCGGGGCTGGATGCGGGGTGGATGACACTTGGCATGCTGAGAGCGGGTTCTGGGTTTTGTATTTGCTATGCCGCTTAGCGTAGGGACGTGGAATGTTAAGGGCATGAACTCGCCTCAGAAGCGGCAGAGGGTTCTGAAGTATGTGATGGACCATCACCTTGATGTAGTTGGATTGCAAGAAACACACTTGGCACGGAAGGACGAGTTGAGGCTCCGCCATAGGGCGTACCCCATTATCTACAGGTCCTCTGCTGTCACGAAGCACCGGGGGGTGGCACTTATGTTCAGGGCTACGTTGCATTTTCAACCAGTGGAGGTCCGCAACGACAGGGAGGGTCGCTGGCTGATGGTTAAGGGGCACATTCAGGGTAGGTTGTGTACGTTTGTGGTGGTATATCTGCCCAATGCCGGTCAGAACAAGTATCTACAGGAACTACTGGTGAAGATGGGGGACTTTGCGGAGGGGCTCTTGTTCATGTTGGGCGATTTCAATTTGGTGTGGGACAGGGATTTGGACAGCTCAGGGGGTCGCAGAGCAGACACAGGGGTCTTTTCTGATTTCACGCAGCAAGGGGTGGGGGAGTTGGGTCTGGTAGATGGATGGCGATTTTTTCACCCCGCCGTGAAAGACTACACATTCTTTTCACATGTGCACCATTCCTACTCTCGCTTGGATCACATCTTCCTTAGTCAATCCCTCAGAGGGAACATTCTAGATGCCGCCATTCTTCCGATCTCGGTGTCGGACCATAGCCTCTTGGTGCTCACTCTCCGTTGGTCGCCGCCCGACACCGCGAGCCGAAAGTGGTACTTCCCGGCGTCGGTGGTTAGAGACGAAGTTTCCAACCGAGCCTTGCGCCTGGCCATCCGTGATTTTTTCGATTGCAATCCCCCGTCGGACACTTCTCTGACGACCACGTGGGACGCATTCAATGCGACGATCAGAGGGACGTGCTTGGGCCTCAATTCGCAACTTAACACTCTGCGTAGGAAGGAACGGGATGCGCTGGAAGCCGAGGTGCTTGAGCTCGAGAAGGCTCATAAGATTAACCCCTCAAGGGTCACCCTGCGTCCACTGACGGCGGTTAGGGGCAGACTGAAGGCACACTATGCAAACAGGGCCGAGCTCACTCTCCTGCGGCTGGGGCGGCACTCATACTCCAGTGGTAATAAGATTGGCAGACACTTAGCCCGGCAACTGCGGGACAAGAGGGAACGAGAATACATAGGGGGGATCAGAGACCCCGCAGGAGTACTCCACCATCGTGATGGGGTGAAGGCGGACATATTTGGCCGCTTCTATGCCGCTTTGTATACGGGCGAGGAGCTGGATGCTGCAGCGCAGCGGGAGTTCCTGCAACGCTTGCCGCTCCCGCAGGTCTCTAGTGCGTGGAACCAACTGTTAGAAGCCCCGATCTCGAGAGAGGAAGTCCTCTCCGCCATTAAAAACTTGAAATTACATAAAGCCCCCGGCCCGGACGGGTACACTGCGGTCTTCTATCAGACCTACGCGACTGAGGTGTGCGACTTCCTGGTCGCCCTCTTTAATGACATGGCTGCGTCCGGAGTGAATACCGGGACCCTGGCGGAGGCGGTGATTACGGTCCTGCCGAAGCCGGGGAAGGACCCGGAGCACTGTACTTCATTCTGTCCCATAGCCTTACTCAATATTGACGCGAAGCTGTACTCGGCGATACTAGCGAGCCGCCTCCAGGACCTGCTACCGGCGATTGTTCATCCGGATCAGTCCGGCTTCATCAAAGGCCGCTAGACGCACGACAATACACGTAGGGTGATTCATCTCATTGAGAAGGCGGACAGGTTCCGCATTCCGGCGGTATTGGTGGGCCTGGATGCGGAGAAGGCCTTCGATCGCGTGGACTGGAGCTTTCTATTCCACACGTTGCAGGCGTTTGGTTTCTCCGACAGATTCATCACCATGGTGAGGGCAAACTTCTGTAGCCCACGCTCGAGGGTGGCGGTGAACGGCCACCTATCGGCCTTCTTCCAGCACTCGCGGGGCACCAGACAAGGGTGCCCCCTCTCTCCCTTGCTGTTCGCGCTCAGCATTGAGCCCTTGGCGATGGCGATCCGGGAGCATGAGGGGTGAAGGGCATACCATTCACAGGAGAGCAGCACAAAATTTCTCTCTTTGCGGACGATGTCCTGCTGTCAATGGCCGATCCCGCTAACTCTCTCCCATGCGTTCGGGATATCTTGCTGGACTTCGAGGGAGTGGCCGGCTTCAAGGTTAACTACGGCAAGTCTTATGTCCTGAATTTAACCTTATCACAGGCCGAAGTTGCTCAGGTGAGAGCGACAACACCGCTAGCCTGGGCCTCAGGCTCGATACTTTACTTAGGAGTCCACCTCACTCCTACGGTGGGTGGCTTATTTGCAGCCAACTTCCCGCCCCTGCTGGCCAAGACACGGGCCGAACTGGAGAAATGGAAGCCCAAATTCCTGTCCTGGCTAGGTCGGGTGCATGCCATTAAAATGGTCCTTCTCCCCAAGTACTTATATCTTTTTCAGGCCCTACCGATTCCACTGAGCACTTCCTTTTTTAGCCAGCTCAAAACATTGATTTTGAAATTTGTTTGGCAGGGAGGTCGGGCACGACTTTCGTTTGCACTCCTGCGACGGTTACGAGCTGACGGGGGGGTCGGCCTCCCGGATCTACACCTCTATTATAAAGCTGCCCAACTAAGAGTCATGGTGGAATGGTCACAGCAATTTTCCGAAAAACACTGGTTGCATATGGACCGGAGCGTGGCTGGCCGGTCCGTCTGGGATCTAGCCTGGAAACCAAGGCGTGACCGCCCGGTGAATGCGTACATCAGTACGCCCACGGGGACTACACTGAAATTATGGGATACCTTGGCGGGGGACGAGCGATGGACGACCTTCCCATCTCCGTTCACTCCATTGCATTTCAACCCGGCGTTCCCGCCGGCACTCGCTGAGGGCCCCTTTGATACTTGGAGAGAGGGAGGATGTCGGGCGCTGCTCCATCTGTTCCACCGCACTGACCCCCTGACTTTTGAGAATTGCATGCGGGACTACCAAGTGCAGCCGACTGAAAAATACAGGCATTTACAACTGCTTCACTGGGCCACGTCACCGGGAGTACGGGAGGCAGCCACGAGGCCTCCCTCCGAATTTGAGGCCTTCCTGCTAAAAACATCTTCCATGAAGAGGGCCATCTCCTTTCTGTACCAACTGCTGCTTCGATCTGCCCTTTCCCCTAGACCGCGCTACATGGAGCAGTGGGAGGAGATGGTGGGGAGGGATATCACTGATGGAGAATGGTCAGCGTTGTGGAGGGACATGACGCAATTTAACCACTCAATACTCCTGAGGGAGGCGCATTTAAAAACTCTTACACAGTGGTATATGGTCCCAGCCCGGCTTCACCGTATCTACCCGGCTGTCTCGGACAGATGTTGGAGGGGTTGTGGCCTGCTGGGGGACTTCCGCCACATTTGGTGGGATTGTCCGATCATCAAACCCTTCTGGGACGAGATCCTATCCCATATTAAAGATATCTTGCAGTATCCTATCGATAACTCTTTGGCATTCGTACTCTTGGGCCTGAGAGATCCTGGCCTTGAGCACCAGACATGCGCAGACAAGAAGATTCTATGGCTCTGCCTCGGCACTGCCAAGCTCACGCTGGCATCAGCCTGGAAGCGGAAGGAGGCGCCGGCGATCTCACTTTGGCACGCTAGACTGTGGAGGCTCCTGAGTCTTGAGAGAATGGCGGACATCTTCCTAGGCAACTACAAACACTTTAAACACATATGGGGCCCCCTGGTGTCCTTTCTCTCTACTGGCTTACCCTCGGCAGTGTGCCCAGCATCTTTGAGGGCCTTACATCTATTTCAGCTCTAAGTTTGTATGATGGATGAGTGGGGAATGAATGAGGCACCGTCACGGGAGGGGGGGGGGAAACGGGAAGTTGAGTTTGTGTACTGCTATCAGGACTTCTGTGCTACTGGGACGAGGCTCAGTTCGACGGCTCTGTGACACTGGACTTTCTGCTGGCTGAACTAACAGAGTACCCCGCCTTGGGGCTACGTATACGACTGCCTCCATCTTGCGGATGTTGGAGCCTATTATTTGCTCACTTCTCTCGCATTGCATTATTGCCTCGTCTTAATTTACTGCTTTCCCACTGTGTGGGACCATCTGTGCTCCCGAGGTGGTACCTTTTGTTCACTGTTTTTTTCTCTCTGTGTTTTGCAAAATAAAATTTTTTACAAAAAAAAAAAAAAGAGACACGAGTGAGCCAGCATGCATTTGTATAGTACTTCCCCTCAGAGGTGCAATAATATAGGTGCATAATATAGTGGGAGAAAGGAAGTAACTATGAGCAAACTTACTATGTAACACAAAAAAGTTGGACAGTATACTATAAGTCTCACTTTATATTATAAACATTTTGGAACTACTTGATGAATTACATATAAAAATGAATAATGGCTCAAACAATTTTTGATTATTAAATATAAATTTATTCTTCTGATTCTTTTTCATAATTTAATAAAACTTCTAACAATATATTGTCTGGAATGTCCTCATTTTCATTCTGTGATTCCATCGATTCCACACACTGAACTAATTCATGGTCCAGAGATTGATCCATACAATCAAAGTTATCATTCTCAGCAATTTTTTCTTCTGTGTTGTTGTCCAAAACAATTTCAAAAGAAATATCCTGTTCTCCTTCCATTTTGTTGCTGTAAATTACATAAAAAATAAATATATCAGTAGAGATAGGGCACTGTTGTGTTTAAGTTCAGATAGGTAGTTTGGATTTTTTAACAGTGAAGTTATCTTTGGGTAGTGTATGGTATCAGGCTGGAAATAGAAATATAAACAAGCATTTACAATGCAATGGTTTCGCCTTTTGAAAAGTTTGAGCTATTGGCGTTGCAAATGACAACATTTTTATTTATGTGTTGGTTTTGAAAATAAATAAATAAATAAATGGCATTGTCATTTACAATTCCAATAGCTTAATCTCTCGCAAATGGGGCAGGGCCATGACGAAGTTGTTGCTTTTGAGTAACTGCACCGATTTTCAAGAAAATGATATAATGTTACACTGGAGCATTCTGCGCAGGTGAAGGCAGAGCTAGGTCTTGAAACCCACTTCATACCCTCATGCACCCCTGGAGAGTACCAACACTGTAAGCAAGGCTGTGCTGCTTCATGATTTCATCGGTCAGATTATAACTGTAAATATGTTATGCACACAGTCTTCAAATTACATACATCTACTAACAAAACGGGAAGACCCCACACACTGGTGTGAGATGGGATAGGAGAACCAATCAATGTTATATTATCCCAAAGAGGAAAACAGCGACACTTTAAAATCCCAACACCCTGCGGCGGCCCAGACATAGCTTGATTAATTAATCGCTTCTGTGAAACTTGAAAAAAAACAGCATTTAGGGCCGGAGCATCAGGGCAGTGTGCCCTGGCCGTGCAAAGGTGAGCACATACATTTGTATTTGTTTCTAAATCCATTCTAATAAATACACTGCAAAGGGAGAGGGTGTAGGTTCTTGAGTGCAGGTCCACGGAGATTACAACATAAAACAGATGCATTGGTATCACCCAAGCAGCTTGTTATTTTGTCAAATTGTCTGGGGATTACCCTTGAGAATGTTAATACTAGTGATAAAACGAATTCGTTTGAAAAGGAACAACGCAGATCTGATGCGTAAATTTGTGCGCCTCGGGCTCTTTGAAGCAGCGGAGCCATGACACGAGGTGATTGGCAAACTGAGGGGTAAATGGCGCACCTGCAGGTGTTGTCATACTGAGTATATGAAAACTCCCATGCAAAAAGTAAGTGTTCGAAAATACACAGTTACTGGCACAGTTTAAAAATGTTCTTAATGACTGAAGGTGTCACGAAGTTGTGTTTTAAGCCCGCCCCCTGACGATTTCCATCTCTTGATGCCTGCATGTTTATATCATTAGAAGCTGCCTTCAGACTCGCGCCAAGTGTAGAATTTTCAAAATATGAAAGCTGTTGCTCCCAACAGTGCTGTATGTTTAGAAAAGCCCACTTGCAGTGGCATTGCGCAAAAGAAGGCCCCCCACTTGCAAAAGGATGCTCTGCCCCTCCCACCAATTGCAAAAGGATGCTCCCCACGCCAATTGCAAAACAACGCCCCCCCAATATTTGCTAAATAACCTTCGTGTGAGCATAGCTTTCAGGTCCAAGACGTGGCCTCACACTTGTCCTGTCTGATCGCGAGGCGTTAATCCCTAGAGATCCGCGAAGTCGCACCTTGACGAGCCCTCAATTAGGCCGGATAATCGCACTCAATAAAAAAGAAAAACAAGGAGCGAGGGGCGCGAACAAGGCGCCATGGCAAACAAGGTCAATTTGAGATTCGGGGGCGTGTTTTTCACCCTCTCCCCTTCCCATTGGCTGGAACATAAAATTCCAGCCAATGGGAAGAGGAGAGGGCGGGACTTAAAAAAAGACCCAGAAACGCCCCCGAATCGCGTCAAGGCGGGCCCTGAACTGAGTGATGCTCCTCTCCTCCAATGGCTGGCCAGCATTTACGAGGCCAGCCAATGGAGGAGAGGGGCGTGTTCAGGCCCCCATACTACAGGCATAAGATTTCGGCTCCGCCCACTGCTTACGCAGTGCGACGGTAGCCGAAACCTAAAAAGTGTATGTGATAAAGCTTTAGTAAATTTATAATTATACAAGGGAAGCCTAACTCAATCCATAACTATAACAGAGAAGCCTTTCTCAATCTATAACTATTACAGAGGGATAGTATATAACTAACAGAATATTTTTTCTCAAATTAACTTAAAGTGCACAACATACTTCACTTTCCAAAATAACAACTTACCTTTGAGAAAGCAGTTGAAGTTCTCAGTGTAATTTCTTTTCAAATGTACTTCAGGAAGTAGTAGTCAAAATGGCTGTGTTTCCCTCTCTTTTTTTATATATATTCATGTACATAACCAATAAATGTCAGGAAATAATCGTAGAAAATGAAAGTAACTTTTTAATTGGTTGTAAATTCTAACACTTCATATGTGTTTTGGTCATTTAATTTACCTCAGTATATTTAGACAGGCCTGCAGCCTAAATGTCTCAATGGAATTCCACCAAATTTGGGTAAATGGTAGGGACTGCTATGTAGTAGGGCCTATTCTATATTTGATGAAAGTGTCTCCAGTGGTTTTTCTGTAAATTACTTTCCCACTTTTTTTAGGGAGCGCTTACCGGTGCGCGCCCCGGTACGCGCACCGGCAGCGTTACGGGAGTCCTCCATTTTGTGTTTGGGTACAATCGAAACACAAGATGGAGGACAAACAACGTTGGCAATGGGTAGAAGGGGGCACGGTAGACAGCCTCTGACCCCCTAGGTTTTTTGAGGGGGGCTTAGGAGGCTCACAAAGGCTAAAAAAAAAAAAAAAAAAAAAAAAAAAAAAAAAATTCACGGGGGGAGCGCCCGGTACGCGCACCGGGAAGCGTACCTGGGAGCGTACCGGGGAGCGTAGTTTGGTGAAAAATAGTGAAAAAAGTTAGAAAAAGAAAATCATTATGAGTGATCAGAGGTAGGGTAGCCCTGAAAAGAGTTTTTGGGTTCTGTGGCTGATTTAGGTTCCTACAAGTAGGTTCTAATGCACAGTCTTAAATTCAGAAGGAATATTCTATTCCCCTCACATGAGAAGTGCACACCATCTCCTCTGTAGATGTCTTGCATGTTGTAACGCAAGTTATTATTGTATATTGAACCCATTCCACAGTCTCTCATGTAAGCAGAAACAGATTTATTCACATGTTTCCGTGCTTTCTCAAATTGTGGACAGTATTGGTTGGACCAGTTCCATTTCTGTCTTTGGCATATATATAGAATATACCAAGGCAGTTTGTGGAAAAAGTGTCATCAATTGATCAAAGTGTCCTTTAAAAGCATTTCCAGACCAACCCCAGTCATAGTGCCCAAGTCATTTCCTCCACAGTGCACTATTAAGAGGTCAGGGTTTGGCAGATGCAAAAAGGTTTTCACCAATAGTATCAATTGGTGACATCTCAATCCTCTCTGGCCAATCCACTTGATTTCCACATTTGATAAATCAAGGTTGTGAAAATTTCTGCTAGCTGCATACCTTTGAGTCCAGTGGATGTAGCTATGTCCAATAATCCAAACAGAATGCATGGAGAGAGAAGGTTCTGGTGCAGTCAGATGAAGTGTGGGAATGAAATGGCAGTTGGAACAGTAGGAGTTTACAAAAAAATAATTGTGGAGTTTCCCTGCTCTTGAATCACAAACAATGATTGGTGGATTCAGATAGTTAAAAACTGAAAGTTAGGGTGCATGGTTGTGTTGTGTGAAAGAAGCAATTTGAATGGTTAAGAAAAAGTCAATTAAAGCAATAATGCCCTGGATAAGCTGGTGTATTGAAAGGTCAAACATCCTTGCTGACTTAATTTTTAACATTGTAGAATAAACTTTTGAACCTGAGAGTTGTTAGGAGGGAGTTGCTATGGTAACAGATAGAAAGGTCTGAGAGGGGGAAGGGTGTTGGTTTGAAAATAGTGAGGAAAGAGTTTTGATTGGTTGAAATGAGGCATATGTGTGTAGAATTAGAGGTTATCAGTGCCATTAATGGTTGCAGTGCCTGGAGAACATACCTTTTGCTCTGCTAAAGAAATATTGGTGTGTGTATCTGACACTGTTCTTAATCTCCATAAGCATTTGTAAAGGTAAGTAATGATTCATTTAATTTAAATAGAGACTTATTTGCTCTATGGAGAAGATTTGGAAGCAGATAGTGAAGTTTCAGTAGTAAAATTGAATGCTTGTACATAGGACTTGTGCTGTGTTTGTAAAAAGTTATTTAAAAAAACGATTTTGGGGTAAAAGAATGCCTTTTATATTTTTGAGAAGCAATTAATAGTGTCTGCCTCTGTCTTTGCTATGCATATTTACAAGATAGGGGATTTGTATTTTGTGAAACAGTGAGGTTTCAGTAGTGAAATTGAATGCTTGTATATAGGTCTTGCGCTGTGTTTCTAAAATGTTATTCAAAAAACAATTTTGGGGGCAAATCAATGGTATTTACATTTGGGTGTTATTTATGATTGCCTTGTGGCGCCAGTGCGTCACTTTTAACATGGGAAAAAAGTGACGCACCGGTGGCGCAAGGCCTTCATAAATAAGGCCCTGAGTTTCTTTGCTATTGGTTTCTGTCTTGCTTTTTGATGATGCTTGCTATGTATATTTGCAAGATAGGGGATTTGTATTTTGTGAAACAGTGAGGTTTCAGTAGTGAAATTGAATGCTTGTACATAGGTCTTGCGCTGTGTTTCTAAAATGTTATTCAAAAAACGATTTTGAGGGCAAATCAATGGTATTTACATTTGGGTGTTATTTATGATTGCCTTGTGGTGCCGGTGCGTCACTTTTAACATGGGACAAAAGTGACGTACCGGTGCCGCAAGGCCTCCATAAATAAGGCCCTGAGTTTCTTTGCTGTTGGTTTGTGTCCTGCTTTTTGATAATGCTTGCTATGTATATTTGCAAGATAGGGGATTTGTATTTTGTGAAACAGTGAGGTTTCAGTAGCGAAATTGAATGCTTGTACATAGGTCTTGCGCTGTGTTTCTAAAATGTTATTCAAAAAACGATTTTGGTGGCAAATCAATGGTATTTACATTTGGGTGTTATTTATGATTGCCTTGTGGCGCCAGTGCGTCACTTTTAACATGGGGAAAAAAGTGACGCACCGTTGGTGCAAGGCCTTCATAAGTAAGGCCTTGAGTTTCTTTGCTATTGGTTTCTGTCTTGATTTTTGATAATGCTTGCTATGTATATTTGCAAAATAGGGGATTTGTATTTTGTGAAACAGTGATGTTTCAGTAATGAAATTGAATGCTTTTACATAGGTCTTGCGCTGTGTTTTCAAAATGTTATTCAAAAAACGATTTTGGGGGAAAATCAATGGTATTTACATTTGGGTGTTATTTATGATTGCCTTTTGGCGCCGGTGCGTCACTTTTAACATGGGACAAAAGTGACGCACCGGTGGCGCAACGCCTCCATAAATAAGGCCCTGAGTTTCTTTGCTGTTGGTTTGTGTCTTGCTTTTTGATAATGTTTGCTATGTATATTTGCAAGATAGGGGATTTGTATTTTGTGAAACAGTGAGGTTTCAGTAGTGAAATTGAATGCTTGTACATAGGTCCTGTGCTGTGTTTCTAAAATGTTATTCAAAAAACGATTTTGGGGGCAAATCAATGGTATTTACATTTGGGCCTTATTTATGATTGCCTTGTGGCTCCAGTGCGTCATTTTTAACATGGGAAAAAAGTGACGCACCGGTGGCGCGAAGCCTTCATAAATAAGGCACTGAGTTTCTTTGCTATTGGTTTCTGTCTTGCTTTTTGATGATGCTTGCTATGTATATTTGCAAGATAGGGGATTTGTATTTTGTGAAACAGTGATGTTTCAGTAGTGAAATTGAATGCTTGTACATAGGTCTTGTGCTGTGTTTCTAAAATGTTATTCAAAAAACGACTTTGGGGGCAAATCAATGGTATTTACATTTGGGTGGTATTTATGATTGCCTGTGGCGCCAGTGCGTCACTTTTAACATGGGAAAAAAGTGACGCACCGGTGGCGCAAGGCCTTCATAAATAAGGCCCTGAGTTTCTTTGCTATTGGTTTCTGTCTTGCTTTTTGATGATGCTTGCTATGTATATTTGCAAGATAGAGGATTTGTATTTTGTGAAACAGTGAGGTTTCAGTAGTGAAATTGAATGCTTGTACATAGGACCTGCGCTGTGTTTCTAAAATGTTATTCAAAAAACGATTTTGGGGTCAAATCAATGGTATTTACATTTGGGCCTTATTTATGATTGCTTTGTGAAACATAAAAAAAATGAATATACTTTAAAAAAAATATATTATATTAATATACAAAATAGGATTTATTTTTAGAAAAACATACCTTTCTAAGCTATAGATATTTGCGAAAAAATAACTTTAGAAATTCACTAAAAAACACATTGGTATGAGGCCCTATAAAAAGTTAGGAATTAGCAGTTAAAAAACTTATGAAATTCACAGAAAAAAACATAGGTTTCATACCAGTTATAGTTAGGAATTAGCATTTAAAAAACCTATTACATTCACTGAAGAAACCATAGGTTTTACACCAGTTATAGTTACCTTGAAATTTTACTTACATAAAACCATTGAAATTCCGACGTTATAGTTAGTTTGACTCACTATAACCTGCACGTGTAATGCACTGCTGATGACATCGCATATTACATCACTCATGACATGGTCAGTGACATCACTCATGACATCACTCATGACACCATCCTTGTGACAGAGTGACTGACCTCCTTTCACTGTAAAGTAACCCTTGAAACACATATTCAAAAATAGAAAGTAACATTTACAAAAAAGTGGAGATACCTATACCAGTTACAACAACCAATTCAGTAATTCCACCATTTATATACATATCCACTCATTCACCAACAGTTCTATATAGTCATTCATACATATACTGACTTATCATATGTAGTGAGACACCTTTACATCCATTAACACACCGACAGTCTTCCAAAAGTTGCTCACACATGCAAATAAACTATTGAACATCCATTTTTTTGCATATACAACTATACACACACTACCACCTTACTTCTAAGGAAACTTACACATACTTACTCTCTTAAACAATCACTTATAGAAACACATACTTATTAAAACAAGAACTCTTTCAATCTCTCACTCTCACATATACTCACTTATATACATCAATACTCACATATACTAGATTAAAACATAAGTAGTTACTGATAAAGACACTAGTGAGACAGTCATTCACTTACTAACACATACATATACACACTCATTCACCCATACAGTCCGGCACATATGCTGTCTTCAAAACACATACAAACATTGAGTCAGTCATTGATGCATCTATGTGCTAAGTAACACCCCCACCAAATCAAACAGACAATTATAAAGATACTAAAAAAACATCTAATAACCCATATACACACACATGTAGCTACTCACCAACCCATGCAGCCACTTATACACAAAGTGAAACACTGATACATATATTTAAATATTTAAACATTACTCGCTAATATATGTATTCACTAAGATACACTTAATAAGCCAGTTAACCAATCATTTTTTTTTTTTAAAAACATCCATTTAGACACTTATTTAAACATTTATTCTTCCATCGACCTTTACATATACATATATAAAACATATTTATTTTTCAGAAAGACACACATTCACTGGATGGTGTCATCAGTGATGTCATGATTGATGTCACTGACCATGTCATGAGTGATGTAATATGTGATGTCATCAGCAGTGCATTACACGCGCAAGTTACAGTGAGTCCAACTAACTATAACGTGGGAATTTCAATGGTTTTATGTAAGTAAAATTTCCAGGTAACAATAACTGGTGTGAAACCTATGGTTTTTTCAGTGAATATATATATATCATCCAATCCTTAATCACTTGGTACGGAAAAAGGCGCTGACACCGTGGGTTTCTTAACAAAGAGAAGTTGTTTTATTCTTATAACGACATGGCTGACGCGTTTCGGCGGGGAACCCGCCTTGTTCAAAACAACTCCACACTAGGTGCTACGTGAATATATACAAAAGGTTTCGGAGCTTGTTAGTGACGTGCATTGGTTGCTATGGTGAGCCTCCTCCCTGAGACCGTCATGGAAAAGGTACGTTAAATTCATCGTAACCTCCATTTTCTGACATTCAGTCTTTCTTTCAAATTATGTACATTTAACAAAAAACACAATTTGTATCACCCATACGTGCGTGAATCATTACACAATTCGAAAACATTGTATGAAAGATCTTAAATAAACACATACTTTTCAGCTATTGTTAATGTGTTCTCTACAGTCTGCCTGTTTTCTTTTGGGGAAGCAATGAGTCGTGAACCATAATCGCAACTCGTAAAATATGTGCAACAAACACAATTGTTAATAAGGTGAAAAACTAAACAGTACTGAATTGCATTTTAAGCTATGCATGGCTAAGATGGATCATTTGCCGTAGACCATTTTAACCATTGTTTTTTGCATTTTAACATCTTTACACAACAGGTGTGCTGCCCCAGTGGGCTTCAAACCAACTATGGACTACTGTCATTCTATCATTTCTATCAAGTGATACATTGTCTCATCTATTAGCTCTCCATGCCTGATGTTGTATCTCCCAGTACCGTAGCTAATATATTTATATTTGTGAATTCGTAATAGTGTAAATTAACCTATAAGCTCCAAATGTCGATGTTCTAAATGTGAAAAAAAATTCGAATAAAACTAAGTTATTAGTGCTGTAATTCTTATTTGAGCACCTTTGTTACGAAGTTTCCAGGGGAGTGGGATTGAGAGCAAAAAGGAGCGAAAAATTGGTTCATATTGCAAATACAGGCCCTTGTCTTGTGTTGTGTTACAAGTGTACACTCAGAGCTTCCTCTGAATTTAAGCCATTGGGGGTCTTGGTGTCGAGCATGATAATATACCTTGACTCCAACCTTCTGAGTGCTAAGAGTCTGTTGCCCCCTGTTATGTTTTTGTTAACACTATTGATGACATAGTACTGCAGGTCTTCTATTCTTCCTCCATGAAAAGCATTAATCTGGCGTGCCACTGGATAACTTTGGTCATCATTGGCAATTGCTCTCAAGTGCTGCAAAATCCTTACATGTGCAATGTGCTGCCAACATAACGCTTTTTACATGTACATTGTAAAACATAGATGGCATGATCTGTTTTACAATTGAAATTCTCTCTTATTTCTAAAGGTGTTTTTCTAAGAGGAAGCTACACTTTGCTGGTGTTTATACCATATTTGCAAGCTTTGCACTTGGTGCACTTAAAGAATCCCTTTTTTACTTTGAAGCCAGTTGGTATTGCTAACTTGGCTCGGAATGTTAGATACCAATTCCTGCTTCATCGGCTTGGCCCTTCTGTATATTATCTGCAGCAATTTGGCAAATGAAGTTCCTATTGTGGGGCCACTACGTACTACGGGCCAGTGCCTGTACAGAATTCTCCGTACTTGTGTATGATAGGCATTGTACCCTGTAATGATTTGTGGTGTCTCGATTTGTTTGATGGAAGTTGTTGGTGTAGTGTCTTTAAATAGAAGACTATTTCTACTCTTGCTCATGCTCTTGGTCTCTGCAGTTTTAAGAGTCTTCTCAGGGTAACCTCTAGCGCGCAATCTTTTGAATAGCTGTTGTTTAGATGTCTCAAAACTATCTTGTGTACTACAGTTGCGCTTCATTCTGAGGCACTCGGAATAGGGGATGCTGGAAATCAGGCTTGGAGGGTGAAAACTCCCGGCATGCAAAATAGTATTGCCGGCAGTGTTTTTTTTTTCCGATGTGTTCTCATTTGGATTTTGTTATTGGAAACAAATAGTTCCAAGTCTAAGAACACAATCGAGGTTTTGCTGGTAGTGCATGTGAACTTCAAGTTCAAAGTATTTTCAATGAGTTTTTCAGCAAATTCCACTTCACTCGCCTCACTGCCCTTCCATAGTAAAAAGATGTTGTCTATGTAACGACTGTACTGCACCACATTTGTTGACATCTGTGTGCTAAAATCTGCCATGAGTACTTGCTCCTCCCACCAGCCCATATGCAAATTAGCATAACTGGGGGCGAAGCAAGTACCCATGGCAGTCCCTTGTATTTGCCTATAGAGTAGTTTGTTGAACATGAACGTATTATTTTCGAGGCACCACTCCATCATTTGTAGTAACATGGTAGTGTGCTGATGTAATTCAATGTCCCTAGTACCTAAATAGTGTTTGGTGGCATGTAAACCATCGCTGTGTCGAATACTGGTGTACAAACTTTGCACATCCAATGTTACAAAGACAAAGTCCGATTGCCAGTTGACATCATACATTTGTGCTAAAAAGTCTCCACTGTCTTTGATGTAGGAAGGCAGTTTCTGTACGTAGGGTTGCAAAAAATAATCAATGAACTTGCTAGTGTTCTCCAACAGTCCCCCAATTGCCGATATTATGATCCTTCCTGGGGGACAATGTTAATTTTTGTGGATTTTGGGGATGAGATAGAGATGTGATGTCACTGGGCAATTGTTTTAAAAAAAATCAAATTCATGTTTGGCGATCAGCCCCGCAGTCCTCCAAGTGTATAAGCTCTGATGATATCTCTCTTGTATATTTGCTACATATATATATATTTGCTACTCTTTGCTATTTGTATATGATGCAATCTATTTCAATTGATCATTTAATTGTTCACTTGATGTTTTGGAGTCTGCATTTACTGATATATTTGGCCTACAGTTCTAAAATGTTGCATTAGTAAACTTGTGTGTGTTATTTTAAATGCACATGGATTTGTTTTCTTACCTCACCTTAAGGGCGTGCTAGGTCTTTGCCTCGTCTGTTGGGAGTGTTGCTCAAACATGTATTATTTAAAGGTGCAGTGGTAAACTTGCCTCACCTAAAGGGAGTGCTGCTTAAAGTATATTAATTAAAGGTGCAGTGGTATATTTGCCTCCAAAGTGGGAGTGCAGGGTTTGGGTGTGGCTTATTGGTGAGAAGTCACATTCATTACAGAGGCATGACTAGCCAATTGACCTGAAAGCGAGCCATGAGTACGGCATAAAGTAGGCCAATCAGAGCATACCCGTCCATCACCACCCCCTTTTGGAGTGGCAGAGTGGGCTAAAGAACGGTAAAGGATTAAACCCAGAGCTGTTGACTGGGTGTGAGTGTTTGATTGGTTCAGATGCTCCGTCCATCACCACCCTCTTTTGTACCGCTTTGTTCGCCATAAGTTTGCAGTGTATGCTCAGACGTGAGTCCCTTGCTCACTGTGCCACTGGATTCAAGCCATCCTGGCTGAAGACGGCTGTAATGCCAGAAACCGGTCCTAGGAAGCTTGTTTCCGGTCCAGGAAAGGCATGGCTTGGCAGTTCGGGCTGGACTGTTCCCATGAGGCACAGGGTCAGACTGATTTGCATATGGCCATGTCTGAACTGGGGTGGCAGAGTGGGCTAAAGACAGTGATGGATTAAACCCAGATCTGTTGACTGGGTGTGAGTGTTTGATTGGTTCAGATGCTCCGTCCATCACCACCCCCTTTTGTACCGCTAAGTTCTGTCGGAACAGCAGCCTGAGTAGACCTATACAGTGAGGGGTAAAATCTTGTCATTTCCTCCTGAACCACCTCCACTCCAGTCATCCCCTCAATGTCATTGGTTCGCAGCTCCGCTACATAATTACTAAGCCAGGGTTTCCGCAGGATGTTGGCCAGTATCTTGCCTGCCCTGTCACCCTGACTGTACCATCACACACGGGGCTCCCGCTCAAATAATGTGTCTCCCGCTGCACTGCGTCCTCCAAGTCATTAAGTTTGCTTCTTATACTAGCTAGCCTGGAGGCACTCTGGTCTGCAAAGAATTAAAGCTCTAGTGTGCAGATTTTAACTTCAATTGGCATCATATCCCCCCACGATGCTCATAGCACACCCGCCTGTTTGGCTATGCACACCACAGGTATCTCGATCTTGAATGCTTCCCAAATGTTGGAGTCAACTGTGAAGTATTCCACAATGGCTGCCCTGGACTTGTTCTGTGAATACCTGGTCCCGCAGAGTGATTGCCGGGATGTGCCATGTGAAGTTGCAGGATTTGAACTCAGGCGGGGAGAGGCGAAGCAACATGGGAGCGTTATCTGACAGATCCTCGGGAAGTGGAGAACTTTGCCAGTCTAGATATCAACATCACATGTCATCCAGCCAATAGTCAATGCGGAATAAGGTGAAATGAGCAGGGGCTATACACCTCCCTTCATCACTGTCACTATATCGTGCTCTCCAGAGGTCAATGAGGTTGTTATCCTCCATTAAGGAGCAGAGCAGAATGGCTGCATTTGGATGGGGTTGCCTGAAGTCGCTTGATGTATCTGTCAATTGGTTCAAGACCACCTTAAAATATCCTAACCATAAAATTGCCCCAGGACCGAGTGTACCCACCAGCCTGCATACCTCAGCCAAAAAATGAGGGTCGTCCACATTGGGTCCATAAACAGAAATTAGTTTAAGCGGGTGACCCTGTAGCATGCCTGGCAGCATCTCATAATGGCTCTGCTTGTCACAGAGAGTTTGATGTGTGCGCCAGGGCAGGCACGTCAGTGTAAGCATAGCTACATCCCACAAGTAATTTGAATAACATGAGACATGTCACTCCCCTAACCATCCCGTGCGCAGGCACACCAGCGTGTGTTCAGTCAAGTACCATGCAAATATTGGTGCCATGTCACTGCTGGTATGCCAAGAAAATATGTACCTATAATTTAATCCTCAGACATTCCTTGTCACACATGCCAGCGGTGCCAGAGCAGTGTCACTCCAAGTGCAGCATATAGGATAGCCAAGCCAGTCTGTGGGAGGGATTGGGCTGCTGGATTACTGGCTGCTCACTGAGTGCCACAAGGAGGAAGAGGACAAGAGCAAAGAGAATACATTGAGCAGTCACAAAAGCAAACCCACACCAGAACCCACCCATCTCCCGCTGCTACCCCCCAATCAAGCCAAATGCAGCCATCCTACCCCAAACAGGCTTCAGGGGGCCATACAGTAGAAACAACTGCGGAAATACCTCAGAGGGGTAAACTAGATACCAGTCTCTCTCCCAGCCAAAGGGAGCTGGTTGACCCGACGAGTATCAAGATGGCAATCCGTGCCCTCACAACAGGTGAATAACAGTGCTGCACTAAACCGGGACAGGGCCTCCAAATGGTGAGTCTCAGCACAGAGCATAGTAGGTGATCAGTCCAGTGTGTTGCTGCCACGTGGCAGGGCAGCATATATCGCATCCCTGCGGTGCCGCCACTTTGATCATTTTAGTTAAGATGGCCTAAGTCAGCATTATTGGATAAAGTAGGTGGTCGAGCAGCCGTCAGCAGGATGGCCTTTAAGAACTTGGTGGTTGCTTTGGGGTTGGTGAAGCATATAGTCTTCCCTGCATGAAAAATGTATAGTTTGGCTGGGTATAACAGGGAGTATTTGGCGTCTGACTTTAGAAGGGAGCGCTTAATGGACAAAAAATCTCTCCTGGCTGCATGTACTGCTACAATGAAATCCGGGTAAAAGGATATGGTGTTGCCCTGGTATTTGAGTGTTTGTTGGTCTGTTGCTACTCACAATACTGTGTCTCTGTAAATTAAGTCAGATCACACTGATTGTTGGAAGATGGGATTAATAAATTGCAGGTCCCTCCCTAAACAAGCAATCGAGATCAGGCTTCTAAAAGAAGAGGAAGAGCTGGGAATCTAATGGGAGAAGATCTAATTGGAGAAGATCCAAGATTTTTCGCAGCATCCTGAGAATACCAAAACAGGCACCAAGCAACGCTGATATCTGTTTGGAGAATTAAAGTGAGTCATTGAACCATACTCCCAGATTCTTGACCTTGGTACTAGGGATCGGAGACTGTCCCAGCTCCTCCGGCCACCACCGGTGTTACCAAAGAGAGGGCTGCTAACCGACTATCATCAACTCCATTTTACCCGCATTCAGCAGCAAACAGCTGAGCTTCATCCTTGGGACAAAGGACAGACTCTGAGTTCAAAAGTATTCTGTAGAACCTGGAAGGATCTATTCTCCAGAAACTGTTTAATCCATCTCCATATCACTCCACCGACCCCGGCCTCCCCCAACCGTTCCAAAAGAAGGACCTTGGGAGACCGTGTCAAAGCTGGCACTCAGGTCAAGAAGGATCAAAGCTGTGGTTCTTCCATCATCTGCAGCAGTTTTTAAGGCGTCAGAAGCAAGAAGAAGGGCGGACTCAGTACTATGTCGAGGTCTAAACCCTGACTGAGTTTCATGGAGTACTTGTCTCTCTTCCAGGAATAAGGACAGGTGACTGTTAAGATGCTTCTCCGCGATTTTAGCCACATAGGGTAGTAAAGATGTAGGTCTTAGGTTTTCTGGGAGAGCAAGCTCTAGAGAGGGTTTCTTTAACAATGGTATCACCAAGGCATTCTTCCAATTGCTAGGAACCTCACCTGAACTAAAAGACAAGTTCAGGAGCTTGGTGAAACCGAAGCAATTACTTCTTTCCCTAGCCTCACATATTTTGGGGGGATCGGGTCTAAGGGCGACCCAGATTTAACTGCATACTAAAAACCATGTGCAAAAAATTTGGAATAATAATCCATATCAAACTTGCCTGCAAATATAGACTTTAGAATTGCACTGATTGGGGACCCTCATTGGATAAAGCGTTGTTAGAACATTTGTTAAACAATTGTAGAAATTCCTCAATTGTCTGTGTGATCTGTAATTTATTATATGCTGTACAGTACTGACCAATGTTGACCTCTACCACTCTCCCTATATCAAAGTTTCGACTTTTCACCTCTTCAGCTATTATTTCTAAAAACAAAAAGAGCCAATCTTTCAATGGTAAGATGCCTCTCTCTGTCCGCCCCTAAAAAATCACAAGCTTTTAATTGTAGTATATAAAGTTTTATAAATCTGTTAAGAAATTCACCTTTCTTTCTTCCAAAGACAATGACAAATATATATGTGCCAAACTCGTTGAACAAGAGGCCATTCTGATTGTACTGGATGCTATGTAAATTGTTAATATTATGGAAAGTTAAAAAATAAAATCAGGCAGAAAAAGCTTACTGCCATCTCGCATAATTCTGAACCTAAGGGTTACCCCACTAACTTTGAAGAAAAAATGATGGGCGGTGATGCTGGGCTGCATGTTGTCCCTATTGATACAGGTAGCATCACTGCTTTGCTACAGTGCCTAGAAAGAACAAAAATATTATGTAATGTAATGTAATGTAAAATTAATCCATAAATCGCATAAATCACCCGAAGGTCTTAGAGCGCTAGCAGATACCTCAGTACAGATACATAGAACAGGACTATGGGTTAGAAGCCAGAAATAGCCAGGTTTTTAAGTTAATTATTTGTATCATTTTGCATAGAGGTCAACCCTAGTGCTGGAACAGTGAACAAACTGGCCTGTCATGGAGGAGAGGAGTAGAAGGAGTATATGGGTCTCAGACTGTCTAGTGATTAACCTGTAATATATTTATTGTTGTGCACACACACAGACTCTCAAAGACAAACACACACACACACACACACACACACACACACACACACAGATCATTAGCATTTATTACACGTGGAAAGCAAAGACTGCATGAATACAGCACCAATATTCATATAATATTTGTCATTTAGGTCTTAATAGTGAAGTAGTGCTACTCTTGCAAGGTTTGTTACACCTTCCAAGTCAGTCAGGTAAGTTATGTGAAACTGTAGGCATTCTGGTTCATAATTGGTGATATGGTAAGGAATGACTGGAGATAGATGTTGCACTATAAAAGTAGGATTCCCTAAAGTCAGTGCTGAGTTATTTTAAAAAGGTCCCAGTCTTTACAGTGAATATGATGAACTCAAACATTTGAGTAAATGCTTGTTGTATATCAGGGTTGAGGTGCCCAGAAGACGGGTATTGTTTGTACTTTTTTCCCCGAAGGTCTATTCGCTTTCAATTAAGTCATTTTTATTTTTTCCTAGACAGTTATTACCAGTCTACTGTTAAAATAAAAAACATTTGATGCATGTTTTGGTGCTAAGAATTCGAATAGTAAAAATAACATTAAAAAGCTAGTTCGATTTTTCAGACACATATTGCTATATACAATCTAGCCAAGAGTTGTGATGAACTTCGAGTTTAGCGTCTATTACAAAATAAACTGCACGAAAACTGCAACATAATAGATATCTCCCCCACATGGTGCTTTTGCAATCTTGCCAGATTTTAGAAGTAGTTGGGAAAACATGAAATGCAAAAAGGTCAGCAAAAAGTTGCTTTTGAAGAAACAGCTATATCTCCTTTTAACAGAAGGTTTTTCTTTGGAAAAGTGAATTTTGATGGGGAATTCTCCTGCTTAAAGTTTTTTTGCAGGAAACACAATACACTAATTTGGCAGTTTTCGGTGTTAATATGCCAACCAAACCCTGAACAGGCATTTTTTTTATTTTTCAATTGACGATCTATCTTCCCACATTTATGCACCCACATCTCTACAGATATGTATTAATTCATGTATTCCTTGATCCACAATCCCTCACTTTCATGCATACCACCATGTACACATGCTCTCCTACGTGGGTCTTGTCTGCATATTTGCTGTTTGAATCTAGCAGTGTCTCTGTGCTGTTGATGCACTTAGTTGACATTTTGTCTGTTGACTGTGCGTTCATGCATCTGTGTGCATGGGTATCTGGATCTATGTTCATGTGCATGGATGGGCACATGTACATACCCGTGTAGGTCCGTGAATGCATATGTATCCGTGTTTCTGTATCTAGGTGTGTCTCCGCTATGTGTCTTGCTGTGCACAATCCAAATCCAGTTCTTGTGTCAATGTTTGTTTCACTGATGAAGCGTTTCATGTTTTAGGTGGAGATGGTTATGTGCATAGAAAATTCGACCAACTAGATTAGCACCAACTGTGCCAGTCCATGATGTCAGTGGGTTATTGGCGTCACTAACATTTGGTAGGGGACTGGTTGAGCCATTACCCTACCCTGTAACAGTCCTAGCCACCCATTGGCAGACAGACAGCCAGAATAAAACAGACTCTGCCCTCTCAGCATTGGAACAGTGATATTCCTGTCTAAATGTAATATTTTACTTACACTTGCATTCCCTAAGAATGCCAGTATTTTCCAGGATATTGTGTTTCTGTAGTTTTTAGGAAGCATGGGACTCTTGTATCATAGATACTGTGAAAAGAGTCACCACCGTGTATCTGTGTTAGTTCAGGGTGCGGGTGTGTGTTTATAAATGCAACAATTGAGTGCTGAAAGGTACAGGCCAAAGGCAGTGCAAATTTCTCAGAGCGGTCATAAAGAGGTTCAGAATCTATGCACATACAAACCTTGTCTTCTCTTCAGAGCACCCATAGCAGTGGTCAAATGTGCCAATTGTATGTGTGATCCTATGCACAAGTGTGTGAAGGAGGTAAAAAGCTGTTGAAATATTGACAGGGGAAAGTTAAAGAAAATACAGTACTTGCAGGTGAGTGGGAGGAGGGTGATGAAGTGAAGGCGATGCAAAGAAGTAGGTGGAGGAGAGAGTGCAAAGAGGGCGCTGAAGAGGCAAGAGGGTGCTGAAAAGCAAAGAGGTGTGAGACAAGCAGCTTGAGTGTTAGAGAATAAACTGAGAAGAACAAGGACTTAATCTATATCTGGCAAACTGCACAAGACAGTGGTGTGAAGAAGAGAACAGGAGTGATTGAGACACTCCGAAAACCACTAGTCCTTCTACAGATTTCTGTATTGCTTGATTCACAGGCTGCTTAAAGGTATAAATTACTTTCCGCTTAAATGTATAAATGACTTTGCGTTTGCTATCTATCTATCTATCTATCTATCTATCTATCTATCTATCTATCTATCTATCTATCTATCTATCTATCTATCTATCTATCTATCTATCTATCTATCTATGTATCTATCTATCGATCTATCTATCGATCTATCTATCTAGATGTACATATATGTGCGTGTGTGTATATATGTATATAAATATGTGTGTATATATACATATATGTATATATACATATATACATATATTTGTGTGTGTGTGTGTGTGTGTGTGTGTATGTATGACGTGCCCACCCTCATCATGCTTGCTCACTGCAGGTAGTCCCACCAGTTTTTTTTCTTTCTGTGGCCCCTTGTGCGCACCCTTTAAAAATCACTTCTAGAGAGGCTACTACAGTGCATCACTGCAGCCCTGACCAGAAACGCAAACTAATAGAAAAAGAAAACGAGCCATGTTCTGTCTCGGCGTTCGGTACACCTTAGAAGCCATCCCTCGAAAGAACATAAATCCGAGAACTTTGCATCTATCCGCCGTGACATTTCAACTAGGTGCTGTGTTTTTCTGTTCATCCTCTCCTGCTTTGTAAACCCACTCGCTCCCCTCCACACACAGACACACACACCTACTGCCCCTGGCCTCGGGGGATGTACCAACACTGACTGACAGGAGCCCTGTGTCAATTTCCCGTCTGCCTGTCACTGTCACTTTTCCCTCTATTATCAGCAGCCGGCCGGGGCAGTCTCCGGCCTGGACGGGCCGCTGATCTCTTATCTAGAAGGTTGTAAGCCGCCCCTGACATGAACTTGACTCTGAGGGGCGCGAGAGGCAGAGAGGCGGCGAGGGAAGAAGGCGAGGCTCCAGCCGGGCTTCTTTTCTTATTTCCTCCTCTTTCTCCCCTGCTCACTCTTTTGTGTCACCCTTCAGAAAGGCTCGGTTTGACTGGCAGCCTGTCACAGATCAGTTACCACCTAAAGCCGCTTGGCAGGGAGAGGTGACGGCCCGGGAAGGGATCTAAGTGGGTTTATCAGCGCTTCTTTACGCCTCGTGAGCTCCTTGACACAAAAGGAAAGGGTATTAAAGATCTGAAGCGAGCCCAAAAGCGTGAAAGCTCCTTATAGGCTGCAGGGGGAGGATGTGACCGAATTGCTAAATATTCCGCAGCCGCTTCTATTCATTTTGCCAATGGAGTAGAAAGAGTTTTTGTTGCAGAAATGAGAGTGTGTGTTCTGCATGAGAGCCGCTCGGAGGGGGGCGTGAGGGTGTCCCTAAAATAAGTGCTTGCTGCTTAGCATATTGCCTCCGCCCTGGTTCCTGCAATCTTCATTCTGTTTTGGGAACGAATAGAAAACCATATGCCTTGAAAAAGAGAGCAGAGGCAACCTCGCGCCCCGGCTTCCACTCGAGTTGTTGTTAACTCCCTCGAGCATAATGGATGCATTTTCCAATAATTACTTGAGTAGAAACGTGCAGTTTGTGTTAAGTCTCAGCTTGTTTCACTTCTTTTTTTAAATAACCACAATTCAGAGGCTCGTGCTAAATTATGTGATGATTTCTATCTGATATTTCGATGTGTATGTACCTCCTGTGAGTACATATATATATTTATATATATATTCTCTCCCAATCTCTCTGTCTCTCTCTCTATAGATATATATGCCTCGTTCGGCCTTGTTCCTCTATACGGTTACGGAACTCATCTGTGACTTGCAACATCCTTTTAATGTACGTCAGGGAGTACTTTATCCTTTCTATATGTATATGTATATGTAAATATATTCACTGAAAAAAACATAGGTTTTACAGACGTTATAGTTAGGAATTAGCATTTAAAAAACCTTAGAAATTCACTGAAAAAAATCATAGGTTTCAGGGACTTTATAGTTAGTTGGACATTTGGCACATATAAAACCAGAGAAATTCGCCGATTATAGTAAGTTGAGCTAACTATAACTCGCGTGCCCGCAATGCACTGCTGATGACGTCACATATTACATCACTCATGACATGGCCAGTGACACCACTCATGACATCACTTATGACATCTCAAATGACATCAGTGATGACATCACTGATGACATCATCTATGTGATAATCTGATGCACATACTGATGCTCTAATATACACTTTGATACACCCACTCTAAAATAGAGAGACCTGAGAGAGCAGTCAGGAAGAGCCCACAGCCACATGGCATTGACTTGAGCTCTACAGTTTGCAATACGCGAAGGAAAAAAAACGTATGCAGTGCATGCAATGATGCATATGAGTGGTGCAGACAGTACGCACTGGAGCAATGTCTTTTACTACAGGACTGCATCATCTACAATAACAGCTCGATCTCAATTATGAACACTGCTATCTGCAGTGTTGGCCATAGAGAGCAGTCAGCAAGACCCCACAGCCACATTGCATTGACTTGAGCTCTACAGTTTCCAATACGCAAAGCAAAAGAAACGTGGGCAAAGCCTGCAATGATGCATATGAGTGGTGCAGACAGTACGCACTGGAGCAATGTCTTTTCCTAAAGGACTACCTCATCTACAATAACCACTCAATTTCAATTGTGAACACTGCTGTCTGCTGTGTAGGCTACAGAGAGCAATCAGCAAGGGCCCACAGCCATATGGCATTGACTTGAGCTCTACAGTTTGCAATACGCGAATCAAACAAAACCTGTACGGAGCCTGCTATGTTGTGTATAAGTGGTGCAGACAAAGCAAACTACAGCAATCTCTTCTCTTACAGGACTGCATCATCTACAATAGCGACTCAATCTGAATTGTGAACACTACTGTCTGCATTGTTAATTGAAGGCAGTACTCACACACACAACCATTAATACTTTTTCTCACTCCCTCTTTACAAAATACAACAACATAAATTACATAAAACTCTACAATAAATAAATCAAAACAATTCGAATTGGGATTTCATCTGTCCACAGTCTACTCTATTCACTGTTCCATTCGACTTGCAAGATGAATTTGGTCATTGTACTAAACCTATGACTCATATAAAAAAACTTCTTCAACAACGTATACTATAGCCATATAGCCCACCGTAGCAGCCTATACCGGCTATTAAAGGCCCTCTCCAGCATTAAAGGCCCAAGCTGAAGGCGAGGGCCTGTAACAAGGGACTACCTTCATCTCTACTCTCAGATGTAGTTCTAACATCATCCATTGTGGGATCAAGACACCGTTCCACTGTTGGGACCTACACCTCGTTGCACCTGTTCGAAGGGAGTACCTCCATCTCCACTCTCAGATACAGTTCTAACATCATCCATTGTGGGATCAAGACACCGTTCCAATGTTGGGACCTGGATTTGGTTGCAGCTGGTCGAAGGGAGTACCTCCATCTCCACTCTCAGATACAGTTCTAAGATCGTCCATTGTTGGATCAAGACACTGTTCCACTGTTGGGACCTAGAGTTGCTTGTACCTCATTGGAGAGGGTACATAGAAATCATCACAAACTTTAGCTTCTGACATCCTCAATCATAGAATTAAGACCCTGTTTTACTGTTTGGACCTGCTGTACCGCGGTGTATTCCAGCAATAGCAGTCAACTAAGACCAATAACCATGTGCAGCAGTTACCCACTGAAGCACAGAGTCTGATGCACCTCAACAGAGGGAGTTCTGGGAAAAACCAGCAACAGGTAATACCAGACATCGTCCATTGTGTGATCAACACACAGTTCCACTGTTGGGACCTAGAGTTTCTTACACCTAGTCGAAGGGAGTTCCTTCATCTCCAGTCTCAGATGCAGTTCTAACATCATCCATTGTGGGATCAAGACACTGTTATACTGCTGGGACCTACAACTGATTGAACCTGATCAAAGGGACTACATCCATCTCCACTCTCAGATACAGGTCTAACATTATCCATTATGGGATCAAGATAACGTTCCACTGTTGGGACTTAGAGTTGGTTGCAGCTGGTCGAAGGGAGTACCTCCATTTCCACTCTCAGATACGGTTCTAACATCATCCATTATGGGACCAAGACACCGTTCCACTGTTGGGACCTCGACTTTCTTACACCTAGTTGAAGGGAGTACCTTCATCTCCAGTCTCAGATGCAGTTCTAACATCATCCATTGTGGGATTAAGACACCGTTCCACTGTTGGGACCTACAGCTGGTTGCACCTGGTCGAAGGGACTACCTCCATCTCCACTCTCAGATACAGTTCTAACATCGTCCATTATGGGATCAAGACACTGTTCCACTGTTGGGACCTAGAGTTGGTTGCAGATCGTCAAAAGGAGTACCTCCATATGCACTCTCAGATACAATTCTAACATCATCCATTGTGGGATCAAGACACTGTTCCACTGTTGGGACCTACAGTTGCTTGCACCTCATCAGACAGGGTACAAAGAAATCCTAACAAACTTTAACTTCTGACATCCTCATTCATATAATTAAGACCCCGTTTCACTGTTCGGACCTGCTGTAGTAGTCCAGCGACTGCAGCAACCAATCCCAATAATCATATGTAACAGTTAATTACAGATTCACAGAGTCTGATGCACCTCAACTGAGGGAGCTCTGTGAAAAGCAAGCACCAGGTAATATCGGACATCGTCCATTGTGGGATCAAGAGACCTTTCCACAGTTGGGACGTGGAGTTAGTTGCACTTGTCGAAGGGAGTACCTTTATCTCCACTCTCAGATACAGTTCTAACATCGCCCACTATGGTATCCAAAACACTGTTCCACTGTTGGTACCTGTCGGACTACTATGTTAGTAGTATACAGAGCACTTCACAGTGCTGGGCCTCAGGCTGGATACTGTGTGCCTGTGTCGCGGTAGCCAGCGTTAATCTCAGGTGCCTTCCGATGACGCAGACCTCGGCCCAGGACCTTCTGCCGGCATGTGGTGGGCCCTTTTTCACATACGGCGGTGTCAAAAGGTGAACTGTGGAGCATATGTGCGTCGCAGTGGCCATAACATTTTCTAGATACCAGCACGCTGAAAGCATCATTCACGCAGCCACTTTCGCTCATGGCGTCAGCCTCGTGGGGGTTTAAGCTGCGCAGACCTGGCAGACACGTTTGCCAATCCGGAAGAGAACCCCACCCAGAGAAACATGCCTCTTCTTCAAATCCCTATGCTAGCCTTGCATACACCGAGCAAGCCCACTACCCAAAACATTAAGGGGTTGGAGTAGGCAATTACGTGCTACCATTCTTCCCTACTGACTGTACTATCATGGTTGTGTCCCCTATCCACTTCACTCAATAGCCCATCAGTGTATGTTGACATGTACATGTCTGTGCTCTGCATACTCAACTGTGTCCGGCACATCCCCTCAAGTCTTTACATTATATACTTTTATAATCGATAATTACTGAACACCTTCGCACATACTTTGCTTCCATTTCTCCACACATTCTGCATTGTGAGGCAGAGTTTGCGTACATGGCTAGCCAGGTTTCCCACAGTATGTAGTGTTGTTGTGTCTGCTAGGTGGACATGTTGTTTTTCATGTTGTATGTGATTATATAAGGTAGCACGTTTATTCACGAGCAGTGGTTTCTCCCAGTTACATATCGCTGTCTTAAAGAGCATACAGAAGTTTTTCTCACTGGTGAAAAGTGCGACCACAATGACAGTCATTCATTACTATCCAAGAATGTCCAACTACATGGCGCTTCTAAGCTTACAGCCCCCAACCTTGCGTCCTTTCCTAAAAGCACACCAACTCCCACAATCCGACTAACATTCACACACCTTTCTAATGGCAGTTATCTGCTTCTCAATAACATGCAGTTCTACGGAATGTGAGCTGGCACACCGCATGTCCTTACTGTTTCAAACAGAGTAACTTCCTGTGGCAATGTCTATTCCCACCCACACAAACTAACTCCCAAACTTCAACTTGGCCTTCAATTCTTAGTTTGAAAACAGATTTCAAGAAACATACCAAGCTAAAAGAGCTTTTGTTCAGAACAGTAGTCTCCCTCACTTCAGCAAAATAAATTTATCGACTGCAGATATCACAAACTTCAAGTACAATACACTCCCTTTTAAATACGAACCGCCCATTACACTTTGTGAATTGTTACACAATTTATAACACGTCACACTCAAGGTCTAGCACACTTTTTTTAACACGCTCTCCTACAGCCTTCTAACATGCTTTCAAATTGTTCTTCCTTTAATAGCAGACTACATTCATTCAATCATCTCTGGAATAACAGAAACAATGCCCACAATTCTCGCTCTCTTTGCGGCCATCCTACTACTAATTCTACTTCTAGAAATGGCTACGCTCTCTGTGGTAACAACTATATCCGACAGAATACGCCTCTACGCCAAGCTACATCAATACTGTAAAAAAACTGGAAAACTTTTCGGCTACCTGCCTCTATCTATTATCGGAGCTTGCTACAACATAACATTTATCTACACTTATGCAATATGCGTACAACCATTGTTTAATTGCAAAACTTGCCCATTTGATTGGTGAATGGATGTATGCCTTGCCAACATCCCAACAATCGATCCCTTTATCCAGCAGGTAATGCATTATCTTGAAAACCATGAACGGGATTGTTCTGGCAGTGGAGCAATGTAGAACGCATTGCAAAAAGGAATCGCAGCGGAATGGGATTTCTGCTCGGCTGCGAAAGATCTCCTGCAACATGCGGTCTTTCACAACATCACAGATTGTCTGCCAATTCAAATTGCTGATCCAACAATTGAGGAACATTACTGTCCCTTTGAAGATATGAATTGAAACGCTTCTAGGAACATTACACATCTCAAGTCGCTGAAGAACTTCTGGACTGGAATCTCCAAGACTTGTAAGAAACTCACGTTATTCTTGAATGGATTTTTTTCCATCTTTTTGTGACTTTTTCCTTTAAATTTTTTATAATACACTTCAATCCTACCACTTACATATAACAACTTTCTAAGTATACTCAGACATTTGAACTCCATCTTCATTATTGCCCCTTACGCCTCCACTTTAACTAGGGATGGGTGATTTATGGCCTATGCAAATTCGCTATTTACTTCCTAAATTAGCCTAAACCCGACACTCATTTTGAAACTACGTCTATTCTTGGTGCACATGCCTCTCTGCCTCCCTGCCTCCCTGTTATTCACAAAGTCCTTTCACACAAATGTACTCATAGTCAACTTCTGCTCAGAACCTCTCAATAAAAATGAAAAAAGACGACTTTGTTTCCCAACTGGTTGGCACAGTGTAGTAATCGTAAACTACCTTTATTTTCATTACACATGTATTCATCCATGTCTAATAGCTATTGTGTAGGTCACATAGAACTCCAACATATAATGTGGAATTCACTGATGCAGGAGCTTCGATTTGACTACAGCAGAAGCAGTTGGAGTTTGTCTCAGCTCAATGCCTTAGCTCTCTACACAAGATTTTTTTTTTAAACAGCTGAAGACAATAATGTATAGTTTCACTACAAAGGTACTGAACGTGCTTCTCAGAAGCGCATTGTTTGTTTTCATCCTCAAAGTTCCAATGTGGGTAGAACTAGTACCAATTCTGACATGCACTGCTTGAATCTACTGTACAACAGTTTGCTCACTATTCTACTGTTGATAATTTTGTGTTACAAAAAAGCACTGCCAAGGTACCTAAAATGTTTGTTGATTACAGTTTGCAATTTCTTTTTTATTTCTTTTTTTTCTTAAAGGACACATGTGGTATTTGTATCCTCCCTTTATTTTCCTTATAGAATGTAGAGTCATTGAAGCGTAATAGCTGCTGTTTATGTCACATGCAACTGTAACATGTAATATACAATTCACTGATGCAGGAGCTCATGTTTGAATACAACAGAAGTGCTTCAACTTTGCATCAGCAGGATGCCCTAGCTCTTGCACCAGGGGGTCCAATTATGGCACCTAAATAAAGACACTTTCTATATAATTTCCAAACTCCATGCCTTTATTACACATACCCACTTTCTTAGACACACCTCATTTCACCATTTTTCTTCTGTGCCATTGAAATGTTCTACTTATTTTCTTCACAAATATTTCTTTATTCCTGCTTCCTTAAACATTTCATTTGAGTCTACAGACCGGTAGGGGGGGCAAGTTTGCTTCCCACTCCCTGTATAGTATAAACACAGACTAACACTACTTACACGGGTATGCTACAGCGGCCAGTATCCTACAGCACCCAAAGCACATCACTTTACAACAACAAACTCACAACTTACACTCACAGTTTCATCCCCGACTCTTCAGACCGGTACCAGTGAGTACTTTGCTTCCCACTCCCGCTATACTCTAAACGCATATTAACACCACCTGTACACATATGCTACAACAGCCAGTATGCTACACTGCCCAGGGCACATCAGTTTACAGCACTCAGCTCACAGTTTAGGTGCATGGTTTCATCCCTGAGTTTAACGGTTCCTCACCTCTGCATCATCTCACTCTAGACAAAACAGCACTTTCACACCGGTAACAGTAAATACTTTGGTTCTGCCAGTATGCTACAGACCATTCAGCTCATAGTTTAGGCATACGCTTTCATCCACAGGTGTACCAGCACCTCACCTTACCACCATCTCACAATAGGCAAAACAGCACTTTCACACCGATAGAAGTAAATACTTCACTTCCTCCTGTATGCTAGAACGCCCACAGCACATCACTTTACAGCACTCAGCTCGCAGAATGAGCACACGCTTTCATCTCCGACTTTACCGATACCTCACCTCAACACCATCTCACTCTAGGCAAAACAGCACTTTCACACCGGTAAGAGTAATTACTTTGCTTCTGCCAGGATGCTACAGAGACCTCAGATCACAGTTTAGGCACACGCTTTCATTGCTGAGTTAACCAGGCCCTCACCTCTGCACCATCTCACAGTGGGCAAAACAGCACTTTCACACTGGTAGGGGTATATACTTCGCTTTGGCCAGTATGCTACATACCATTCAGGTCTCAGTTTAGGCATACGCTTTCATCCCCAAGTGTACCGGCACCTCACCACCATCTCACAGTAGGCAAAACAGCACTTTCACACCGGTAGGAGTAACTACTTCACTTCCGCCAGTATGCTACAGTGCCCACAGCACATCAGTTTACAGCACTCAGCTCACAGTTTAAGCACACACTTTCATCCCAAACTTTACCGATACCTCCCCTCAACACCATCTCACTCTAGGCAAAAGAGAACTTTCACACCGGTAAGAGTAAATACTTCGCTTCTGCCAGGATGCTACAGAGCACTCAGGTAACAGTTTAGGCACACGCTTTCAACACCAAGTTCACCGGCCCCCTCACCTCCGCACAATCTCACAGTGGGCAAAACAGCACTTTCACACCAGTAAGGGTAAATACTTAGCTTTGGACAGTATGCTACAGCGCCCAGAGCACATCATTTTACGGCACTCAGCTCACGGTTTACACTCAAACTTTCATCCCTGGGTGTACCAGCACCTCACCTCAGCACCTTCTCACAGTGGGCAAAACAGCACTTTCACACCAGTAGGGGTGAATACTTCACTTCACACTCCCTCTATAGCACACCCTAACCACCCTATAGACCTCACACTGCTCCTACCCAACTCTTTCCCACTTTTTTCTGCCCTTTTTCCCCATACTCACTTCAATGGAATCACAAAATGGTGGCCAACACTTACTAGTAGCAATCGCTCACACCGCTTGCAGCCAATCAGCAGCAAGCTCGTGCTCGTAACGCCACAGCCAATAAGATGGCAGAATTCCCAAATATCAATATCTGTAAATTTCAATATTTCTCAAAAACCACTGAATGGATTTACACCAAATAAACAAAAGTGTGCTTTCTAGACCAAGTCCATTCTCCCTGCCAAATTTGGGGTAATTCTGTTCACCCATTCCACCTGTAGCCTTGTCTAAAGTTTCCTATTGAAATTAACATGGAGGAAACACGTTTTGGGACCCCCCCATATTTCTCAGCCCCACCTTGATGAATTACCCCCAAACTTTCAACATAGGAGCTGATATCAACAAAGAATTAGTTTTAAAACATTTCGCGACGATTCGTGCCAAAGTTATTGTGAATAGAATTTTGCCATTTTCCTATGGTAACTCGGTTCTAACTACAACTACCTACTACTGGCGACCGCCAGTAGGTGATACATATATATATATATATATATATATATATATATATATATGAAACCAGCAACCTTCTCTCCAGTGAAAGAAGCAGAAACCACAGCGGGGGTGAGAAGGCAGCTCCGTTTATTGTTAGCAGTAGGGCAAATGCATTTCGGCCGGTATGGCCTTCGTTAGCGCCAGTGATAGATGTGAAGGAATCCCACGTTGTGCAGTTTAAATGAGCCCAACCGCACTAAGATAGGTGCAATGTCCGCTCCGCCCCTAAGATCAAATTAACTCAGTTCAGCTGGTCCAGACAATCTCAGGACTCAGTTTCCCAGGCTGCAGCAGTGGCTCCCAGGTGAGTAAAGCTTAGGGTCGTTCCAGGTAGAATCTGGGAAAATAGCAGGGGGTAAGGCACATATACATATATTACCTACTGGCAGTCGCCAGTAGGTAGTTATAGTTGGGATCTACTTTCCATAGGAAATCCGCAACATTCTATTGGGAATAACTTTGGCGCCGGTGGACCAATCTTCGTGAATTTCTCAAAGTTCGTGCCCTGCTCCTCTCCGGTCCTTGCCTGAAAGTTTGGGGGGGAATCGTCAAGCGGGGGCTGAGATAAAAGAGGGTCCCAAAACGTGTTTTCCCCAGGTTAATTTCCATAGGGCGGTCGAACTCACTTTTAGCCCGAACGGTTGAATGGATTTCCACCAAACTTGGCAAAATTGTAGGGACTGGTAGCCCGATGTGCCTTTGCTATGTCTCAAGATATGTGCTCCAGTGGTTTTTGAGTAATTTAGGTAAAAAAAAATATATATATCTATGGCAGCGCCCCAGTACGCGCACCAGGGAGCGCTCCGGGCGCGCCACGTGAGGTGCGCACGGAAATCTGATTGGCTCTCGGGTGTCTGTAAACATTCGAAACAGTTCGGAGCGGCCGCCATCTTGTGTCTCGGTAGAATCGAGACACAAGAGGGGGGAAAAACTAAGGGGGAAATGACCATAAGGGGGAAGAGTAGATCCCCCTTGAACCCCTAGGTTTGATGTGGGGGCTATAAAAGGGCCCCGCGGGGCAAAAACAAATTTTTGGGGGGATTTGCGCGGGGGGAGAGCCCGGTACGCGCACCGGGGAGCGGACCGGGGAGCGTACCATGGGGAAAAAAGATTGATAGAGCTTTAAAAAAATGTAGCCTTTTTTTAGAAATTGGAGGTAGTTCTAAAAATAACTTTTTTTTTCTTCTTTTTGTTGTTTTATATTTTTCTAATGTTTTTTGAACATTTTGTAATTTTTTTGACTTTTATGAACTATTTTGTATTTTTTTTGGTTTTTTTTATGGGGAGAAACAAAAAACAGAGAATTCAAAATGGCTCAACAGGAGCAGAAAAAAAACAGGACACAATTAGGATTTTTGGGACATTTGTGGTTGTCACCAGAAAGGAGGATCAGCTTTATGCTTTGTTCACTATATGAGATGGTCTTTCCACAAAAAATACAGGTGACCCTAAATTCTCCAAACCGTGGTTGAATGCAAGGGATTGTCTCCCTTGATTCTGGTCCCGATAGAGTGGGTTGATTTTGTTTGGAGGTGCTGGGTGTAGATTGGGGAAGGTTGCTGGCCAGTTCTCTCATTTCTGCAGCAGAATAGTTGATAGGATGCTTGCGCTGCATGTGCCTTATCATGGTATTGTTCCCAAAAGAATATTTTTTATTTGGGTTACCCCTTGAGAGTTCCATGCCACAGATAAGGCAAGTCACCTTTGCTGCATTGACTTTCTTTTTTCCTTCAGGGATGGAAAAAACTCCCATACAATATGTGGCTTGGGTTAGTATGGGGTATTAGTTTCTTGCAGCCACCTCGTCCTCCTCCCCTCCTCTACTTCTTCCTCCTCCTCCTCTTCTTCATTTCCACCACTGTAGTGTTGTGGTGGGCCTCTTGGTGGTGGAGGTGGTGGTGGTGGCTGAGATGCTCCTGCTGCTACTGAAGCCATTTTATAATAGTTCAAAAAGGTACAGAGAGGTACAAACAGGTCTTCCTCAGTCAAAGGACAAAGTCAGAATAAGGAAAAAAGGTGGGGGCTTTCATCATTTGGAAAAAAAACTGTCCTGAACCAATGAAAAGTGTTATTTTCAGGTCACAAGACCAGGGGCTTCATCATTATGAAACCAAAACTGTTATAAACCAATGAAAAGTGTTATTTTCAGGTCACATGACCCGACGCGCTTACGCTACGTGCCCCCGGGCGCGCCCCGGGGCGCGCCACGGGCCGCGTCGGGTAAGCGCGTCAGATGCTTACGTTGCCCGATCGTATTCGCTCGAGTGCTTCCGGGTGCGCTTACGCCGTGCGTATCACGCGGACGCGGCTACGCAATACGTCACGATCATGTTTTCGTTCGCGATATTGGCGCTAATGGGACCTTCCCGGTTCGCGCACCGGGGTGCTTCAAAATACTACGCTTTCCGGGGCGCTCATACATACAAAAAATTGTTTACCACACATATACAATATAGCTATAGAAATTTGCTATGTCCTGCTTTTTTTAACCGACCTCGCCCAATCTGGTCCTCATTGTCTCCAGATCCTGTGTTCTTTCGGGCAAACCTCCGGCCTCCGAATGAAATCTACTAAGTGGGTCCTGGTCCCACTCCACCTCTCCAGAGAGTGCTATGACTGGCAGTCCACTATACCGCTTCGGCGTCAGTCTTTTAAATATCTTGGGATTTGGGTTGCTCTCCTCCTAGAACTGGGATGGTCCCTTAATGTCACCCCACTAGTGAAGAAAGCTAAGGCGGATCTCCACAAATGGCAGACACTACCCCTGAACCCCCTGGGAAGGGTCACCTTGTTTAAAATGATGATCCTTCCCAGTTTTCTTTATGTCCTCCAAAACACCCCCTTCTGTTTCCCACGGACATGGTTTCGGGGGCTAGACACTATGGCTACTAAATTCCTCTGGGGGGGAAGGGAGGGCCCGGCTGGAGTTAAACACTTGCCGGATTCCACCATTCGACGGTGGCATGGGGATGACACACACTACCTGGCGACTCACCTGCTGAGTATACATGACTGGTTCAATGGGGACTGGTCTGATCCAGCCTATAGGCTCGAACTAAGTGAGCCCGGCCTGCCCAGAATCCAATCCCTACTATACGGGGAACACATCCCATCCTTCTTGCCTGACGTCACATGCTCCGCGTTCTTAGCCTGGAGGGAGACTCTAAGACACACCCAGTGGACACACAAACTCATCCAGCACACGCCTCTATGGCATGGTACGTGGCTCTGGGAGGTCAGTGGGTTACAGTGGTTTCGAGCATGGGATCTAATAGGGATCTCTCAGCTCGGTGATGTGTGGGCAGGCAGTCACATGCGCTCCTTTAAAGTCCTTCAGTCCAGATATTCCCTGCACCTATCCCAATTCTATAAATGTCTACAACTCAGACACGCCCTACACATACACATACCGGCTGATTCCGGGATCCCTGAATACAGTCCCCTTGAAGGACAGACAATGCCAGGTGACTTGGGGAAGGGGCGTATTTCCTGCATCTACCGGACGCTGGTCAACAACACCCTGCTTCACTGGACCACCCTGGGGACCAATGGGAGGAGTGGATAGGTCCTCTGGACAAGGAGGATTGGCGGGATGCCCTCATGTCACCCAGATTGATCACCACTTCCGCTAAACTCCGCTTGATCCAATTATACTATTTGCATGCTGCCGTCTTTACTCCGAAACACCTACACCGAGCCGTCCTCTCCCCATCTGCCTCGTGTGCGAGGTGCAATCAAGAACCAGCCGACTTCTTCCGCATGGTGTTTGCATTTCCACAATTGGCTCAATTCTGGGTCACGATCGAAGGTGAGCTGACCGAGGTCCTGGGGTTTGAGGTCCCTCATGTTCCACGTCACTCCCTTCTCGGGATTACAGATGGGCTAGATGGGCCCAGAAATGAGAAATTATTCTACAACACAGCCATGGTTGTGGCCAAGCGGGACATAGCCACCTCCTGGAAGCTTCCCACACCACCAGGTTCTTAGAAATGGTGGAGCCCTGAGGGACATCCTCTTTCATAGGAGGGATGGGAACGGCAAAAGAGGGGCCCAGACCTCTTGGTATATATCCTCCAGAATGGAGGAGAACCACTTGAACACCGTACCTCCCATGCCACACTCCTGTAGTCTATGCAGGAGTTGGTCGTGAGGCACTGTGTCGAAAGTCACAGAGAGGTCCAATAGAATCAATACTGCTTTACCTCCTTTATCTAGTTTCTCCTTAATAGACTCCAAAACTTCCAGCAGAGCAGTCTCCATGCTGAAATTAAGTCTAAAGCCGCACTGGCTCTGGTGGAGAAGATTATTAGTTTCTATGTAGTCCGTGATAACTGAGTTTATGTATTTCTCTAGGGTTTTAGAGAAGAATGGGAGGAGTGAAATTGGACTGAAGTTTGTTGACACCAAATGGTCAGCAGAAGACTTTCTTAACAGTGGAAGGATTTTCGCACTCTTCCAACATGGAGGCACCTGGCCATTGCTAAGTGACGAGTTGAGAACATTATTGGCATCTGGATTAATGATCTCGGCAACGGATGCCAGTAATTTGGCTGGACATGGGTCTGTGTGATCCTGACTTAAGGCCTTTCATAATCTCCAGGGATTTCTCCAGTGGAAGGGGGGGAAACTGCATGAGAGAGGGACCCGCTGCAGAAGTACCAGAGGGTAGAGAGACAGTGCTCCCTCCCTTAACCAGAAGGGATGCTCAAAGGTGGAGGAAAACCCTCTTACAATGTTAAAAGATTTCCAAATGACTCAATTTTGGATGAAAACAAGTTTTTCTTTTCCTCATAAATGTTATTATGCTAGACTGTTGCAAAGTCATCCTGTGCCCTGGGTACCCCCCAACCTTTTACTGACTGGTACTGGTGGTAATGACTGTGACTGACCCTAGGCTCTGCCTAACCAGGCCCAGGGCCAAAGCTGAAAGGAACACATTAGAATACAGTTAAAACACCTAACATACACTAGGGTACACATGATGGGGTACCCCCTGTAATTGGCATGACCTACCCCACTAACACCTAGCATATAATAGGGCAGGGGATTGAAACTGCCTAGAAGGCCACAGTACCCTGGGGTAGAGCAGTTTAGAAGCCAACAGCTTTTTTTGCACTTGCATGTGTGCACTGCTGAATCCTGAGGTCAGTTTAAAAGCAGCACTGGATGCCAGGACTGCTTTTAAAATGTAAATTGTGCCCAAACTTGACTTTGGTGGTAGGGGCACTTACAAATGGATAACCCACAATGTTTTGGCATATTAGGGACCCCAGGGTCTCCCCTAGGTATTCCAGGGGTGGGGGGGTCAGATATGTATAAGGTACACCCTCATAAAATTAGTTTATATAGCCTGGGTAAAGTGAAATTTCACATTTCACTCCCCACATTGTGTTATAGTGCAGCTCAAATTCGACTTTTATGCCAAGAGCACTGGGTAAGGAGGATCTGCAATATTTCTGCAGATTCAGAACCCCTTGTTGCACAGGGGGTGGGAGTCCTGTAGAAATTAGGGAAATACTTATAAAATATATTTTTATAAGCCCTGGTGCTAGGAAACTCGCCCATGTCATTTTCCCCATTGCAAATCCCATGGCCCATAGGTTAACAAGGTAGGAAGTTATTGATTAATAACTATTGATAGGAGAGGACTAGCTGGACAATTCAAAGACTTCCCAGAATGGTGGTAGTAAATCCAACAATATTATATTGTTGAATTTCTCCTAAAGTGTACATTCAAGAAGTTATAAGACCTTCTTGTTTGTAAGTCCAAATCCAACTTTCCAGGGGTCTGCCCTGATTGGTCAGAGTTAAGTGGATTAGCCAGGCTGCTTTGAAGAGGTGATAAAGAGCCCCTGGGTTACCAACACTGCTGGGAGGGCAGTGTGCTGGTCCAGAGGAATGCCAAGGGGGTGGAGTCATAAACCATGCTCTTCAAAGGCAGAGGAGAAGCCTGGGTGTCAGTTACACTATTACACTCTTGACCCAGAGTCAGGGCTAGGCTTAAGGAAGTTATGTGCAGATGGTAGGGGGAGTGTCTATGGAAATAAGCTGTCCCAGGGGGTGTGTTTAGCCAGCTCTAACCTCCTTGCTGGAAAATCAGCCATTATGGATTTGGAAGATTTGATGCACCGTGGGACAAAATAATGCCACACTCTACAGGATGTGGTCATAACTATTAGGAGTTACCCTGCTCTCAATGGTCAGAAGTGACCTGTTGCTTGACCAAGAGAATTTTGAATAAATATCTGAGAGGGGCAAAGCCCTCCAGATCTGCTGCTTGAAACTGAATGAGGCAAGAAGTTCCTTGCTAAGAAGATTTTTGCTCTGCACAGAATTCTTAGGCCTGACCTCTGAAGACTGCACCATCTAAAACTACACCCCTGTGGATTATCTTGCTAGAAAAGAACTAAAGGGTGGACTCTCTGAATGCTACAGGTTAAAAGAAGCTCAACTGGAACATCACCAACTAAATCTGCACAGTGGATTTGTAAGGGTTTTGTACCAGTGGATTGTGGGAACTGAAGTCCTCAACTTTCAAGGACCATCTTGGAGCTTCCAGACACTTGGAGTAAGTTTGAGACACTTTGGGACAAATTGAGAAACTTCAGGAAGAAGTTCAAGAAGTTTGGAGAACTTTGGACCAACTTTGAAAAAAAGCTCCATATAGGGACTGACACAACCTGGCCAGCCAGGCCGCCTGCCTTCAACCGCAAGCAGGCCAAGCTACCCAGGTTTGTCCCGCTAAAAGCTCCATAGCTCCAACTTTCAGAGATTGACTGGGACTAGAGAAAATCTGAAGCCGTCGAACCCTCACCAGATCCGGTTACATGAGGAGAATCGAGAGACCCCACAAGAAAAAGCTCAAGAAAAGTTTCTAAGTCCGCTCGTAGAAAAGTCTACCGGGAGCAACCGCGAGAGCCAAGCTGCCTGCCTTCCATCGCGTTTGGGCCTGGATTCCTGGGTTGTCCAGCTGAAGCAAACTTTTAATATTTTCTAAGTACACTCCAGGGAAGTCCACTGGAACCTCGTCACAAGTCAAGCCGGCGAACCCTCACCAAATCCGAAATGGCTGGGAGCTACAAGGGTCCTCGAGAGAAAAAGCTCCAGTAAAGTTTCTAAGTGTGAAGGTAGAAACTGAGACCGAGACCTGCCGGGGGCTGTAACTGATCAGGGCTCCATCGCACCCGGCCTGAAACTTTGACTCTGCGCCGGTCTATCGCGAGCAGGTATCACAATATGGTGCTATAATCTTCTAAGTACTATATTTTATTAAATCTTTGAAAATTCATATCTCCGGTTCCCTACATTGGATTTTTGTGGTTTTGGTGTCATTTGAAAGATACAAGTATTTCCTATTGGTATAAATAGGTGTTGGATTTTTATTATGTGTTGTTTCTTAATTATATACTGAAATTGTGTTTTTACATGCTTTACATACCTGTCTTTGAAGTTAAGCCTGTCTGCTCGCAGCGACGTTACCAAGGGTTGAGCATAGGCATACTTTTCAAAGCCCTATGCTGGGTCCTACCATGTGTTAGTGGCCTTATTGCTAGTGAAATACCTACATTTGCCCCTACCAATAACCCACTTTCCAACATAGACCTTAGAGGCTAATATATAAATGTCTTTGTCTTCAGTATTAAAATTCTTCCTCCACGTTCTTTCCAGCCATTTGCATGCACTTTTGTTCCACCTGAGGGCTTCATTGAACCAAGAAGCGGAATATCAAGCAGCTTTAGACGAACGAGTAGAGGAGGGAGAAAGCGGCACCAGGGAGCATTGCTACAACTTGTTCACTAGGCAGAGAGCATCACTCTATAGGTTGCCACTGAGGAAAAAGGGCAGAAGGGCAAGCTCTGCGCTCAGGGCTGCTGCAGTGATTCGGTAGAAAGGACTTGAAGTGGTGGCACAATGATACCCATGAAATGGAGGGCATCTTGTGAGTTTACACACCTTAAAACCTATCATATAGTGATCCGACCATACTAAAGGGACAGGAACATCTGTTTGAATCTTTACAGTGGCTAAAATCTGATTGAGTGTGTGACCCTTACCATGGTGGAATGATAAACATACGGGGGTAAATTAGGAATAGCAAGGGACTCAAACAAAGAGGTGGTCTCCTGCTTTGCCGGTTTGTCCATATGAATATTAAAATTGCCTAGTACCAGGAAGTGCTTGTATTTGGGGACTAGAGGCAAGATTGAGTCGCTGAAGTACTTGAGGAACTTCAAGGCAGTGCCAGGGGGTCTATATATTAAAGCTCTGGCCAGGGATTGGTGAGCGGAGGGTACGAATAAAAACCTAAATATTCTGCCCCGTCTATCGCTTCCATGGGGACTATGGTGCAAGAAATGCCCTTTTTAACAATAATTGCTACTCCACCACCCTTGCCCACCGCATGGGCCCTCCTCAGGATCTGATACCCTGGGGGGATGGCGGTGGTGATCGTGGGGTTTGAGGCCTCGGAAAGCCATGTTTCTGTTAGAATCAGTAGGTCCGGATTGGAATCTTGCAGCAAGTCAAAAATATGCAAATCGTGCTTATTTATTGAGCGAGTATTGAGTAGAAATGCCATAAATTGTCCATCATTTCTGTTCAAGGTGCCGGTTCTATGAGCCCTAGTACCATGAGCCTTCCCCTCTGAATTACTCTTATTGTGGCGGTTGGAAGCCACCCAATTACATTGTTTACAATTAGAGGTGGAACAGTTCGAGTTTAAAGTGGTGAGGTTATGGCAGCATGAATTTTTGTCAATCTCTAAAAGCATGGCCCTGCTGAACATTATGTGATTACCTTGGAGCGGGGTAGAACCAGCAGCATGGCCGGCACCGGCTTTCTCCGGGACACTGGTGGGCGCAGACGGGCTTGCCTAGGATAGCCTGCTGTGCGCGTCGTGCAGCGCCCACCTTTTATTCTCCAGGGTAGGACTACTGGATCGCTCATCCGTCAAGATGGTGGCACTCCGAGTCAGAAATAAGACCTTCCCACATCAGGTTTGATTCCCACCCTCCCTCCAACACATCAAATTCACATCGCAGGTTAAAACAGGGAATAGTATTTTAAAAAAGGTACCACAGAGTAGCACAGTTTTAAAATCATTTATAAAAAGGTTTTAAGTTTTAAAATGCGGGTGAGCAGTAGGTCTCCCAAAAGCGGAGACCAAGCACCAAAACAAGCAGCCGACTAGCGTGATGCCAACTGCGTTCGCGCAGTGCCCAGCCTTTTATTTTCCAGGGCAGGACAACTGGAGCGTTCACCCGTCAAGATGGAGGAGCTCCGAGTCAGCATCAAGAACTTTCCAGGTCAGGTTCAATTCCCACCCTCCGTCCAACACATCAAATTCAAAGTGCAGGTGAACATAGGCAATAGTATTTAAAAAAATATACCACATATTAGCACAGTTTTAAAATCACTTATAAAAAGGTTTTAAGTTTTAAAATGTGGTCGAGCAGCAGGTCTCCCAAAAGTGGGGAGAGAGCACCAAAACAAGCAGCCGACTAGCGTGTATGTATATTCGTATATATTTATATGTATGCATGTGTGTGTTGACCTCAGCAATCATTGATAAAGGCAGTGATGCCAAAACACGTCTGTTTTACAGGGAGCAGTAAATGATTCCTTTATTTGACCCCGTTAGTGTCTCACCTTCTGTTTGAAGGCAGCTTTGCATTTTTTGATGAGTCCTCCCTCATGTATGGAGCACCTGTCTCACAAGGTCACAAGGTGGCAAGGTGGTCAGCAGCTTTTGGCGGAACTATATATATGTATATATATATATATATATATATATATATATATAGAATCCAAAGAGCACCTCTGTGGGGTATCCCTCGTCTCGTGGGGGTGGCGCGCTGCCGGTGAGGTAACCGGTAACCATATGACTCCAAAACGGCGTGCCAGGCGCGCACTCAGGTACTATAAATCCACACCAAACAGCAGGTAGTCAAATAGAGTAGGGTTTATTCACGCCATAAGCCCTACGTGACGCGTTTCGCACTCCATGAGTGCTTGTTCACACAAAATGCTCAGAAAGTTTTTCGTATTTACCGTGTGTTAACAATTAACATAGACAGAGGACTCACATGTAATATTATGTGGGCGCCATCTTGTAATAGGTTTACACTATACAGCATATCGAATTCGATGTTATATACCTAGTGAACATTTCATCAAAAAGCCCTGAATACCGGGCGGCCCCATATGAAATACTGGACATTCACACCCGAAAATATCGGAAAATAAATTAAGTGAATTACATAATCATGTTAATGTCACAAATGAAAAAAATGAAACTCAGGAGTTGGATATATTAAACTCATAAATACTGAGTATATCAATTTATAAGCTTTATTCGACATTTGTCATAAAAGCATTCACCTAACCCTAATACAATAAATACTACTATTAAAAAAGACTTCTAAAAATACATTAAACAGTTAAATGTCGATTAATACATGGTAAAAATTCATACATTTAAAATACATTATTACTCTTAAAAAAGTGCATTCCAAAAATTTAAAAAATAAGAACCATAATCTCTGTCGCAAATACAATTTTAGGGATATGCATAATTTCAATTATAATACAGTAGCCATTAGTGATCTGAGTATATGTCCCGGATAGTCCTTTCTGACAACGTGCCACAGTACTAAAATACATGGGTGCCGTCTTCCAATCCGAAGCGGGGCACTTGGCACGTGATCATATCCTGAAGGTTACTATGGAGACGTATTGAGCTATGTCATTCCTGCGTGTATACACGTATCGGTGTATATAAAGTCGCTACCCCCTGGTTAGTGGGTGGGTGTATAGCATACAAATAATTAACAAAATAATTGCATATCCCCTGGTTAGTGGAGGAATTCACAGTGACTAAATGGGTTATCAAAAGAGCTATTGAGAAAGTCAAGCTAGTAGAACGAGTGAATTTACTAACTACTGAAAGTAAAGATGAAACGATGCAAGATGAAAACAGGGTCACCCGCATCATCCTTGACTACAATGGCAATCAAAAACAAATAAAGAAAAGCATCATAAAAAATTGGGACATCCTCAAAAATGATCCCATCATAGGAAAAACCATACCAACAAGACCTAGCATAACTTACCGCAGGGGGCGCAGTCTTAGTGACCTACTAGTACATAATGTTATCAGTGACATTGTACCACATGGGGTGGATCTCCCTGGTTTCTTTCCATGTGGCCATTGCAAAGCATGTGCAAATAGCCACATGGTAAAGGAATATTGGAATCCAAGTACCAACAAAATGGAAACCATAAAACAATTCCTAACATGCACTACCACTTTTGTGGTATATGTATTAGTATGCCCGTGCGGATTAAAGTATGTGGGTAGTACGACGAAAATGGCAAAACTACGCATACTGGAACATACCAGAGCCATTACCAACAGAGATAAACAGTACCCTATTGCTAGGCACTTTGAAAGCCATCATTTCTCTAATGCCAAACTTCTTAAATACTATGTTATCGAACAGGTAATGCTTTCCACCAGGGGAGGCAACCGTGCTCTAAGACTGAGACAGCGAGAGTCGAGACATATCATCGGTCTCTGTACACGTTTTCCGAATGGACATAATCTTGATGAGGAATACAATGTGCATTTACAGCAAGAATGATCATGAATGTATTGTATGTAATTCTTTCATGCTGAATGACATCTCATTTATGCTTACTCTCAGCTTAACTGAGCCCCTTTACTCTTATCCCTGCAGGTTGAAACAGTAGGACTGTATCACAGGCTTGTGATCACAGCAACTAAGTACTTTTCAACTCTGGCCTTCTCCTTCCTCCAGACGAAGTATGTCTCTTATTTTCACATTTGGTGCACTTTATTATTTATGAATTGTGGAACGGGGTTGTTCCGTGGTTGACCCTTCACTTATTGCTCACCTTGAGACCGTGCATAGATCACAAGACTTTGTCTACTGGACTCTCGTTTTGTCACTGTGAATTCCTCCACTAACCAGGGGATATGCAATTATTTTGTTAATTATTTGTATGCTATACACCCACCCACTAACCAGGGGGTAGCGACTTTATATACACCGATACGTGACATAGCTCAATACGTCTCCATAGTAACCTTCAGGATATGATCACGTGCCAAGTGCCCCGCTTCGGATTGGAAGACGGCACCCATGTATTTTAGTACTGTGGCACGTTGTCAGAAAGGACTATCTGGGACATATACTCAGTATTTATGAGTTTAATATATCCAACTCCTGAGTTTCATTTTTTTCATTTGTGACATTAACATGATTATGTAATTCACTTAATTTATTTTCCGATATTTTCGGGTGTGAATGTCCAGTATTTCATATGGGGCCGCCCGGTATTCAGGGCTTTTTGATGAAATGTTCACTAGGTATATAACATCGAATTCGATATGCTGTATAGTGTAAACCTATTACAAGATGGCGCCCACATAATATTACATGTGAGTCCTCTGTCTATGTTAATTGTTAACACACGGTAAATACGAAAAACTTTCTGAGCATTTTGTGTGAACAAGCACTCATGGAGTGCGAAACGCGTCACGTAGGGCTTATGGCGTGAATAAACCCTACTCTATTTGACTACCTGCTGTTTGGTGAGGATTTATAGTACCTGAGTGCGCGCCTGGCACGCCGTTTTGGAGTCATATATATATATATATATATATATATATATATATATTCTAAACCACCGTCACTCGTCCTTGGGAAGGAAAAAACGGAACGGACCACGGTAATGTGCCATTTGTTTCTTTATTTCGTCAGGGTGCAGAATCTCGCCATTACGTGCTGCAGCCCGCAGCAGGCCTTGATCACATGACGCACGCACACGCACACATATAGAAGATATTGGTATCTCACACTTCCCTTCACATTAGCCACCACTGTAACAGAAGGTCACAGGATGACAGCACCATACAGTCAGAGAACACTCTGGCACTTCATTTTAGCAAAGAGTAAAGTGCCAGTGCATTTGGAAAATACAGACCTACGCGTTTCGGCCAGACGCCTTTGTCCGGGTCCTAGAGTGTAAAGTGCAGAATGTATGTAAAAGGGGGCTTGACCAGTCCCTCCATCCACCATTGAAAGATAATATTATAGGAATGTACACATAAATTCAAAGTCATGCCATTCACTTTATTATGCAATCAACATTCCTGATTTCCCAGACTCTGAAAGATTAGTGGAAATTGCTTAGAGATTTTATATATATATATATATATATATATATATATATATATATATATATATATATATATATATATATATATATATATATATATATATATATATATATATATATATATATATATATATATATATATATGTATAAAATCTCTAAGCAATTTCCACTAATCTTTCAGATTATATATATATATATATATATATATATATATATATATATATATATATATATACTAGCAGCCCGCCCCAGCGTTGCCTGGGGCAGAAAGGGGCTGGGGGCAGAAATTGAGGCTTGCGTGCACTTCTGCCCCCGGCCCCCTCCCGCCCCCTCCCGCCCTGGCCCGTCCCGGCCCCCTCCCGTCCCGTCCCCCTCCCGCCCGTGTCCCGGAGAGCCTGATCCTTACCTCAGCCGCCGGTCCCGCTCCAGGTGCCCCGCCCGCACAGGCCGCCACTCTCCAGGCGCCCGCCCGCACAGGCCGCCACTCTCCATGCGCCCTGCCCGCACAGGCCACCACTTCGCCCAGCAGCAAGCAGGGCCGCGGCAGTCCTCCCAGCAGGTCGCGATCTTCGGCGCCCTTTCCGGAAGTGTTGCCAGGGAGCGCAAACGCAAATGATGTCATCACGCCGACGTCGCGGCCGGCGCTACTTGCAAGGGACTACTTTATTTTTATTTTGAAATTTTTTAAACAACGTATATTTTTTATTTTTAATAGCCTATGTCCTTCTGCTTGCCCAGCGGTTTTCAAAGATGTCTGGGGTGTTTTGATTGGTGGTGTACTTTTCGAGTTTACCTGGCTCAAAGGTTTGTGTTCTCTCTTTATAATAGTAGTATAGATATATATCACAATCTAGTTCCTCCATTTCCCCGAAAGAAGAGCAGCACTCCCTCAGTATATCCCACGAAGACGCCACAACACTATCGGACTGCTAATAAGACTTTATTTTTTGTTAAATTGCAGCAACACCTAACACAGGATGCCAAGCCATTTCAGCTTAAACTTTCAACCGCCAGCCATGTATCCCACAACCAAAGTGCTCACAATACATCACTTGTAGTAAACCACAAGCACCAGCATGCCTCAGCCCATCAGGGCGTTCACCAGGGGACTAAAAATCACTAAAAGTGGCAATAGGGTTGTGGTAAATGCAGGGAGGCGTGCCTTCGAGGAAGGTCAAAGTTGACCGAAACGCGTCAGGACTTGCCTCAAACATAAATAATCTGACTTACTGCGGGATTGTGGCTCAATTCTTTTCCCGTGCGGAGAAGGTTTGGAGGAGTATAGTGGCGGCTTGATTTTGCCGCGGAGCCACGAACCACCAGAGAGAGCGCCATGGCTGCCCGGAATTGAACCAATTTTGTGTGTTCATGCGGAACGAGAAGGGTTCAGCAGTGCGCCACCGAAGACTGGCTTCAGGATGGTCTTCATGCAGCCTTGAAAATGGGCATGCAAAGAAGTAGCAGTGAGCAGGAAATGTTTTCATCCCTAAACATCGGAACATATCACCCACTGGAGGGTTTGAACTTGTAGTAAACCACAAGCACCAGCATGCCTCAGCCCATCAGGGCGTTCACCAGGGGACTAAAAATCACTAAAAGTGGCAATTGGGTTGTGGTAAATGCAGCGAGGCGTGCCTTCGAGAAAGGTCAAAGTTGACCGAAACGCGTCAGGACTTGCCTCAAAAATAAATAATCTGACTTACTGCGGGATTGTGGCTCAATTCTTTTCCCGTGCGGAGAAGGTTTGGAGGAGTATAGTGGCAATTGGGTTGTGGTAAATCCAGGGAGGCGTGCCTTCGAGAAAGGTCAAAGTTGACCGAAACGCGTCAGAACTTGCCTCAAAGATAAATAATCTGACTTACTGCGGGATTGTGGCTCAATTCTTTTCCCGTGCGGAGAAGGTTTGGAGGAATATATATATATATATATATATATATATATATATATATATATATATATATATATATATATATATATATATATATATATCACAATCTAGCTCCTCCATTTCCCGAAAGATGAGCAGCACTCCCTCAGTATATCTCACGAAGATGCCACAACACTATCGGACTGCTAATAAGACTTTATTTTTTGTTAAATTGCAGCAACACCTAACACAGGATGCCAAGCCATTTCAGCTTAAACTTTCAACCGGCCAGCCATGTATCCCACAACCAAAGTGCTCACAATACATCACATCCTTGTTACATGTTTACTGTCAGCAGAATAACTAGTCTGTGTGCCACCACTATCATGTCTCAGTACAGCAGCCATATTGGAATTACATGTATACATATCTTAATTGATTCAAGTCTATTGCAACTGAGGGAACAATGTCATGTTAATTCCTTTTCAGTTTGCACAAGGTGGATTCAAATTCAACACAGGGAATTTGTCACTGGATTGATCATATAACCAGTTATTATCAATCCTCATACCTACAATAAATATGGCACATACTCAAATAAAGTGTCAAATGCTCAAATAAAGTGCTGATGCATACAATAAGAACATCTTCAATAGGCAACTTCAATAAATAGTACACAAACCCAGATACAAACATAATTACTGAGTAAAATGCTAATGCATATACTGAGGGCACCTTCAGAGGGTAACTTCAATGAATATTGTACAAACCCATATAACAACATCATAGCTGAATAAAAGTGCCAGTGCACGTAGTAAACAAAAAGGATTCCATAAGATTGTTCATGCTGCATATCTTCTAACTCGAATCCTTAAAGAGGGTTCAAATATATGACAATCCCGATGTTAAGGTGCATTATTGCACAAACCCAATTAATGTACCAATGCTCATTTGCATATAGATGTAATGAAAATGTTTTTTTCAAATGAGGTAAGAAAATATCTTAAAAAAAGGTTAATACAGCAACATCCATTTGATGGCTAAATCAATCCGAATACCTCTTGCAAAACATGGTTCATTCACATTCTTGTCAAAAAAGCTGCATGTGCCCACATATAGCAGCAACCACTAACTTTAGCATAATGTGATCAAATCAATCGAAATGCTGTACTGAGAAAATATAGAAAGAACGCTGTGACAGAAATCCATAGGTCCCCCATAACATACAATGAAGTGCCAGTGCTCTACAGTGCGATACCTGGTCAAATCCCTGGACGGCAGGCATCCAGGGAAGGCATCGCATCATTTGAAAAATAACTATAAAACAATAAGCTAGCAAAAATTTGCGAATGTTCAATTCTTATATATGCTCCATCACTACAACAGCACAATATTAAAATACCAATACAACACAGGAAGTAATATCAACATACAGTCCAACATCAAGTGCAGGAATTATCAACAAAGTCATTAAAGACCAAGATTTCACAGTATCGTATTCTTCATAGATAAACATGCAGCTCTGCATCAAGATTATGCCCCCATGCCTCTCGGTGCCCAATAAAGCAATCATATTAGATTCACATTGCCCCAGTTCCAGTTCCCTGTTGCCATTGCAGGGATGAGCCTTAATATGATTTATGCCATAGTAATGCAGAGTGGTCAAGCATCCTGGTGCACCAATAAAAGTGCTTGGCTATGGGCTATAGCAAGTTCAAGTTCAAAAGACCTTTATTCGAATTTCATAAAATTCATAAAAGTACCGAATACAGCAGAAACACACATTTATATATAATACAAGCAAAGAATAAAAAAGGATTTATATAAATAACATTCCATATTATCATAATAATTCATACAATGACTGTACAATAAATTTCATTTCATTATAATATTTACACAGTAGCATCATTATGACTAGTTTCTGATTTTAGAGATTTTCCATTGTCTTGCGCGCTCGTATGGCTAATCTTAAAAAAGTGCTAGTGCGAAAGGTCAGTTCATCAGTATCCAAGGTAAGCAACAACATGTAAGATTCTTTAAGTGTGAGAGGTCTGTGTTTTCTAAAAGCCATTTAGTAAATCTCAAGTAAAATTTACAGAAAAATAGAAAGTGCAGGTCATCTTGTGTGCTCACACCATCACAAGGACATGGAGTAAGGTCGGCACTATGTCGGTACCCCATAGGAAAAAACAGCAGAAATTTCACAGTTCCTGCCCTTAAACGGAACAATAGAGATCGCTCCCAGTTTGACATAGGGAGGGAAAGGTAGGGCGGCAGAATTTGCATGCAAAGACCATTTCCTATATATTTCATGACCCTTGATTTCTGGGATTCTCTTCCTAAGCGACCATTTCTATAAAGTGCTTAAAGTGCATTTTGTACTTCAACTTTGTCCTTTAGTTCAATTGTCATTGGGTCAGTGAACAAAGTACCTCTATCAATTTCATTAAGCGATTTAAAAACTTCTGTAAACCAAGGAATCTTCATACCATGTTCACAATTTAGGCAGTCCTTAATGATGTTTTGTGTGAGGACAGCGGCATCATTCCTCCAGATTCTAATCTAGAAGAGAGCTGGCCTTGCTCTGATAAAATCACTTATGTAGGGGAGGTTAAGTTCATTGCGACAAATAAAATCAGATGAGGAAGTCGGTGCGCCCAACACTTTTCTACAAAAACGGTTTTCCTCTCTTTGAATACAGATGCTGCTATCCGACCCCCATACTTCTGCTCCATACGTAGCGACAGGTGAACACTGTAATTTAAAAATCTTTAAAATAGCCTTTGTGGCACCAATTTTCTTTGGGCGAGGGAGACTCAGAACAGAATTGTTGGCTTTCGAGAACTTATTCGTGGCGTGGGCCAAATGCCCACTCCACGAGCTGTTCGCAGCGAAAACCAACCCCAAATAAGGAAATTTAGGAACAGATTCTAATTTATCTGTGCCAATTCGAATTGTACTAAGTTTCCTTTTGCCCGGCCCACAGGACATAATAAAAGACTTTTTAAAATGTACCTTCAAGTCCAATCCCTCCATAAAATTTACAAAACTATGTACAAGCAGACGTAAAGCATTAAGTGTGCGTGCCATAAGCACCGCATCGTCTGCATATAAAAGCACAGGTAAGGGATTGCCTAAAATTGTTGGGACATCAGGGGTGGCTTTTTTCAGATAATTAGACAGGCCATTAATATAAATAATAAACAACAGGGGTGCTAAAACGCACCCCTGTCTCACCCCCCTCCCTATCTCAATAGCTCCCGAGACCTCTCCACCCATCCCAATACGTACCCGTGCTTTCAGGTCAGTATGGAGATAGGCTAAAAATCTAACGAGAGTGACATCAAGGCCATTGGATGAGAGGATTGACCAAAGCTTGGATCTGTTCACAAGATCAAATGCGGATGAAAGATCCATAAAATCTAGGTAGGCAGGGGATAAGCGAGCAATGCAATATTTATCGATTATCAATTTCAGATTTAAACATTGCTCCACTGTTCCTACCCTACTCCTGAACCCCATCTGACAAGGATCTAAAAAGTCAGTATCAGCCGCCCATTCCAATACCCTATTGTAAATTATACGTCCTAGTACTTTTAAAGTGTTATCCAGCAGGGAAATAGGGCGATAATTTGCTGGATCTGATCGATCTCCCTTTTTATAAATAGGGACAATGATGCTGGTAGCCCAGGTAGCAGGTAAGGCTACTTTTGGGAGACTATTAAAAATATTAAGGAGTATTGGAGACCATAAATCGACATTATGTTTGATAATATCGATAGGAAGTCCGTCTGGACCGGGTGCCTTGTTACCTAAACTCTCTTTTATGGCTTTCCTAACTTCATGATCCAAAATCTGTAGACCCTCCAATTGACCTGAATTAGGGAGAGAATACTCATCAGAGGGGGCTGCATAGATTTTGGAGAACTGGCTCTCCCATGCTGCACTTGTTATATTGCAGCTGATTTGTGTAAGCTCTTTGCCCATTTCCCTCGTTCTCCTGACAGCCGTCCAAAATGGGCCGCTGCCACCCAAGTTGGCGCTAATTACCAACTTTTCCCAGTGGTCGGAGAGCAAGTTAGCCTTCCTTTCCGATATTTTATCTTTATAATTTTTCCTGGCAGCTCGAACAGCAACTTTGCACCTTGGTTTAGCAGAGAGTACCTTTCTTAATTCTCTGTTGGCCAAGGAGCAAGATGAGTCAAACCACTGTGGCTCTTTACGTTCATTGGGAAGTCGGACTGACAGGAGGGTTTTAATGTTTGAGCATAAAGCTTCAAAATCTGCAATCAATTTGTCATTATTTTCACTGGGGGACAAGCAAGATTTCAGCAAATGTGGGTATGTCTCCAAAACAGTATCTATAATGGCCCCACAATCAATTCCCCTCCATTTTAAGCGAAGGCCATCAATTGAGGGTGTAATATCCCTTGCCCCATTAAGATTCTTAAAAATTGGACTAGGTACAAAATTTAAAATTACCAACAATGGATTGTGATTGCTGAAGGATGTTTGCACCACCGAAGTTTTAGCTATACAGTCTGTTAGCGGTGGTGATGTAAATACATAATCAATAATGGAACTACTATCCCTGCCATTAAATGCGGGGGCATAAGGGAAATTCATATTATACCCTACTCGCATGGCATCAGCAAGATCAAAATCGGATAGCATTCTGGTCAGTTCCAATCCCCTGCGATCATCAGGGTAAATAGAATTAGTAGATCCATAGTTCTCTATGAGTTTCACATTGAAATCACCCCCTATTAGAATACCAGTCTTAGTATCTACTGATGAAAAACAATCAATCATATTTAAAACCTTGGATAATGCCACAAAATTTTTGTTTGGTACACCATAAAAATCGTTGTTGTAAAAATTAATTAAATAAATCGTGGTCTTTGACTTTAGTTTATATTCAAGAATTTGAATATTAGGGTTAGCAAGGTTATCGAGCTGCAAATCTCTAATTGTACCACCTGCCAGAATTCTAATCCCCATGAAAAGGCCACCCACTGCTCGACCGAAACTAGGTTTTGGTGACGTTAGGCTGAAGCAGTGGTAGCCTTCAATGTACAAATTTCCAACAGCCCAAGTTTCTTGAAACTTGAATATGTCCACATCATTTATTAACTCAATCCACGCAGGGTCCGACAACTTGGATTCTAGTCCTGCAACGTTCCAACTTAGTATTGATAAACCATATATAGTTCCATGTTTATCAAGTCTGCTCCCAGTATTCCCGTTGTCATGATGGACTAGTTCATAAGAAGTGGGCAATATACTGTCAGACAATGTAATTTCTGTAGAACCATTCTGGTCCTGGCACACTGCGGCTGGAGTTGTGAGTCCCTCTAAATGACAAGCTTCAACATGGCTACACATTTCATTATTGGCCAATGTACCCAGTCAATCCTGTTCATCTAAATTGGATAAGTACTCGAACCGGTTGTGAGTAGGGATGTTATACATTGACCTGGCTTCAGTTATCGGTGTAAACTGGTAAGGATCAGGGACTGGGTAGGGCCTATCTCTATAATTGTATTGGTGCATGATTGGAGCTTGAAAGTAATGCGGAGGGTTGGGAGTTGGAATTGACATTGAGGGTTGATGGTGCCAGTTACGGCTGTTAATGTGAGTGACATTGGGATTCTGATTCTGAATAAAAAGTGGTGATTTAATCCTTGCTCCAAAATTCAAATCTTGTAAAGGAATTGTGGGGTGGTTCACCGTGGCTTGTTCGGGGGGTATCAGGTGTCTGTAAAAGTATCCTAATGGAAGGAGTGTGGTGTTGAATTCCCAGGGCGAAGGTGACGGGGCGCTGGCAAGTGTTTTCTCTGCCCATTGAGGTCTTCTAAAGCTTATAGTAACGCAGTCACCCTCAAACTTTTTCCTGAGTGGGCCTATCCAGCCCACTCGCTGGGTGTTAATAATCTCCCTTGCACCATCTGTAGGGTAATTGCAGTTTGCGATTAACCAGTGTAAGGTTTTATTTTTAAGAGATGTGGGAGTTTCGTCCTGATCCTTCCTTAATTTGGTAACATTTACTAACACCAGTACATATGCGCCACATTCCGGTGGAAGATTAATGCAAGCGGGAACTTGCCTAACTGTTTTTTGTGTGGGTTGGGCCGTGGTAGAACTACTTATGGGGTTTGCAGGTTGACCTGTGGTAGTCCCATTTGGTGGTTTGGTGTTAATATTAGTATTAATGCTGAGGTCCTTCCTTTTGTCTAAGGCTACATTGTTGGTATGCGGTGTAGTTGTTTGCTGACTAATGGTTGGACCATTTGAATTAACCGATGTAACAGGTGGGACTTTGTGTGCGTTATTTGTGTTTATGGTTGGTGCTTGAGAAGTATTAGATTTGGTGCCTACTGTTTTGAAGGTACTATGATTATTTGCACTCTTTAAGGCACCTTCTTTCAAAACATTCTTAATAGGGATACTCAGTTCAGCTATTTGTTTTTCTATCCGAGTAAGCCTACTTTCAATGGGAGATAAATAAATGCTAAGTAATTCCCCCAACCTTTCCAGCATGCGGTCATGTGCATTATCAGTATTTTCATTAATTGTATTATTGGTATCTGTTGTTCCACCCTGCTGATCCATTTCTCTTTCATCCCCCTGAGTGATTTCCGTAGCCCTGCTCGCATTTTGGTTAAGGCCAGAATTGGTACTTTTCCCAGTCTTTCTTTTTGACTGACCATATTTCCTAACCTTTGTAGATCGGGGCTTCGGTGCATATAATTTTTGTTTTTGAATGGCACCCTCACGTCTGCCTCTCAATTGCCTTGTGTTATCAACAGATATTGCTTCAGGAGTGGGATTAATAAGCAAATCTGGGGTTTTCTCTAGATCCATACTAATATCTGTGTCTGAATCTATCAAGGGAATAGAGGCTGAGAGATTAACCTCACTTGGAATGGTGTGGATGTCAGCACATACATTTAGTAAGGGTCTAATATTGTTGGGCATAGCCTGTGCAGGTGTAGTGGCAGCGGCAATAAGGCCAAGGGAGGAACGTTTAGCATGGGCCAGATCTTGTGATACCCTGCGTTCTAAAAGGGAAATGCCCTGGTTTATGGCGTCGTTGGCCTTAGTTATAAAATTATCAATAGAGCCAATTACTGATCCGCCCCCTGCAGCAGCAGTTTTACTGCGACTGCCCCTTGGAGACATGATGGAAGTAGTATACACTAGTCCAAACACAATGTTGGCTACAGTCTATTTCAACAAAACAGTGAAAACAGGGCAAATGCAAAACAACAATGAGGTAGAATGGAAAGTGGATTACCACACAATACACAAGGCAAGATAGTTGAAATCAGCGAGCAGATAGCCCCAACCACAATAAGCAACAGTGTTGGCAGTATCAGCGGTCCCTAAGATGAGAATGACAACTCAGAAATGTAGGCCAGGGTTTGAAAAGTACCTTATGGTGGAAACGTTAGGGAGGTGGCCCCGTCCTGTCCTCCACGTGCCTCTGAGGGCCACAGAGGGCCCGCCCTTTGCCCGGGCTTCTCCCGGTCGCTCCCGCGCGCGACTCGCGGGGCGAGAGGGGGTGTCAGCCTTTTACAGGTGCCTCCAGGTGCTCTCTGCGCGTCACGAGCGCGCTGCCGCCCCACTGGCTGCTGGGGATTGTGGTTCGCCTGCTCCCGGCGTCTCCCGGCGTCTGGTCAGCTACCGCCGTTCCCCTCACGGCTCCGCCCGTTGGCGGCACAACAGGCAAGTCTCTGGTGTTCCCCCTGGGCTCCCGGGGGGTCAGCCTTTTACAGACACCTCCGGGCGCTCTCTGCGCGTCACGAGCGCGCTGCCGCCTCACTGGCTGCGCTCTCTGCGCGTCACGAGCGCGCTGCCGCCCCACTGGCTGCTGGGGATTGTGGTTCGCCTGCTCCCGGCGTCTCCCGGCGTCTGGTCAGCTACCGCCGTTCCCCTCACGGCTCCGCCCGTTGGCGGCACAACAGGCAAGTCTCTGGTGTTCCCCCTGGGCTCCCGGGGGGTCAGCCTTTTACAGACGCCTCCGGGCGCTCTCTGCGCGTCACGAGCGCGCTGCCGCCTCACTGGCTGCTGGGGATTGTGGTTCACCTGCTCCCGGCGTCTCCCGGCGTCTGGTCAGCTACCGCCGTTCCCCTCACGTCTCCGCCCGTTGGTGGCACAACAGGCAAGTCTCTGGTGTTTCCCCCTGGGCTCCCGGGGGGTCAGCCTTTTACAGGCGCCTCCGGGCGCTCTATGCGCGTCACAAGCGCGCTGCCGCCCCACTGGCTGCTGGGGATTGTGGTTCGCCTGCTCCCGGCGTCTCCTGGCTTCTGGTCAGCTACCGCCGTTCCCCTCATGGCTCCGCCCGTTGGCGGCACAACAGGCAAGTCTCTGGTGTTCCCCCCTGGGCTCCCGGGGGTCAGCCTTTTACAGGCGCCTCCGGGCGCTCTCTGCGCGTCACGAGCGCGCTGCCGCCCCACTGGCTGCTGGGGATTGTGGTTCGCCTGCTCCCGGCATCTCCCGGCGTCTGGTCAGCTACTGCCGTTCCCCTCACGGCTCCGCCCGTTGGCGGCACAACAGGCAAGTCTCTGGTGTTCCTAGTGCTGCAAAATCTTGATATTGGCCTTATTGACTATGCTGCCCACATATCTCATTTTACAACCACACTCCAGGACAAAGACAGCAAATTCAGTCTCACATGTGATCCTCTACCTGATCATACAGGTTCTACCTTCAAATATGTCATAATCAGTTTCGAACAGAGCATCAGTGGAACAAATTCTGCGGGCTCTCATAAGTTGGCTGTATGGTATTCTCTCTTTCAATGAGTGAGGATGACCGCTATTGCCATATAAATTGAGTTGCAGGCAGTCTGTTTTTTAAAAAAATGGTTGTTTGTATAGAATCCCCTACTACCTGCAGTTTGACATCTAAAAACTAAATCTCATGTGCGCTCCATTTCACAGTCAACTGTATGTGATATGGGTTGTAATTTTTGAATACAGATGTAGAAAGCTTTTATCGAATGGGAAGAACTATATAAGACTAAACATTCCATACCAGTAGCAGATCTACGACTAGGTTTCCCTATTACATAAAATAATTATACTGTACAGTCAATTCATTTTGTAACAGACTGCCATATTCTGATCCCCCATTTCTGTAGCTTCCGTTCTTTACAATCATATAACTTTAATTTATCCCTGGGCGGAGAACTACACTCCGCTCGCGAATTTTCGGCAACTTCGCACTTTGCTGCGAGCGCGAAGCTGTTGACTACTTCGCAATCTTCGTTTTTCTTCCTCGCGCGCTCAATAGCATTCTCGCGTGCGCGGTAATGACTTATCGTGGTTCTGCGTTCGCTTTCTCGCTTTTTTCTCCCGTTCGCGTTCGCTACGATGTTTGGAATCCGGCCGCACAATCCAACCCGACTGTGAGAACGTGATAACGTCATTTGGACGTGCAAACACGTCATTAGGAAGTGCGATCTTCCTTACAGCGCTATGTAGGTAAGATCGCGCTTCCGAACACGCAGAAACTGCAATCTGGCACAGAATATCTCTCGAGCATGTTAAAACCTTATCAAAAATGATCATTTTGTTCAGGACAACCCCTCAGATTGTGATTTGGCTGTATTTTTTTGGGCAAGGAGTCCTCTTTCTGTTTCTACTTTTTTTTCAAGAGAAAGGAAGTGCCCCTGAGTCTCCAACATCCTCTTCCTGCCCACCAGGCTCCTCCCAGTGCTTTTTCCATGTGCTGTTCACTTTCATTTGGATTTGGAGCTGGAAGGATCACTCTTTGTGTATGTCTGCTGCATCATAGCATTTGATTGGATTTATTGAGGACTTTTGGATTTGAACTTTTCTTTTACAAGTAAGTTTGAGAATTGGTGTACTGTAAATGTTTTTTTTTTTAACTACAGTTTTCTGTGCTTCTCAATCTTTCTTAAACATTATTATTGAGGGAGGCCTGTACTTTCATGAGGGGCCAAGTTGTATGTCTTTGAAATTTCATCCAGTAGGCCTAGAGGTACCCACGGGTCCAACCATGTTTCTGTGGTGTCTGTAAAACATCATGGATGGCATTTGATTCAATTGCAAACTCTGTTTTAGTGGAATTTAATTGTATTTAGTAAAATTAGGTAACCCTAGTAGTTCATGTAGTTAGTGTAGGCCTGCTTGAGTTCATTTACTTTCTGTGGGTGGCTTGGCCAGGTGGTGGCGGCCATTTTGTGTTAAGCCACTGTGTTTTTGCCATAGGCCTCCAAGCTTGTGGCCTACTCTGCCAGTAGGCCCAAGGGAACTACTAGAGTCATCATCTTGGGTGCATGAAAGTTGTTGAACTGTTATTGTGGTGTTTAAGTTGTAAGTGTAACATCATGTAGGTCATGGATGGCTTTGGATTGATTAGCAAAATGTGTGTTTGGTGTTGATTGCAGGTTTTGGGTGTGTGTTGAATAATATGCCTTTTTCTGTGCACTAGGTAACCCTAGAATTCAGCTCACGTAGTTTTGGTAACTTTGCACAGTGTTAAGCATGGGCGTAAAATCCGTTCCGCTTGTGGATTTTGCGGATTTTCGGTAAATTCGCAATCCGTGAACTCTCGCGAATTTGCCGAAAATCCGCAAATTTGCACGCGGCGGATTTTTTTGCTTGGTGATACAATATTGCGGCGCGCGGTGTTCACTTACCGTCATTCAGCGTTTGCCGAGTTGTTTTTCTCGATATTTTGCGAGTGCAACCCCAAATTAATTCATGTCAGTTGAAGCAGGGCAGGTGTGCTTGCTTTTCCCCCCCATAATCTACAGTGATGAACCAGAGGGTGGCAGTGTTGATACAGAGGGTGCTGTGAACCTGTGATGATGAACCAGACGTAGAAACAACATAGTCGCGAACGTTGCGAGCCGACAAGTAAGTTTGCAATTGCGAACTGGTACAAAACCCTCGCGAACTCGCAGAAACCCTTGCGAACACAAAAAAAACAAAAAATCCGCAAATTTGCAGGAGTTCGCGGATTTTGCGGATTGCGAATTCGCGAATACGCAAAATCGCGAACTCCAGATTCGCAAAATTCGCCCATGCTTACACAGTGTGACAATACGACCTTACATTTTTTGTCTTGTTCGCGCGCTCAATGTGCGTGCTTGGGAACGCGATAACGACATTTTGTGCAATTCGCGCTGCCGAACACGCCGATTTTGCAATCTCGCAAGCAATATGTCTTGAGTTGCATAAAACCTTCTCGAAAATGTTGATGCTGTTCATTTTGCTAAAGAAACTCCCCAGGTTGTCATTTGGTTGTAGTTTTTGGAGCATGGACCACTTACTGTTTCTGTCCTCTATGTACTTTGTTGTTTGAGGGTGGCCTGACCATGTGGGTGGCAGGGTGGCCATTTTGTGAAGCCAAGCATTGTCCTTTTGCCGTAGGCATGTATTGTCTGTCTTCTCTTTCTTTGCATGTTGTTGGGGATGGCCAGGCCATGTGGGGGCGGCCATTTTGTGAAGCCAAGCATTGTCCTTTTGCCGTAGGCCTGTATTGTCTGTCTTCTCCTTCTTTTCATTTTGTTGGGGATGGCCATGCCATGTGGGTGGCAGCCATTTTGTGAAGCCAAGCATTGTCCTTTTGCCGTAGGCATGTATTGTCTGTCTTCTTTTTGTTTTCATTTTGTTGGGGATGGCCAGGCCATGTGGGGGCGGCCATTTTGTGTGACCTCCCATGTGGTGGTGGACATTTTCTGGTGCTAGTAGCCCCTGTGTTTTTGCCATAGGCCTCCAAGCTTGTGGCCTACTCTGCCAGTAGGCCTAAGGGTACCACTAGAGTCATCATCATGGGTCCATGAAAGTTGTTCAACTGTTATTGTGGTATTCAAGTTGTAAGTGTACCATCATGTAGGTCATGGATGGCTTTGGGTTGATTAGCAAAATGTGTGTTTGGTGTTGAATTGCATGTTTTGAATGTGTGTTGATAATATGGCTTTTTCTGCGCACTAGGTAACCCTATAATTCAACTCGCGTAGTTTTGGTAACTTTGCACAGTGTGACAACGCGACCTTACAGTTTTTGTCTTGTTTACGCGCTCAATGTGCGTGCACGGGCACGCGATAACGACGTTTTGTACAATTCGCGCTGCCGAACACTCCGATTTTGCAATCTCGCGAGCAATATGTCTCGAGTTGCATAAAACCTTCTCGAAAATGTTGATACTGTTCATTTTGCTAAAGAAACTCCCCAGGTTGTCATTTGGTTGTAGTTTTTGGAGCATGGACCACTTACTGTTTCTGTCCTCTATGTACTTTGTTGTTTGAGGGTGGCCTGACCATGTGGGTGGCAGGGTGGCCATTTTGTGAAGCCAAGCATTGTCCTTTTGCCGTAGGCATGTATTGTCTGTCTTCTCTTTCTTTTCATGATGTTGGGGATGGCCAGGCCATGTGGGGGCGGCCATTTTGTGAAGCCAAGCATTGTCCTTTTGCCGTAGGCATGTATTGTCTGTCTTCTCTTTCTTTTCATTTTGTTGGGGATGGCCAGGCCATGTGGGGGCGGCCATTTTGTGTGACCTCCCATGTGGTGGTGGCCATTTTCTGGTGCTAGTAGCCACTGTGTTTTTGCCATGTATCTAACAGGTTTAAGAGGCCTTGGGCAGTTATAGAGAGGAGTAGAGTGTTGTCTACAAAAAGAAGGCCTAGTATTTTACATCCTGCAATTTTTGGTGAGTCATTTTCACAGTTTTATGATAAGGGATACACTCATTTATATATGAAAGAAAGAGTGTGGGGTAGGATGCATGCTTGTAGGGTGCCTATTTTTGTAGAGATATCATTCGTTTGTTCCTCATCTTGTACTCATCTAACCCTTGCAAAATTTCAGAATACAGAATCCTTATCAGAGACATCAAGCCAAAGGGAACCCCCTGCTCCTTCCAAAACCGCACAATGTTTAGCCCTTTAGACGAGATTACATGTGGCACAAAAGTACACAAAAGCCACAAATAAAGATCCCCTATCTATATCTGCTGTTTTCCACGTAATGGCATGGAACTGCAATATTTGGTCAATTGTGCCTATATTAGACCTAAATCCTGTCAGGAAGTGGGATAACACTTGTCCCTAGGATATCCAGTCCCATAGTATTTAAAATCTGTTTTCTATTGATTTTTTGCATATTGTCTATCAGACTTATGAGTCTGTAGTTTCCTGGGGGTCATTTTGTCACCTTTTTTAAATAGCAAAATGATTATTGCACCTTTCCAAGAGATTGAAACAGGAGCTCCCAACACATTAGAATTTGTTAAAGTATTTATATAAGGCCCCTATATTTGTGACTCTGAACAAAGCAGATTAGCTGGGAAACTATTTAAGCAGGGGGCTTTCCCAAATTTCTGGGTCTGGATTGTGGCAATAGTTTCCTCAAGGGTAATGAGGTTATCTCATTACTGAGTAATTTAGGGGGGGGTCTACTGGTTTATTAACTAAGTTCTCTTTATAAATTGGATCCTCTGCGTAGGAAACTGTAAACTGTTCGACCTAGTCTCCATGGGGGATATGGCAATCAGGATGGACTAGGGTCTCTACAACCATTATGTGATACCAGTTGCCAAAAATGTTTAGTATCACTTTGTTTGGATGCATCCAGGGTATCCCCCCAAATTTCCAGGTCCCACTGGGCTTCACTGCTCTTAATAACCCTACCATACTTCCCTCTTGCCACTAACTGCTCCTCGACAAAGGTGGTGATCATAGACACCATTTAGTAATAGTTATGGAATCACAACCCATTCTTGGTAACTTTTAAAAACCTGTTTATTCCACTGCTATCACCTTCTCACCCCGCATCTTGAACCCTGCTCCCCACGCAGCCGATGAGGTGCTGACACGGTGGGAGAGAGGGTTTAGCCACCATATTGGGTGGAGGGAAATGGTTGCGGTCCAGCTGCTGGCTGCCTCCCGCCCTCCCCGGATACTTAAACTGCGTTACAGCAGGGCGCGCAGATTCACTACACGATTCTTTCCTGAGGTGGAAGCCGGGGGTTTAGCCTGCTAATTTCATTGTGTGCTAACTTGATTTTAAAAAGTGTGCATTATCTTTTACTTTGGTAACTTTTAAAAACCTGGGAAAGGGTTGCGGTCCAGCTGCTAGCTGCCTCCCGCCCTCCTTTTTTTCTCTATATAATGACAATGAGTTCCCGTCCGCGAAGGCGCGCCAAAGGCAAGCGCGTCTGCGCCCGTCTGCGTAGGAACCGAGCCATGGACCACTACCCCTGATCCTAGCAGGACAGAAGTCCAGACCTCCTTTTCTAAAAGCAAATTAATCCAGCTTTGCCCAGCCCTATGTAGCTACTGTATACAAGCAGAACCGAAGAACATCATAAGGAATACAATTATAAGCTGTCCACACTGTAAATCCCTACTTCCTTTAATTAACAATACCGCTAACTCCGGTAATGCTAAGAACAATAAACACACAAAAATAACATTAGCACTCATTAATGCCCGTTCTTTGGGTAAGCATAGACAGGATATAGCGGATCTGATTACTGATAGAAATATAGATTTATTATTTGTCACGGAGACTTGGATGGATAGCGCGTCCGACCCCGATCTAGAGGTTTAGGTACCTGAAGGTTATGGGGTTCACCAACAAGATAAACAGGGAAAGAAGGGAGGTGGTCTGGCAATAATTTCCCGTAATATATTCACTGTAAGAACCTCCCCAGTCCCTTCCTCAACATCTGAAGCTGTCCAATTCTCAATCATGTTAACTCCGACGTATAATTTTAATGGAGCACTCCTATATAGACCTCCAGGACCGCGTTCAGAATTTCTCTCAAAGTTGAACACCATGCTTGAATCCTTAGTGATAGAGGACTCTTTCACGGTCCTAGGCGATCTTAACTTCCATCCGGAAAAAATCGACAGCAATGAAACACAAGCCTTATTAACCGACATGGAAACATTGGGGCTCTCTCAGTTGGTCACCTCACCTACACATGAGGCTGGCCACACGCTGGATGGTATATTCTCTAATCTAAATGAGATTCATATACAAGATATCCTTCCGCTTCCATGGTCCGATCATCATGTCATCCTTTACACGATATCTATTTATTATGTTCCCATAAAGAAGGTGGCTGAAACTAGGCCGGGGCCTTTTAAGGTCTGGAAAGACATAAACAACACACAACTTACAACGCTTTTGAATACTACTCGTCCAGCCATGCCATCTCCACTGATCCAAACATAGCTATGGATCAATACACGGCATGGATAAGTAATGCCATGAATGTATTGGTACCAAAGAAAACAATTTCCAAAAATAGGTCCTTGCCTTCCGCACTCTAGTTCACGGAAGCTCTCAGAGAACAAAAACAAAAATGCAGGAACTACGAAAGAAACTGGTGCAAAACCTATGCTACGGAAAACAAAACGCGCTATAAGGAGGAACTTGTAAAGTACAAAAAGATGATCATTGAGGCAAAAAGGAAGTTCTATAGGGAACAAATTGAAACTGCGAAGAACTCCAACAAACAACTTTATGAAGTAGTGAAGCAACTGGCCGGGAAAGTACCCGACGTTGCCCCCACCCCTTCACAAGCTCTTTGCGATGCTTTGGCCAACTACTTTTATGCAAAAGTAAATTATATTTACTCATCTAAGTCTAATCTTGGCACCCAGTCAATTAGTACCATACCCCCCGAATTAAGCTTAACGCAATTTAAAGAAATTAATGAGTCACAAATACTAGATATTATTAGGCTGATAAAATCAGGATCAGCTTTGGACCCTTGTCCTCCTAAACTGTTCCTCCCTGTAATCGAATCAATAACGTCTGTGATCACGCAAATATGCAACGCTATGTTTAAGGTAGGTATTTACCCTGACAGGCTTAAAAACACTCTCCTTAAACCGCTTTTAAAACCGCATCTGGACAAGGAAGAAATGAAGAATTATAGACCTATAGCCAGTTTGCCCTTTTTGGCTATGGTGTCAGAGAGAGCAATGAATTCTCAGCTCTCCGAATTTATTGAGGAACATCACCTGCTGGATGACATGCAGTTCGGGTTCTGTAAGCTTCACGGTACGGAAACCGCCCTCATTAAAGCCACCGAAGATATTAGACTCATTAGAGACCAGGTAGGGACGGCGGTGCTCATATTGTTGGATTTGTCTGCAGCCTTCGACACGGTCGATCATTCCATTCTGATCGACCGTATCTCAAATATGGGCATTCAACTAAGAGCTAAAAACCTGCTCGCTTCCTTCCTGTCCGGAAAAAACAGGCAGTCACCTTAGGAGCCTTTCAGTCGGTCGAATTAACTCTACCTTGCGGGGTTCCTCAGGGCTCATCCCTAAGTCCGACACTCTTTAACATCTATGTGTCGGACCTAGCTAGAGTTATAACATCTTATGGGATGAGTCTTACCTCCTACGCCGATGACACGCAGTTGGTTCTGGCCATAAACAATGATGGAGAGGTGGCGGCAGAACGCTTCCAAGAAGGCATGCTGGCCATCAAGGATTGGATGGCCAGCAATTGCCTTAAACTTAACTCCGAGAAGACGGAGGTGGTCATTTTTGGAAAATTCTCACCGGACTGGTCATCCTCCTGGTGGCCTTCATCTCTGGGATCTCTTCCTAACCCTGTTCCAAGGGTTAGGAACTTGGGAATCATCTTTGATGACAACCTAAACTTTGTCTCCCATGCCAATCAAATCGCATCAACTGCTTTTTATAAGCTAAGATTGATTAAAAAAAGAATCCCGTACCTACCAGAAAGTGCAGGAAAAACACTGGTTAGCACTCTGGTACTTTCTTCACTGGATTATTGCAAAGGCCTATTTGCCAACGCACAAAGTAGGGTCATCAATAAAATGCAGACGGTACAAAATGCCGCTGCGAGAATGATTTCAAGAATCCCTAAATTTAAATCGATCTCGCAGACTATCCGTAACTATCATTGGCTGACGATTAAGAATCGTATAAAATGTAAAGCTCTGTGCCTTTCCCATAAAGTGGTACACAAACAGGGTCCGCAGTTTCTCGTAGAACAGCTTACCGCCTACTGCCCCACTAAACAGATGAGATCCACAGCAGCTCATCAACTAATGGTGCCACGCACCAAGACTGTCTCCTGGGGAGACAGACGATTTGTGGTTACATCAGCCAGACTCTGGAATACCCTTCATCTTCAGATTCGATCAAGCCAAATCCCTCTTTCAATTCTGAAAACTTTTAAAAACATGGTTATTTAATCAGTAACCTGCCCTGAATCTTGCATAGAATCTTTAGCGCCGGGATGCCTACAGGCATTTGTTTGCGCTTTACAAATGTCAAAAATAAATAAATAAATAAATGAGTTATGCCCAGTTTCCTGGGTCCAAGTTTTCCCTATACAAATTCCGCCCTGTAGCACTCAGGGTCAAGCTAGATGCACCTGTCACACTCCTTCCAGATTCAATGGTGTTAAGAAACCAATTTATTATCACTGGGAAACCGATGAACTAAAAAACTGAAACTGAGGTGTCAACCCTGACCAATCAGGATTAGTTATGTCACAAAAATCAGCGTCCTGGGAGTTATTAAGGGCTTTGCACAGTATTACACTATATTCACCTGAGCTAGCTGTCAGCTATCGAACAGAGGTGACTTCTGCAGCAACGTCTTTGAGGCCGTTGCCTTCAAAGCTGCTTATGACTGATACAGTTGGGCATATAAAATAGATAAAATGCCAGACCCCAGTCAGTGGCAGGGTGCTCAAGTTATCTTTTTACACTTCTCCCTAGTTTGCCATGCCCCAAATGTTTTAGACTATGTTAAGTTAGTATATAGTCTCTTATCGGCTGTGATGGCTGTTTCAGGATGGACCTATGCCTAGGGGATTCAGCAGAACTTCCAATCAATTCTGTTGTCTGCCCACCTTTCTCATTGTGCAATGTAAATCGGTACGGGTGGGGTCACCTGCCTTCAGCTGCAGTCGGGTACAAGGTCCCAATCCTCCTAGGGTGGTTCGCCAAAATGTTGCTCGAATCCAATTTTCTTAAAAATCAGAAGACAAGAGGCAATTGGCAAAACAGGAACCGTTTTTTTAATTGAACAGTTCGGCCAGGTGAACAGCTACAGGTACGAGGTATGAGGACTGTCTCAATTTACATTGAGTTTGAGGTTTCTTTATATACAATATTACAGCAGCAATAAAAGGTTTCCAGCATACCAAATATGGGGAGGAATGGTAATTACTGCCTTTAAGGTAATAAATTAATGGTCAATGGTTACTGCAGGTGGATCTTGACCTGCGTGGGCATAGCGTGGCTAGTGGTTAATATGTCCAGATGTCGGGCATGGGAAGTGCATTATCACTACGTGTGCTAGACCCTGAATGACTATGTGTTCCTAATTCATGTGGCATCTGACTTTATGGTGTATTTAGGAGTGCTTCCCCCCACTGGCTATGTGTGCTTTATTAGGGCAATCTCTTCTGACCACTGTAATGTTGCTGCGCCTATTTGTGGAATTGATCAAGAGATTCCAGCCTTGGTGTTTGGCTTCCAGCTATACACCCTTCCATCTGTGACCCATCTGTCAGTAATCCTGGGCCTAGGTCGCTGTGTCTCCTCATTTAACTGTCATCAGCAGGCAGCTTGTATCGAGGGAAAAAAGGTGGAGTAATATTGTGAGGGAAGACTTTGCAGTGGTCTAGGCACTAAAGAAACTGAGATCATTTATTTATTTATTTAATTTCTTTTATAGCGCTGGAATCAATCCCGTAAGGGTATCTCCGCGCTGAGCCAGCTATAGAGTTCTCAGTCAGTGCATCTAGGGGAATTAAGTGGACAGGAATGCTTCTTGATAAAGAAGGGTTTTCAATGTTTTCCTGAAAGATAAGTAGCTAGTAATTGATCTAACATCAGGTGGCAAATTGTTCCATAAGGCAGGTCCAACCGATGAAAAGGCACGGTCTCCTTGTCTGGATTTCTTTGTGACCGGAGGTTTTAAGAGCGTTTGGTTGCTTGAGCGAAGAGACCTGCTCGGCTGATATAACACCAGAGATTGAGACAGGTATTTAGGACCTACACCATAAATGCACCTATGGACCGTGCAGCAGATCTTAAAATCAATGCGCTGTCGTATGGGAAGCCAATGTAATTCCTTCAGCAGGGGTTTGGAGGGGGTTCTAGCTGGTGCGCCCATGACCAGTCTTGCTGCCGTGTTCTGGACCACCTGCAAGCGACCTATTGCATCAGCATTTGCTAGTGTCAGCAGGCCGTTGCAGTAGTCCAGACGACTGGTCACTAAAGCCTGCACAAGTGTCTTTCTGTAGGTGGCAGGGAGATACGGGAAGACACGTCTAAGTAGACCAATAGTATAAAAGCACAATCCTGCAATGTAGTTGGTGTGCTCCTTCAGGGTTAACTTTTGATCCAACTTCACCCCGAGATTCTTTACATGATGTTTAGATGTGGGTGCAGGGCCAAGATCTACCGGCCACCAGTCAGGGGAACAGAGAATGCTTGCTTTATCATATCTGTCTAGGACTCACTTTTGGGTTCAGACAGACCACAGACGCAAATGCACCATGACGATCATCATAAACTGTTGAGGTGCTCCATCTCCCTTAGTGGTATGAACTTTATGGCGGAATTTCATCCTTGGAATGACCACACCAATGTTGATGGCCTTTTCAGGTTTTTCTGGCTCAGCCTTCAAAACTCCCATAAGGGTTGGTAATTCTCTCCGCTTTCTACTGGGGCGGACCCATATTGGAAATGACCATCTTTTGTGTGGTGTACTTTCAGATCTTTGAATTGACTGCTTTTGCAGGCTGTAGAGCTTTGTAACCTTTACCCACCTAATCAATAGTAAAGTGTATGTGCTCCTCCTTTCAGTATGATGAAACTGGCACAGCCATATTTTGCATATTTAAATACCTATTAGTCTCTAGAATATGGTACAAAAGTGCACTGTGTGAAATTGGGTGATTAGTTGAGATCTCTACTCAAGAAATGAGCACAATCCTTGTCAGGGTGAATAACAAGTCACTAAATAAACCTGTGCTGAACCATCTGGTAGTCTGCCACAAAAGCCATAAGGCTTAAGCTAGAGGCAATGGGTAAAGTATATATTTAGGTCTCAAACAGTAATAAGGTGAAAACCTAACACAAGTAAGATCCTAAAGCAATGTAGAAACATAGAATATATTTTAATGAATAAAATGACACTACAATGACAAAAATGCAAGTAGAAGCAGAGTTATTCATCTTTTAAGTTTCAGGTGAAAAGAGCACAGCTACACATTAAATTCTTGCACTTTTTTGAAGTTAATATTTTAATAAATAAAGTTAAAATAAAGTTTTACAACAACCACGACAAAGCAAAACAATCATTGACAAAGCTAAAAGGAAGGCCGTCAAGGCCAGATCTCTTTGCTTTGCTGGTGCTTGTGTAACAAATCAAGTAGAGTTACTTATCTTTTAAAATCACTGGGCGCTGCATGTGGAGTAGAAGTGATGTCCTTTTACCTGCAGGGCTCCTTCAGAAAGGACGTGTTTTAGGGACAAGTGTAGCTTCTATCTCCACTACATGAATTATTTAAAAATAGCGAGAAGCTGTGTGATTTGGTGGGCACATGCGATAACGTTGGAAGTATGTGTGTGCTTTGTGTTATTGTATTTGGCTGATTATATTGCACTGAAGAGCTACTTTCCTCCTATAATCCAACATGTAAATATTAGAGCCAAATCAATAATTTTCCTAGTTTCCAGGTGCTGCAACATGTAGCAGTAGGAAATATTTTTTAAGGGCTGCAAAGAAACTCTACGTCATATAAAACGTCCATTGCTCAAAATATATCAGAATCACCTGCATTTTAGAGCAAAAAGAAATAAACATTCTGGATCACGCTTGAGTCACGCCACATAATCTATTAACGACACTTGAGCATGAACAGTTGAACATGCATTCCAGGCTATGTCAAAACATCACATATTCAGAGCTCTTTCTTTGTTTACAGAGCCCGGAATATATTTAACACAAATGACCTTTGACAAAGGCACGCAGGAGGCAGTCCAGGCCAGCAATGCCCAGGACCAGAGCAGAATACTTTCTGTCACAGGCAATCTCCATAGTTACAGTGCATGAAATTGGTGGCAATATTATGATAGCTTGTAGGTATTTTTTTAGGCAAAATAAAGCTTCGCATTGCCCTTGCAAGAACCTTGAGATCGATGAAATGCTACAACCACCAGTTAGTGGTCTGTGAATGAATGCAGGGGGTTTTGAAAGTGCAACTGCCTGACCTAGTAATATCTTCTCTGTCCTTGTAGAGGAGGCAGGTGCAGGTAGCAGACATCTGAAAGAGACTAACAGGCACATGCATCAAGCGATTTAGGAATCGCAAACGGTGCGAATCACAAAATCCGTCCGTTTGCGATTCCCAAATCACTATTTGGGATGCATTATCCAAAAAGTGAAGAAATCGCTATTTTTGCGATTTTTTAAAGTGCGATTGCTTTTAAGGAATCGCAATTTTGCGATTCCTTAAAAGCAATGCATGAAACTGAAAAAAATTGCGATTTCGCAATTAGAGAGAAAAAATTACCATGAGGTTGGACCTCATGGTAATTTTGCGAAATGTTAGAAAAATGCAATTTTATGCATTTTTTTAACTTTCATGTTGTGCACACACATGCCCTTAGGGCATGTGTGTACACAACATATGTGCATTGTTTGATTTCAGGGGTGCAACAGGGTGTCCTTTGGACACCCCTGCACCCTTGAAATCGCAATCTCAATTTGCGATTAGCTAATTGCGAATCGCAAATTGAGATTGTCTTCCCATTCAGTTCAGTTCATAAACTTTATTCGACAGTTTAAAAAACGTCATAAAAGTACACAGATAAAATCATACATGTGACATTACACAGGGAAAGTACATATCATCATGGGTTGTTTTCAGAAGTCAGCAATAAAAAAACCCCCAGAAAAAAATAGCTAAAAAACCATACTTTTTCTTGCAGCAACAGATTTCAGGATAAAAGTTGCTATAAAAAAGCACAAATCCGGGCTAGCAAGTGAAAATAACAATTTCATGGCATTTGAAGTAGAAGACACAGAATATTTTTTAAATAACGGTTTCAAATAAACAATACGTAGGGCTTTATAAAGGGGGCAGATTAACATGAAATGAAGGGTACTTTGCTTGGTTAGTCCATCACATGGACAAGCAGATGTTGTATAATTTTTCATTTTTGGAAAGGCCACAAGGTTGTGGGCAATACCAAATCTAAATCTGGATAGTACGAATTGGTGAGATTGCCTGTAGATTATTTTAAGATAGATAGGCAAACCAGGACCCTCGTTAGCATTGGAGGAATAGAAAGCATGGGTTGAGTAGTTACTTGTGTCTGCTTTCCGTTTAATGAATTTTACCCTCATAAATTCTTCTTTCACCTCCTTTTTGGATAAAGTAGTTACAATCTCGGGATCTTTGCGTACATCCAAATCAAAGAGTTCTTTAAAAGTAGTGGTCACATACTTTATCCATGGTATATTCTTGAAATTATCCAAAGACAGACAATCTTTGATAATGCTCTTTGTGAAACTTGTTTCGTCCTTCAGCCAAATAGACCTCCATACCAGGAGGGGTCTCAATTCGATTAAATCGGCTATATGGTCCAACCTTAGTTCCTCGTGGACCAGGTAGTTAGATGCCGATGAGGGTAAACAAAGTAGCCGTTTCAGAAACAAATTTTCCAGAATTTGCAAGTCTTTGTTAAACCCGTACCCCCATACCCCTGAACCATAAAGTGCTATTAATGAACATCTGTGTCTATAAATGTTTAGCATTGCCGGAATCCGTCGGCTGCCCAGTTTATTGGCAAATCGGAAGACACCTAGGGTAGCCTTCCCCATCCTGGCTTTTATATTAGTTTGTTCAGGTGTCCATGAGCCCCGACTGTTAAAAGTAATGCCCAGATAACAGAAGTTATCTACAACCTCGATTCTGTTATCTTTAAAATAGAAAGACTTGGGGTGATTCACCTTTTTGCCATAGACCATAATGAATGTTTTAGAGTTGTTAATTTTGAGTTTCTTGCCCTGGATAAAATCATAAAAACAGTTCATTAGCCGCTGTAGGCCGATTGGGGTTCTAGATAATAAAACGGTGTCGTCCGCATATAACAACACTGGAATTGGTAGGCCACCTGCTTGTGGTGCATCTGCTCGGACCTGTTTTAATTCTTGTTCCATAGAATTAATAAAAAGGGAGAAAAGCAAGGGGGCCAATACGCACCCCTGCCTAATGCCTGATTTTACCATAATCTTTCTCGTACACTCTCCTGCTGGTCCATATCGAATCTGAGTGGTAAGGTTGGAATATAACCTAGCTAAGAAATGGATAATAGCTGAGGGAGCTCCCATATCGAGGAGGGTTGTCCATAACAGGGAATGGTTCACCAGGTCGAAGGCACTAGAGAGGTCCGCAAAACAAAGAAATAAGGAGCCCGATTTGACCTTGGTATATTTGCCTATTAAAAGGTTGAGGTTAATGCACTGGTCAATGGTCCCCAAACCCTTTCTAAAGCCATATTGGGATTGTGCCAGGATATTGTTATTGGTCGCCCACTCCTCCAGGCGTAGTAGTAGTACCCGGCTCATGATTTTAAGGGAGGAGTCTAAAAGGGAGATGGGACGGTAGTTTTTGGCCTCCCCTCTATCTCCCTTCTTATAGATCGGGATAATAACGGATTCACTCCAGGTTGCCGGGGTGGAGAAATCGGTGGCAGCATTAAAGACCTGGATCAATAGGGGGCTCCAAAGGGCCAGATCATGTTTGTAAAGGTCTATCGGGACCCCGTCAGGTCCCGGGGCTTTACCTCCTTTACTAGAGTTAATTGCCGTAGCTACTTCTCGGATGGTGATTCCCAAGGTCTGCGGGGTCAGCTGGGGATTCATACAGATTTTATCATAAGACTCCTCAGGGGGGTCAAATATTCCTGAAAAATATCGGACCCAGCTATCTTCGCTTACTAATGCGGTAAGTACTGGGAAATCTTCTTTCTGGAGGAATGGGGTATTAATCGTACTCCAAAACAATTTGCAGTCCCGGAGAGCTGCGGCACAATCCAAATTGTCCCAGGCTTGTTCCCGGAGTTCGTTTTTCCTGCGTTTAAGTTCAATGTTATAATTGGACCGCAGGGTTTTAATCACTTCCCTGTCTCTTGGAAGATTGGATAGTGCTTGCTTAAGGGTTTTTAGCGCTGTTGTACAAGCTTGGTCGAACCAGCCAACCTTATCCCGTTTAGAATTGGTCTTATTGTTAGTAAAGATTCTATTGGTAATAGTGCCTAGATCCTCGAAATCCGCTATAATACCCTTAGGGAGGGCATTGACTTCCAGACAGCGAAATATCTGCCTGGTACCACCTACCACAACTGCACTATGTAGTTTTTCTGATTTTTCTGTGCACCACTTTATCCGGGTGCCATTAGGCCTACTTGGGACAATATTGTCAACAACCCTGCCTGTAGGCGTGATTCTGGGGCCCCAGATAAGAATAGACATAGTTAGGGCATTATGGTCGCTCAGACAATAGTCCTTAATTATTGGCACTGTGCAGAATGGCACCAAAAGGGTTGAAATCAACAAGTGGTCAATAACCGACTCAGTATCCCTCCCTTTGAATGTTGGAACAATATTGCCCTGTTTATCAAGAGCTGGTTGGTGAATAACTAAATCAAATTTTAGCAGAAGACCATTAAGGGAAGTCCCATATGGGGTGTGTTGAAAATGTGCTAAATACTCCCCCGAATCCCCATCAAACCCGCAAACTGGGGTTTGAGAGTGCGGGCACGTTCTGATATTGAAGTCCCCTCCCCATACGATGTCATAAGATGTGAGGGGTTTATTACAGATTTTATTTAGGAAGGCTTCCAGTTCGTCCACAACCAGGGTGCTGGTCGGATCAAATGTGTTATTATAATGATTGATCAGTAAAGTGTTCCTACCCTTTTTGGATTGTAATTCCAGGATTTGAGAATGTGTGCCAACAGTAGAATATGAACCTACAGTTATCGGGAGATCGACTGATATAAGAACAAGCAGACCCCCTTTAGCCCTCCCCATAGCAGATTCCTGGGCAACACAATTATAAGAAACAAAACCATCAAAATGAATGTCTAAAGTGGACCATGTTTCCTGTAAACATAGAATATCAAATCCAAGGATAAGTTCCCTCCACCCTAGAGCCGAAGCTCTCTGACGCCAGCCAGCTATATTCCAGCTCACCATGGAATACCCTTGATCACTTGGGGTAGATATCTCTTCTAAGGGAGAAATCATTGTACATCCCCTATCAGCAATAGCCTCATCGAGTGGTGAAAGGTGGACTTCAGTTGGTTTATCGAGAGTTAAGGGGATCAGATCGGGTAGGTCAGAAGTTATTTTGCCAACCGTTACTGGTATGGTATAATACTCCACAGTAGCCCCGCTATCAACAGGATTAGTCTCGATGGGCAGAGGGGGAACAGTGGTGGAAACGCTGGGTAGTCAGTCGACTCCCTCTAGCCCGTCGAGACAACTATATCGATTATAATCCCAGAAGGTGTTCTGCGGGGGCTGAAATGGGGGCAATCTGGGGTATCTTGGGCGAAAAGGCCTTCCCCTACGTTCAACCCTAGTCCATTCATTGCCTCCATCATAGTACATGGGGTTAATGGGTGGGGGGAAGAAAAAGGAAACAGGGAGGGTCTGGATAGTGGAATCTAATGACCTATTAACACCCGCACATATGTAAGACACAGTACGTGGGTCTCTAAAACTGACAGTGATACAGTCTCCCTTAATGGATTTAGGGGTTTTACCAATCCATGGTACCCTCCTCACCATGATGACTTCATTGTGCAGGTGTGCCGGTAAGGGACGGTTCCAATCAAGCCATTTTATGACTTGGTTTTTAAGGGAGTTAAAGGTTTCGGTTTCACCCCTATCTAATGGAGGTGCTCCTGCCAGAATTACCATGAACCGGTTGGCCTCCGGTGGTAGGTCAGGCCGTCTAATTCTTGGAGTTTTGGTGTCTTCGGGTGGGGGCCCTTGGGTATCGATAGACAAAAGTGCGGGTGGGATATGCGTACCTGGGGGGGGGGCTTGGATATTCTGGGAGGCAACTAAGCTAACAGAGCTAGGGACTTGGGAATCTTGTTGGACGCTTGTGGACATTGAAACAGGAATTTGGGGCACAGTAGTAGGAGGGATAATTTGGGGGGCAGGCAAACTAGGAGGGAGACCAGAACTATTAGGCTTGGAGGAGTTAGCTAGAAGTATAGCGGTTGATTTCTCTATATTAGACATTCTAAAATCAAGCCTATCTAGTTTGGCCTCTAAAGGAAAAATAATCGATTTTAGTAGGTTTGTTATTTTATCCATAGAGATATCGTTACTAGGTAAGCTCCCTCCACCATTGGAATTCAACAATACAGATGCTCCATCTATTCTAGCTGTTTTAGATGCCCTCCCGTTATTTTTACCTTTATTGTTATACTGTCTCTTCCGTTTCCTAATAGCCCCTTCTTTTCCCCCCTGAGTTGTAAGGAGGGTAGAATTTCCATCATTTACAGAGGTAAGAGAAACATTTGCACAATCAGAGACATGGCTAGAATCAGCAATGACGATGGAGGGATTGGATATTACAGCAGAGTCTACACTTAGCGGGGGGGCAGAATCGGGAAGTAAAAGTTGGGCATCCACCACAGGCAAGCAGTCAGTAGGTCTTTCAGGAGTTTTGGCATTAGCAAAAGGGCCCATACTGGAACGTTTGAGAGACATTAGTTCCTTGGACAATCGTTTCTCCAGTGTGACAATTTCTTTGTCAATAATGTTGTTAGCCCTAGTAAGAAACTTCTCCATACCTCCTGCGGCAGATTGAGATCCTCCAGCCAACAGGGATTTGCTCCTGGTTTCGCGTCCGACCATGATCCACAGGAAATCAGGCAGCAGAAGGATTCAAGGGGGTAGCCCGGTCCGGTCAATACCGGTCACGAACGGGCACAAACGGGCCCGCTCTTGGCCCGGTCTTGACCCGCTTCTTCGTCCGCGCGCATCCCGCGTACGCGTTCCAGGCATGGTTGAAATAGAGGAGGAGAGAAGGGGGCGGGAAGAGGAACCAGGTGCGCGCGGTGGACGGCGCTAGCACTTCTGGACCTCGCAGTCCCGCTCCCACGGTAGATAGTAGTCCAGGCTCTCCCCCTGCCGAGGTGACCGAGCCGATGTGCTCCCAGGTCGCTGGATATGCAAATTAAGGCTCCGCTGCAGTACTTGCCCCCAAAGCATCCACGAAAGAGCAGAGCAGCACTTTACACACAGTGCGAGCGGCACCCGCGCCAGCGGGGGCCGTGAGGAGTTATGAAGGCTGTCAGGCAGGTCGGAGGGAGAAGGGGGCGGGAAGAGGAACCAGGTGCGCGCGGTGGACGGCGCTAGCACTTCTGGACCTCGCAGTCCCGCTCCCACGGTAGATAGTAGTCCAGGCTCTCCCCCTGCCGAGGTGACCGAGCCGATGTGCTCCCAGGTCGCTGGATATGCAAATTAAGGCTCCGCTGCAGTACTTGCCCCCAAAGCATCCACGAAAGAGCAGAGCAGCACTTTACACACAGTGCGAGCGGCACCCCACACACAGTGCGAGCGGCACCCCATGTCTTCCCATTCATTCCTATGGGCCTCTAGGCCCATAGGAATGAATGGGAAGGGATTCCTTAATTGCGATTTGCAAAATGCTAATCGCAATTAAGGAATTCTAAGAAATCGCAATTTATTTAGCGATTTCTTAATGCATAGGCATTTGCAATTCCTTAATTGCGATTCCTTAAAAATCGCAATTAAGGAATCGCAAATGCCGACATTGATGCATGTACCTGTAAATTAATTGGCCACTGCGAGGGCTCTGATTAGGATGCACTTCCTAAAGCTTTTCATTTTTTATTAGCGTTTTTAGGAGTACTACTTCCTTTTCTAGGGACAGCAAAACAATGGGACCAGGACTTATGTTTAATTATCAGACCTTGACCCAGAACAAGAGAGATAAAAACAGGAAAGGGGAGGCAGAAGCAAAAAAAGGAAAAGGGAGAACACAGTGACAAAGGAAAAATCAGAGATGAAAAAGAACCTATGACAGTGCGAAACAAGGATAGGTATAGCATATTGGGGGATGAAAGAGGTGAAATAAAGAGTCGACAGTCTGAGTAGTTGGCAGCAGCGCCTCGTGCTTTTTAGGGAAAATTGGGCCAGACACTTAGGGGCATATTATCAAGAAACGGCGTTAACATTATAGCCGCTTTAGCGGCAGAAAACTGCAGCTAAAGCGGCGATAAAGGGCTTGATAATACGCCCTTGTGAATTCCCATAGAAGCCCATGTTCTGGTGAGAACATGGGTTTCTATGGGAATTCTCTATGGTGTATTATCAAGCCCATTATAGCCGCTTTAGCAACAGTTTTCTGCCACTAAAGTGACGATAATGTTAACGCTGTGCTTGAAAATGTGCCTCTTATGTTTTTACAAATAAATTAAGCACTGCAGCAAAATCGGCCTTCGACTCACTGGCAGTGAAAACATAACACCACAAAACTTTGACAAAACACCTGTAGAAATTGGCCCTTAGCCTCCCTCCAATGGATAGTGAATTTTGTATCTGTAGGACCAAGGGAAATGCATTTGCCCATCACTATCTCAACCCCTACCCAGGTAGGAATGAAGCTGCCCTTGAATATTGCATAATGTCATAAAAGAGTGGATAGACCTGCTGAACTACGGAGTGAGCTAGCCTTCTCTCTTCGAAAATAAGTGTTGCTGGATTGTGCTATTCATGCCTCTTAATTCATTGGTATGAGTTAAAATCAGCGGTTGCCATTCCACAAGTGCTAGGAAATTAGAGTGAATAGAGGAAGCAGTGGTATAGCAAGGGTGACATTCACTGCTTTAAATGCAATGAAAAAGGTGTCAGGCCCTAAAACGTGTGTGGTGAGAGATGCATCTCTTGAAAACTTCTACAAGGAGCAGCCTTTGTGACTAAGGGCCCGATTACGAGTTTAACAGTGTGGCAGTGGGTATGGCCCGCTGACGCACCGCCAAACCCGTGGTCGGACCGCCCGCCAGATCTCGAGTGAAACTTATGTCTGGTGGGCTTTTTTGCCGTTCCCACAGCGGTGACTTTAAAAATAGGCACTGCATTGGAAACGCCAATTACAGTTCCTGCACGGCATGGACTCGAAGTCCATGCTGTGCAGGAACTGGTGTGCATTCACAAGGGGGGCACATGTGCAGTTATTAGGTCCCTGTTCCGAGCTCCGGAGAACAGAATGGGGATAACATTGTAATTTGAATTCATATTATGAGCTGCAAAACTCTTCAGGTGCCTCCCTGTACGAATTCGACCAGGTTTTCAAATTGATTAGGGAAATCCGGACAAGGGCACAACATCCTGTTTAAATTGGAATTGGCATTGCACTACAGATAGAAAAGAGGGGCAGAGACTTTTTTACAGAACAAAAAGTTATTACCAATATTTCAGATTTCATGATCAGTGGTCATATGTAGGTAGCTTAATACCGGTTGGAAGATTTGCAGTTACCGACCAGTATTTAGCTTTGTCTTATGTAGGTGGCAGGATTGAAGGATTCAGTAATTTACCGATTTGGTAATTTAAGGAATCAGTAAATTACCGAATCCTTAAAATACTGAATCGGTAAATTAACGAATCCTTAAATCCTATGTAGGGAACACTCAAGTAAGTGCATTTTTCATTCAAGGATTCGTTATTTACCACCAACTACAAGTTGGTGGTAAATATTGAAAACCTTTAAAAAAGCAATTTTGTGCTTTTTTAAATGTGCCATGTGGCAAACATACATGCCCTTAGGGCACGTATGTGTGCTCCATGTGCACACATGCACGATTCAGGGGTGCAACAGGGTGTCAATGTGACACCCTGCCACCCTTGAATATGTTCCCCCTATTACCGATTCGGTATTTACCAAATCAGTAATAGTGTGAATGGCTTCTCATTCATTCCTATGGGCCTTCAGGCCCATAGGAATGAATGGGAATTACCGAATCGGTAAATACAGAATCGGTAATACCGAATATTACTGATTCTGTAAAATTTACCGAATTTTTACCTGCATACTATTTACCGATTTTCAAATACTGAATCAGTAAAATTCGGTATTTAAGAATCAGTAAATAATGATTACCTACATTTGGCCCAAGATGTTTCCAAACGTATCATTGATAAATACGAATTGGAGCTCAGTATAGAGGTAGAATTGTGAAAGAGGTTTCAAAGTTTACCGTATTTGCCAACTTCGAAAGGTTAGTAAAGTTGAAATCACCTTAGAATATGAAGCTAATGCAGAAGGAGATTTTGTGATAGAAAAAAGTTCCAAAAACCTACAAAATGCTATTTTTTTTTACTAGGGAATTCTCATTGAAAACAATATGGGGACAATCTCACAGAAATGCTAGAAATGTCATCCACAGTTTAAGTTGTTAAGTTTGTCTCCTTTGCAAAAATGTACAGGTGGAACAGTAATAATGCAAACATCTAACATAATTTACTTCTTACATTTGCGCACTCGCTGGTGAGACTAAACAAATAACTTTCAACACCTAGGTAGTGTACATCTATGACCCTTTTGTAAGTTTGCAATACATTATGGTAAAATGTAGCACCAAAATTATAAATGTTTTAATTTGTGATTGATTTATATCTCAAGTTCCTTTTTTGTTAACCTTTACAGCTTGATTAAAAGATGCTTTGATTGGGCTATAATTTCCATGAAAATAACTGGCCACATCCTGGCCAATTACAACCCACTGCAAAGTACCAAGAAAAAGATAGGCTTCTCCTATATACAGTCCAAATATTTTCCACTGTGAATAAATGGTGCAAAACAAGGTACCATGGATGTGCAATACCTGTAGGTAATTTTGGTAATTTTGACGACAGAAGACTACTAGAGAGACAGAAAGATATCTGAATCTCAAGTAATCTGAAATAGAAAGTATCTGAACTTCACAATTAAATCGATATTTTGAGATGTGAGAAAATTGCGCCTCATTTGGGACTTCCAAGAATGTATTTCACTTGGTGAGGCTAGGCAGGAAATGCAAATAAAAAACTTTGCAGAAAGTGGGGAAACATCCAGAATTAGGTGTGGAAACATAAATTTCGAAACTTATTGACCACTCTAGTAATGGTTTGGTGATACCTCACCGAGATGTTACTGTACCTGATTCTATTAGGATATCCAGATGGGGTTGCATCACATCAGGAGCCTCCGAACTAACTAACAAGGCACTCATATTTTGATGGCCTAGCAGAAAAGTATAGAACAGAGTCAGTCACCAGTAATGGCAGTCATTCACTCAAACTTTACTGAACAGTTGCTTCTCCTTTCGTATAATGTTAAAACATTATGGCCTGATTCACAAACTGCATTTTCTAGTATGTTAAGAAGTACTACTTACATACTACAAAATGCAGTTCACTAACCTATGGCTGGGGACCACTGCTTTTACTTTCCATTCAGTTTAGACAACTCACTCCAGCACATAGGTATATGTGTTGGTAGTAAATGTGGGAGACACAAAGGGAAGTGACTGGAAAATGTTTTTTTAGCAAAATATAAGAAGGAGGGTGTTAGACCTATTAGTCTTATGGTGGTCTTTCCCCAAACGTTTTGCCTTAACCCTCCTGTTTTTGCTGAATTTGGTTTTGTTAGCCTTTGGACTCTGCACACTTTACCACTGTTAACCAGTCCTAAAGCGAATGTGCTCTCTCTTTTAAACATGGTGATATTGTTTTACAGCCACTTTCCACATTCAATTTACCTGTAAGTCCCTAGTAAAGTGGTACTACCTGTATCCAGGGCCTGCACATTAAATCCTACTAGTGAGCCTGCAGCACTGATTGTGCCACCTACGGTAAGTAACTGTTACCACTCAACTTTTAGCACAAAATACTTTTACAGCGGAACTATTACCACGCAGGACCCTTTACCACGAATACCTTTACAACGCATTACACTACAACGCAGATACTATTACAACGCATACCGTTACAACGTAAGTATAGGTAAGTTTATCTTTTTTAAAAAACATTTATTAGGGGTATTGGGTTTGGGTTTTGGGGTACAGGGGTATTTTTAGGTTTCAGGGTTGGGTTTGGGTTTTGGGGTACAGGGGTATTTTTAGGTTTCAGGGTTGGGTTTGGGTTTTGGGGTACAGGGGTATTTTTATGTTTCAGGGCTGGGTTTGGGTTTTGGGATACAGGGGTATTTTTAGGTTTCAGGGCTGGGTTTTGGTTTTGGGGTACAGGGGTATTTTTAGGTTTCAGGGCTGGGTTTGGGGTACTGGGGTATTTTTCGGTTTCAGGGCTGGGTTTTGGTTTTGGGGTACAGGGGTATTCTTAGGTTTCAGGGCTGGGTTTGGGTTCTGGGGTACAGGGGTATTTTTAGGTATCAGGGCTGGGTTTGGGTTTTGGGGTACAGGGCTATTTTTAGGTTTCAGGGCTGGGTTTGGGTTTTGGGGTATAGGGGTATTTTTAGGTTTCAGGGCTGGGTTTGGGTTTTGGGGTACAGGGGTATTTTTAGGTTTCAGGGCTGGGTTTGGGTTTTGGGGTACAGGGGTATTTTTAGGTTTCAGGGTTGGGTTTGGGTTTTGGGGTACAGGGGTATTTTTAGGTTTCAGGGCTGGGTTTGGGTTTTGGGTTACAGGGCTATTTTTAGGTTTCAGGGCTGGGTTTGGGTTTTGGGGTACAGGGGTATTTTTAACATATATATTTACAAATTAATAAAAAAAATAATATAATTAATAAAAATATTTAATAATAAAATAATTATTAATTAATTAAAATATTTAAATTATTATTAATTACATTATTTTAAAATATTATATACTTACCTATACTTACGTTGTAATGGTATGCATTGTAATAGTACCTGCGTTGTAGTGTAATGCGTTGTAAAGGTATTCGTGGCAAAGGGTCCTGAGTTGTAAAAAATGCGTGGTAATGGTATGCGTGCTAAAAGTATGCGTGGTATCAACATATATCCGCCACCTACCCATATAGTCTTTTATACATGTCTTAAGCCTGCCATTGCAACCTGTGTGTGCAGTTTTAAACTGCCAAATCAACCTGGCAAAATGAACTTTTTGTGAGGCCTAAAGGTCAGGGCCGGACTGGCTACCAGGCAGTTTGGAATGCTGCTGAGCAGGGGGCTGATTTCGTTCATAGAGTCCTGCGTGTGAAAAACGAAATTCGTTTTGCTTTAAATATTTCGAAGCACACGCAGGTCTCCATGAACGAAATCAGCCCCCACTGCAATTAAATCAGCCCTCAGCTCGGCAGCTTTCCAAACTGCCCGGTAGTCAGTCGGCCCTGCTAAAGCTTCCATTTTGAACATGTACTTTTAACTTTTACATGTCCTGGTAGTACACAACTCTTAAATACGTTTTTCCCTATTGCAAGATCTGCCTCTTCCATAGGATAACATTGGATTACCTTGTTACCCATATAAGGTATATCTTTCAATTTGGAACAGGCAGGAATCTCAAGTTTAGTCCCTAAAGAATTGTAATTTAAACCCATCCTTAATGTTAAATTACAAATTAAAAAATCCACTTTTAGGAAGTTGACATTTTCTTGCTTTAGCCATTTGGTGCCTGCAGCCTGTCTCTATGACACATGACTATGTGTAGTTCACAGTTGGGCTTTGCATATTCCTCTTAGAGAGCCACACTTAATGAGGAGCTTAGGTGTAACTCAATGGGCTATCATTGGCAAGATGGGAGGGAGGAGCTGGACCCAACCCCGCACACAGTTTAAATAGGCTGTGTCGTATCGCCACACAAAGGGCTGCATACCCCCAGTAGGGGCACCTGTGCATTTCAGGGCATGCCTCTAGGAGCTTCTCCCCACTTCAAAGGTACAACTGAGTATAAATACTGGACCTCAGACACCAACTCTTCAGTACATTTCTGGACCTGTGGATACCCTGCCTGGAATAATAACTGTGGTGGTGCTGAAAAAACTGCCACCTTGCTGGACTATTGCTCTGAAGGACTGTTGCCCTGCTGTGCTGACCTGCTGACCTTTTGCCCGAGTGAGAAGGACTGGACCTGCGTCTCTTGATCCCAGAACCCAGAGTGACTTCAAGTGCGAGTTGGCTGACTTCCTGATCTGAAGGCTCAGGATATAACAGGCTTCCAACAACAACCTGTCACCTGCGCCTGGATTCTGCCATCTGTGAGTCTACCCTGCCAAGTGGTGCCACTCTAGTCGTACGCTCTTGGAAGTGGGTTTAAGGGGCTCTGCTAGCCGCTGTGGATGCAGTAGAACTGATGCATGTTCTCTGCTGCATGGCGTAAACCTAAGCAGAAATATCACATCGCTGCTGCTGCATGTATTGGATATCACGCAAAGATCTACATCACATCACAGCCTAACACAACAGCCGCTTCCCAATGCATCCTCAGCTCAGCCACTTGCATTCCTCATTGACGGCAGCCTTGACGCTGACGACGAACTCCACATCACTGCCGTGCAGCTCCTCTGAACCGAAACATTGTCCTGACTGTATGAGCATCCTCGATGCTGGACTTCACGTCGCAAGCAACGTTGACAGATTCCTCAATGATGATGCAGGCCCTCACATCCCGGCCTCGCTGTATCTCGAAACCGATGCATTGCTTCAGCTGCATGGCGCATTGCCGACGTGGAGTTTCACAAAGCTCCACAAACCCGTATTTAAGGTACTCAACTGGCATACCTGGTCCATGTAGCCCTCCCATCCTCCATCACAGTTGGCCTGAACTTGTGACTTTGTCCCAGTATGGCGTGACCCGATAGCCACAGTTGACCTTTCTTGCTTTTTGCCACTATTTTCACTAAAATCTTAATTTTGCATATCTCTGGTTCCATTGATTAGATTTTTGTCATTGTAGTTTTATTTTATTTACGAAACAAAGGTTTATTTCTGTAACGTGGTGTGGGATCCTTTATGTGCGGTGCTTTCACTTTATTATTGTTTGAAGTGTTGCATAAATACTTCACACATTGTCTCTACGTTAAGTCGGACTGCTCTATGCCAATCTATCGGAGGGTTATGCCTCACCTTGACAAGGATTGTGGTTGCTGCTTGACCAGGTTGCACTCCTCAGATAACCAACAATCCAATTTTTTACAATAGTATGTATCAATTTGAATAAGTCATGGGTACTGTAAACATGCTCTGCTGCAATCTTGCTATGCATATCATTGAAAGAATGGTATATACACAATCATTGAAATGTACTCACAGGTATTGACATATTTCCTTATAATACATTCAAAAGTTACTTTGCTCAAGTGGATCGGGTTAATTACCCAAGTCCTATATGCACTGTTCTTCCAGTATTCAAATATCTTATAGCACTACAGTAGATCTAGAGAAAATGGTAATCAAATGTGAAGAATGAATGCATACACATTTTCAATATTTTCAGATCAAAAATAAATATTTTGTAATCATTTATTTATGTTGTCATTAAATATTCCTTTCTAAAATAATAAACTTCAGAAAATGTCTCTGTGCTTTCCCAAAGGGAGATCTCCATCTCCTTGGAGATGGTTTCAGCCTCAGTGTCAGACATGTTGGGCAACTAGGCGGAACATGAAATAAGTTACTTGTAGTAACTTCACTGTCACAACTACGATCGTAGGAGACTCCATCCTTGGATTTGAGGGGCTCAAGACTTGTCAATTTACAACTAAATGTAAAGCTCCACTCAGAAAGGGTGAGCAACAAAAACGTGGAGATGTGTAGGAGTAACTATAAACTGTAAATATGAATAAACATAAGTAAATATACATATGTATATTTACCTTTGTGAATCAGGTCACCAAGTGGGAGCTCTCTGCACATGCAAGAGATGGTGGGTGGAGGTGTCAGTCAATAGGTTTGTGAATTGCATTTTGTTGTACGTGAGCAGAACTAATGTAGTACTATGAAATACAAAATGCAGCTCACCAATCAGCCCAGTAATCTTTCATGCACTAAACTGGCAAAAGTATTTTTATACCTCCTGTTTCCCCAGACATGCCTACTTCTAAGAATTTGATGTTGTTTGAATGACATCTTGGGCATTTTTCCTGATGGTGCATAAACCTTTGATGTATTATCCTCTCAAACTTTGCAGTTGTTTTAAAACTAGTAAATCTGCATTGGTTATTGTACACTACAGTTGCGAAATGAAAATGTTACACTACATGGGTCTTATTTACAAAGATACACTTACACATCTTACACATTCAGTTTTGTGAATTCCAAACAAACAAAACTGAAGTGCTGCACAGCACAGAATGTAATTCAGAGGGTCTAGTCAGTTTCAAGAAGGCACTACACATTTCCGTATTATTCCCCAGCCAAAACAGTGGTAGGTGACATGCTTACACACAAACACACATTGCCACAGCATGCAGCACCTGCAACATGACCAACTGTTTCTACTCTAAATTCAGAAAAGCCACATGGGGAATGGTCACTTCGCAAATTCCACTGTCAGTCATATATTTCCAGAAAGAAGTACCAGCGACAACCAGAGTGGAGTCCCTAGATTGTGAGGCTGCCAGAGAAAGAGTGGAAGTGTGTGAGAACCATATTATAGCAGCCCTGTGGCCAAGGAGATCAAAGGCTGAAATGGCAATATGTGGGCTTCCAATTGCACCATTCGTATGCTTGTAATGGGAGAAACAGATTGTGAACGACACTCGCACAGACAGATGAGGGCTGACCCAAAGACCCTTTCTGTATGTGTATGTATGCAGAGTTTTTTTAACTTATTTTCTTTTCTTATTAGAAAGGGAGGCAGACATTTGTTTCTACCATCCTTAGTGTGTCAAGGAAGTAATATTGATCAGAAGAATCCCCTCTCTAACTCGCTTCAAAAAGGAGGCCAAATCATTCCTCATGAGCAAATATCTTGTTTAAACTTGGCCTCCACCACCATCACGGCGCTGATCTATAGCCATCTATCGCCTCCCTCAGATTATCTAACTCACCCCATCAGAAACCAGGGGCCTTATCGCGAACATTGGTTAACGTAATCCGTAAATATGTTATGCCATCTTGATTATTTAGATATTTATTCTGTAGAGATGTGCCCTATCTCCCTTATGTACCCTGCACCCTGCCCTCCTTCCTTCGATCCGTAACTGGATGATGCTATGCCTTCTCTGTACATGACTGTGTTTTTCCTGTAAAGCGCTCTGATACCCTAACGGGTCAAGTTCGCGCCCTATAAAACACATAAATAAGTAAATAAATACATAAAATACAAATCTTCAACTCCCAGGGACTAATAGTAAAACCTGGGCAGGTGGGGAAAATCTGTTTATGTGATGTATTTGCCCTAGGTAAATTACAAGGTGACTTTTAGAGACCATGCACACATTTCCGTTTCTTAAAAGCAAAAATTGAGTTTTGTCAGAAAAAGATAGAATTTAAATTGAGTGTGTTAACCCAAAATGGAAAGTGCATGTTTGATTAAAAAAACATGCATGTTGAGAAACTGATATGCTGCTGTTTGAAAACTAAACAATCCAACACACATTTAAGCTGCCCTTTGAATGATAGTTCACATGGAATTGGGGATATTTCACTTTTAGCATTTCCTTTATGCTGTGGTTGTAATTTCATTTGTCATGTGGAGGCATTTAATTATGAAAAGCATTTCCTGACATTGTTAGCAACCCCATCTTATACTTTGGGGTGGTTGGTGTTCTACTACAATATTGCATTTTACATTTTTTCCAGCCAAAATGTTGTATCCAGAACAAAATATCCTGAAGGTAAGTATATATAGGTAATTATAGATTTATTTACATCCATAACATTCATATTTATTTATTTATGTACATCTTGGCATCACTCAATATTGTGACAAATATCTAAGTGTTCACGACTAGTAATCCTGGAAGTTTGAATTAATTGATTAGAGTACCTCTCATTATAGAAAACATTGGAAGGCCACTGGTTTACGAAGGGACCATAACAAGAGCAACAGATTTGTTGTTACAGGAGAATTCTCTATTCGATCTATTCTGGAAACCTTTTACCCAGAATAAGGGATTAAAAAACACACAAGGGGGAAACACCGAATAAGAGAAAGTCTGAATACTGTGACAAAGAGAGAACCAAGGAACCTGCACAGTGAGATAAAAGATGGGAGTGTTTAGAGGTGGATTAGAAATGCATATGGTGGAATCAAGACTATGCAGCCTTGGTAGTCAACACGCCAACCAGGGGTGTAGCTTCAGGGGGCTGTTTGGGGTTTTACACCCCCCTGTACATGTATTTTCTGACAACTAGTTGGGTCCAGGTGTTTTCAGTTGGGTATGGTGAGATGTCTGTCGAATTTCACCAGAAATTGTTCCATACACACAGATAAAAACGCACACACACTCTCACCCTTTCTCTTTTGAAATTCCTCAGAAATGTTGGTTCTTTTACAAATATTGTTTTCTCTTTTAGAGCTCCTAACAATTTGCATTCTTTTCACTTTCCACTGCCTCTCTCATGCACCCTGCTTGCCATACACTGCATTAAACATTATATGCCAGCCTGATTGTCGGAAAATCTGAAGCTTACCCCCCCCAATCTTACTGACCAAGTGATGCCCCTGATGCCAACATTTAATAGCAGCAGACGGCCGCAGACTTCTGATCAAAGCTTTGGGCCCTGTCCATACATGCCAACCCCCCCTTCCCAATTAAGGCGAGAGACTACCGATGTCAAGGCTGGTCTCCCACCTCTTGATTCCTGCATTCAAAACCTGTTTCCTCTGCGGGCTTCAGCTAACTGGGGCTGGTATTGTGCAACTTTGTGAATGCACAGCCAGTAACCTGCTCCTGCAGCCAGGGGCGGCCTTAGGCATGTGCAAGCTGTGCACCTGCACAGGGCCACCAAACCCCAGGGGCCACCACACCAATATATATCCTTAATATATTAATCATCTGAGGATGGATACATATTTGCATGGCGGCCCCTGGCAGGGATTTGGCGGCCTCCGGCTCTGTTCCACCTTCCTGAGCTCCGGGGTGCTGGACCCCCTCTTCCGGGGCCCCCTACCTACGCTCCCTGCCCAGGGCCGCCATGAGCCTAGAGCCGCCCCTGCTGCAGCCCAGTGCACAACACTTGTAACACCCTCTCTCTGCCCTGCCATTGCGCTTTCTCCGTGTTCTCTGATAGGTTAAAAAGGGAAACGTACATTTGGGTTTCTAATATCCGATCCTGTAACAGCACACTTGCAAATCCCATACGTGAGAGTAACCTGATTCAGGCCCCCAATAGAAGTCAATGGGTGAAATTCATTCTCCTGATTTTGTTTTAGAAATCTCCCACTTTTCTCTTCTAAAATGTTGGCATGCATGCCTATCGCCTCTTCTTTTACAAAGTAAGCAACGCTCAGCCACCAATCACTCACTCAAAGTCTTAATCTAACATAGTGTTAATTATTATCAGCAAGAGACTGCTGTCTAATAGAGCTTCCTGGCCATCTTATTCTCTCTCTCTGCAGTTTTCCCTTGAACAGCAGCACTTCATATCTCTGTATTTCATTCATTCGCCGAGGGATCCCAGCTCATGATGTTTCTGCTCTTTTGCCATTTCCCCAAATGCCAGCCGGCTTTTTGAAGTGTCTGTCGAAGGTAAGAAAAACAGAGGGCTGACAGAAAACCTGGTAAAACCCCTCTGTTACTATTAATACCTAAAATTATGACCACAAAACAAAAGCGTTGCTTCTCTGTCCAACGTGATGTCTTTTTCATGCTGCCTCCGTGATGGCCAAATAATTGGTTGTTCACTTGTGTCCTTGTCTCCCCCGACAGTTGCACAGATGCCCTGAACAATGCTCCAAATACTGCTTTCAAAGGGGGTAAATCCTCATTAATCATTCCTGTCTGACAGCTCCAGGGAACACCTGCATCTGGCGCTGCGCACCGCGCGGGCTTCTGGGAAATGGATTTGAAAGAGGCTGTGCAATTCAAGTTCTGGGAGTAGACTTTAGAAACAAAGAGGGTCGTAAATTCCTTCTCACTCTGGGGCTCTCCTTACTCAGTTTCTAAAATTAGATACATGCGTGTGAGATTAACAGCAAGAAACATCCTAGATTAATCTATCAGACAGTGTGCATGCCACAGTTGTCCTGTGAGAATAGCTGGTAATTATTGGCGTAGAAAAGCTGAAAAGATGTACAGTAAAAGTGTCTTATCAAAAGGGGGGGTCATACTGTACTTCGTATTCCGTGGCACTATTTTGGAGTCCTATCATGAACAGGGCGCACTTGTGATAAAAAAAAATTACGCACGTCTGAACGTTTGCGCACGCGCAGTAGTGTTTCATTGATAAATATGACTAATCATCACGTTACGCATGTCATCTGCTGTGGTAATGTAGATGGCCATATATATATATATATATTTAATTCGCTAGTTATATGAGTCTATTCCTACGTCAAGGTATGGCAAAACATGTTTTGTAATACTTTTAGGCAGTGTTTTTTCAGTTAGGAGAAATTAAGAACGATGGGTTGTCCAGGAGCAATTGTTCAAAACAGTAACATCTTAGAGACGTGTTTCACGAATCAGAAACTATCCACAATTGGAATATAAAAAAATTTACTTGATTGAAAAGCACTGCTTTAAATTAGTGAATACCATGCTTTTTACCACATTCTCTGCTAGAAACAACTATAAAATGTGCACTGTCTGTTAAAAAATGCAATATCTAGCTTGCACAAATCATAGTCAAGAGCACAGATACAGCCTACTGAGAAGGCGTATATAAATTACAAAAACATGGCTGGGCATTGTAGCGTCTTCCCAGATGGGTTACCCACCAATGAATATGCCACACACAGAGCTTTGTATCACACTTCTTTATTTATCTGTGTGTACTGCAAACTCAACATTCTAATGCAGCCTTCACTGTAATGCACTCAATTCATTATGTCATCACTCTACGGAGTTCATTAGGAGCCATAAGGGTTCCGTCATTGTTAATTCACAAGACGCTACATCTCCCCATCTTTTAAACAAAAATGTACCAATTTTACAAATCATGTACACATATATACATTTAAATCTATTTCATTATTCTCTTTGACGCTGTTAATTGTTTGACCTGAACGTGTTGTCTTTCCTTCACCATGGAGATCTGGTGAGCTATGAATCAAATGGCTAAAGTGAGAAGAGCCTCTGGTAATAGACTTCCTATAGTGACAGGCAGTCACCATGTGTCCTTTAGTCAACACCACTTGGAAAGGTTCTGCCTCAAAGGGAGCTTTAGATTTACTTTTTCGCATTTGCTGTGTGAGCGCGCTGTCTCCTTTCTGGAAGATGATGTTTGTCTCATGTTGTCTTTGGTCAGCATGTGTTTTCATCTTTTGTTTCTGAACAAGTCCTTCTTATGAATTGCATTCTCATCTCTTTCTATCTGATTGGTCCACTGGAGTATCTTGGTGGTCATTGTCTCCCGAACATCAATGTTGCCGGACTTTCACCAGTGGTCGAGTGAGGTGTTGAACAGTAAACTTGCAATGTAGAGTTTAACCCCATTTTCAAATTGAGCTTTTCAAGTGTAGCTAGCAGCACAGCTTTCTTTAGTGTACTCATGAATCTCTCAACCAGACAACAGAGAAGTGTCCTTTTTATGCTTTATTCTCAGATGCTCTAAGAAGTCTTTGATCTCCAGACTATTAAAAGACGGACCAATGTCAGATTTTAGTATGGCTGAAATACCTACCTCATGTTGCAAAGTTGCCCTTTAATTTCTCAATGACTCGTTCTTGAGTGGTGGATGAGAGATCCTTGAGTAATGGAAATCGTAATTATTCGTCGACACTCACCATTAGGTGATGTCCATTGTCGAGTGGATAAAGAAATGCAATGCCTATTCTCTCCCAGGCATGTTTCAGGAGCTTCAACATTTTTAGAGTGTGTTGAGTAACTTTTGTAAATAGGAAGTGGCATAGATGACAGGTCTTTACCTTCTTCTCAACTCACTCATCGAGATATGGAAACCAGACTCAGTCTTGGAGAGCTCGTTTTGTGGCAACGATTGCCCTATGGTCTTCATGGGTCACTTCAACATTTTTCTGCCTCAGACTCTAAAGAATCAAGATTCTCAACCCTCACACTATAACTCCTTCTTGAGTTATGGACATCTCATCTTTGACATTTCTGAATTTTTTCAATATTCACCATCACTGTCGAGAGGTCAAGTGTGCTGGTTCTATGACTGATGTGTAATTATGCAAAAAACAAGATTGGGGATATAGGAGTGACCTCTTGAATATCCTTACTCTCTTGTTGTTGATACATGATGTGTAATTATATCTTTCAACCTTAGCATGTTACAATCATTACTTGTGGCAGAAATAATCTGGGCTAACAAAATGGCCGCTTGTGTGTTTTATTTTAATATGAAGTTGTCCTAAGCTTCAGCTGACTTGGATGGAGGGCCTTAACATTGAATGGGCATTCTGGCAATGCAGTCAGCAGGGTCCCGGTCCTTTCCTGGCAAATGCACAGTGTTATAATTGTACCCTTGCAAGGAGGCATCATGGCTTTTTGCTTGGCAAATATTGTTAGTAAAGCTTGATGATCAGTTACCTGCATAAAAGGCTTTCCCTACAGGAATACATGGAAGTGTTCACATGCCCATACTATGGCTAAACTTTCTTTTTCATGTTTTGGGGAAGCACGTTCTGGTTGGGATAAACCTCTACTCGCATTCAACACAATATGCCTTCGAGTATTCCGGTGTCTGCTCTGATGTGCAAGGATAGCACCTAACCTCACTTGGCTTGAGTAAAAAAAAAACTCTGTATGAAGTTTTGGATTGAAATAAGCCATTTCAGTAGCATTCTCAATGGCTTATTTGATTTTCTTAAATCTGTCTTCACATTCATGGGACCACTGAAAGGAAACATTCTTTTTGTCAACTCTCTCAATGGAGCACATATAGTGGCAAAGTCTCTTATATATCTAGAACAGTAGCTGGCCATCCCAAGAAACATTTTGTGGGGGTTCAGCATTTGACAGTTCTTGCACTTTAGCAGGATCTGGTGTAATACCCACATTAGAAAAGATATGTCCAAAGAATTTTAGCTTTGTCTTAGAGAACTCATATTTTCCTTCATTCACAGTCAAACCTGTTTCCACATGTAAACAACATACTTGTGTAAGAGGTTTTTCATGTTCTTTTTGTGTAGCTCCGAAAACCAATATGCCATTGCTGTAAATGAACATATTCATGGCAGGTTGTAGGATATGTTGAATGACGTCTTGAAAAGTTCTGAAGCAAATGACACAAAAACGTGTTGCCTTCGATGGGGGGCAAGATGGCAGCTGCTACGGAGGTCGTGTGAGTTGCTTGTGGACTGCTCCTCCATAGCTCCTCACCTGCGATCTTTTCACCCGTCTTTGAATTTTGAAAGACTATCCAAGTTTCTCTGTTGGCGGGGGCAGTGCTTTTGTGGTGTTCCCGGACCCTGGTGTGTTCGGAACCTACCTGAATGTTCTTGACTCTTGTGTGGCGTGGTGCGGAGCTCAGCGTTCTCGGCAGGCTGTTCAGACATAGCGGCGTAGTGGGGCGGAGCGAAGTAAGTGGAGCAGCGGAGCACAGAGCAGCCTGCAGCGGAGAACACCCGGAGTGGATCGGCGCCGCTCTTTCATTGTGGTTGCAGCTTGGATTGGGGCTGGAATGGCCCCAAAAAGGGGAGGGGCAAAAGCCCATGGGGCTACACCTTCTGCCACGGCTGCGGCTGCAGCGGTAACAACGGTAACTAGTGAAGGGGTAGACATATCTAAGGTGGCACCTCAAGCGGAGATATCCAGCGCCTCGCAAATGGATCACGGTGGTAAAACTGGCACCGAAAATGGCCGGCGGCCAGTGGAGCAGGTATGGGACGTCTCGGGGTCAGGTAAAAGCGCTGGTCCTGCTGCCCCAGGAGTGGAAAATACAACAGTGGAAAACGGCAAGAAGGGGCTGCAAGATACTCCGCAAAAAGATTGTATAGTGCCCGCAATTAAAAAATAAAAATGGCAATAAGAGGTAAGCCGGCGGGGGTTCTAGTAGGTCTTGGAGAGAGCTCCGATTTGCAGGGCGGGTCACTAACTGTGGGTGAGGATATATCAGTTAGATCAAACATAGATAATAATGGGCGTACTATGCCAGAAAAGTTTAACGATGCGGACTCCGCCGGGTCAGGTGGCAAATTTTACTCCATGTCGGATCTCTCAATAGTATCGGAGAATGTCAATGAAAATAACAACCTGAGTGCAGCCAGTGACTGGGGGGATGACATGGAGTCACACCCAGAAGATGATAATTCCTGTCTGGAGCGATCTGTGAATCAAGAGACTGGGAGAAGAATGCAAGAATTTGGAGAATATTTGTCGAATGAGAAGATGACAGTACACCGCCTGAACAGTCTGCTCAGGCGGGATTTAATGCTAACAAGCCAGGGGAGGCTGGTGGAGAGGTTACGTTGAATACAGTCTACAAGGTCATTATGGTCCACAGGGAGGAGACAAAGGCGCAAGGTCTGCAAACACAGGGGGCAGTGCGTAAATTACAAAACACAGTACGCCGCATTGCAAAGTCCTGTGTAGAAATAACAATAAGGGTTGTGGAGGCGGAAGAGCGTATTTCTGGCGTAGAGGACTCATTGGTAAAGCAGCAGTCTTCTATTGTGGCTTTACAAAAAACCAAAGTGGACATGAATTGGAAATTAACAAATCTGGAAAGCAAATCGAGACGCAATAATCTTCAATTTTTGGGTATCCCTGAGAACAAGGAAGGGCAGGATTTGAGACAATCTGTTGTTGAAATGTTTAAGGAGGCCTTCCCTGACTTGAAAGATTGGAACGGGGAGACTGAGGTTATCAGGGCACATAGATTCCAATTTGTTCAACGCGGGAGAGCGGGGGTGCCTGGGGGGGGAGTTGAATGTACAGTCTAGGGCAATTTTAATCTGCCTGAATAACTATTTGCTGCGTGAGGCAATATATGATCTTGCTCGGCCAGATAGGCGTCGGTCTGGTAAAGGTTGTGAGTTTTTTGTGCGTCCCGATTTGTGCCCAGCCCCTGTGCAGCAAAGGTGGAGATTGTGGCAGTTAATATCAGCTTTTCAGGCCAAAGATGGGCAGGCCTTCCTTTGAAATCCAGCTAAATTAAAGGGGATCTATAAAGAAAAAACCCAGTTCTTTACGTCAGAGATTTCCGCGCAAGATTTCCTGAAGACAATGGGCAGTCAATAAGTATATGTTATTTGTTCCTTCTAATCTTAGCTTGTTTTTTTTATCTTTTTTTTTTCCTCTTTCAAAATATCATTAATATGACTAAAATATTAGGATACAAGTGGTGTGCACTATTCAGTCAGTATTGTATACGCCAGTATGTGAGTCTTCGTTTTGGGAATATAAAATTTCGTAAGTGTCGTAACTAATATTTTTTGTGATTAATAAGCTAGCACATTGGCAACTGAAAGAGTGTTCATTATAATGGACAAACTTGATTGAGACGGGCAGTTCGCGGGCGGGGGTGCGGGGGGGGCAGTTCACAAACACTCCCCATTAATTGAGGACATGGTCCTTACGTCCTGCTTTGGGTGGATGGGGAGGGTAGGAGTCGGAGTGGAGGGTCAGGTGGGGTGGGGGGTGGTATGGGTCTGGGGAGAAAAAAAATAATCCACGAGGACACTTTCGTGCGATATGGGATAAATAGGGGTCTATGGCACATGTTTTATCGGGTTAAACGTGCAGTGGTTATAAATAGCGGATAAAGGTATTAGACTAGGGTCTTTGAATGTCAGGGGCTTAAACCATCTTAATAAAAGGCAGCGGGTGGCGAGCGAGCTGCAGATGCTTCAGTGCGATCTGGTATGTCTCCAGGAAAACCACATAGCATGGGCCAAGAGAAAACTAATATTGGAACTGGGGTACATGGTATTGGCTTGCACTGAACAAGCCATTACATCAAGGAGTGTTGCTATTCTGGCGAAAAAACACATTGTTGGCACAGGTAGAACATTAACTGATAAATATGGGAGATGGGCCATAGCTGAATGCATCTTTTGGACGTATTCATCTAGCCTCTAAATTTGTAGAAAATGGGAATTATAGATACACAGGGAGAAAGCCAAAAGTATTCAAGGCACTTCACTCTTTGGTAGAAGCGCATGGTTTGGTTGATGTTTGGGCTACTCTGAGGGGAGACGAGCCAGGGTACACCTTCTATTCTTGTCCACATCAAAAACTTGTGAGATTGGACTATTTTTTTGCTCCGAAGTATCTATTGAAGGATGCCCCCGATTTCAAGTTTACCCAAGGGTTACTTCTGACCACGGTACTTTGGTATTAACTCTAGCATGTACCCGGATAGCATCAAAGACACAAGGTTTTTCGTTTGACAGGAAATTATTGTTGGATGGAAAGTTTGTTTCTCATATGAATGAATGGATAGCAGCCGTTTTTCGGATCAACTGGGGTAGCACGGGAACAGGGTGTGTTTGGGATGCTTTTAAAGCTGCATTTAGGGGGTAAGCTCTTAGCTTTGGTTTATATTGGCAAAAACAACTTTGGACCATCTTACAGGAATTATATCAGGATCTGACAATGGCAGAAGAAAAGCTCATACAGGGTATACATGGTGGCTCAGATATTTGTGACCTCTCAACAGAAGTAGCCAGGTGCAAGGCCAAAATTAACCTCCATTGGAGTCAAGCGGCAGATAAGAGATATTTAATTAAGCAAAAACTGAATTATGAATAAGGGGAGGCAAGTGGTCGGTGCTTGGCACAAAAACATAGAGCAAAGGAAGCGGCTCAGAGAATTAGTTCAATCCTTGACTGCAGGTGGAACTGTGTGGAAAATGAAGCTGGGATATTGGAGGTTTTTAAAGATTTTTATGAAGCATTGTATTCAGGAGAAAAGTATGACTGCTAAAAGGGTGAACTCCTGATACAGTGTTTTTGTGAGAATAATCTGGATGATTTAGAGGTGGAGATGTTGGAGGCCCCTATAACTATGTGAGAACTAGAGAGAGCCATAAAAGAGCTAGCATCTGGAAAAGTGGCAGGGCCGGAAAAACTTCCGCTTGAGAGCTGTAAGACTTTTTTTGGAGTCCTGCAGGAGGATATGTTGCCTACATTCAAACAAGCTCACACTGGTGCATCTCCTTCAACTTGGGATGAGGCCAGTATCGTTGTATTAAAAAAAAAAGATAAGCCAGCTGAGCACCCGGCCTCATACCACCCGATTTCTCTTTTGAACGCTGACGGTAAAATATACTCAAAAGTTCTAGCGACTAGACTGGCGGGAGTTATAACACCACTCGCTTCAACCCGACAACATGGATTTATCCCTAAATGCGGTACGACGAATCACGTCAACAAAGTAATAACACTCTTGGAAAATACTAACTGTAGCGGGGAGGCGTTCAGCCTTATTTTACTAGACGCCGAGAAGGCTTTCGACGGCGTTACATGGGGATTCCTGTGGGCAGTGATGTTGCGCCGTGGGTTTAGGCAACAGTTTTTATCTTCTTTGCAAACACTATACTGACAGCTAGTTGCCAGGATTTGTATTATGGGTCTTGAGACTAAACCTGTGTCAATAACACGCGGGACAAGACAGGGGTGTCCCTGTTCCCCATTACTGTTCTCTTTATATATAGACCCATTTTTAAAAATGCTAGAAAATAGCCCCAGGATTGAGTCAGTAACGCTACAGCAAGAGCAATATCATGTTTTTGCATATGCCGACAATGTGGCCATAGTAACAACTAACCCTGCAACAGCTATTTCCGAAATAGAGCAGTTGGCGGTATAGTATGATGCAGTATCTGGCTATAAATTAAATTCATCAAAGACACAAACTTTATGTGCTAATACAGGGGCATTTGTGGATCAAAGGTTCTTGCAGGAGGTGGATTATTTGGGGATTAGGAACCGGGTCTGTCTGAGTGCAATGGTTAAGTCTAACTGGGGCGGTTGGTGGGGGGTGTCCGTAAACAATTGGAGTGATGCGAGTGTTTACACCTATCCATGGTGGGAAGATGCAACGTTCTTAAGATGTTGATCTTGCCAAAAATATTATATTTTTTTAGATTGGTGCCTTTGGAGATTTCGCGAGCTAATCTTGCTCTATTACAATCTGTATGTGTCAGATTTCTTTGGGCTCAGGGCAAAGCACGAAGAGCGATGCAATATATGGTTTTGCCTCAGGAGCAAGGGGGCTGGGCTGTCCCGGACTTCACGCTGTATTATTATGTCTGTATGTTGCAACATATGAATATATTACTGACGGGGGTAGGCCCAACTGCTTTGGCTGAATCTACTTCTATCTATCATATGCTGCTGGCAGCGATGCAAAAAATCGATTGTTTGTTAATGTGGACTGGAGCTATTACAAGCGCACAAGGTTCAAAGTTCTTATTGCAGCTTATAAAGTATGGACAGCGTTCAAGAAGTATGAGGTGGAAAGGGTGTCTTGGTACACTTCGTTATATGCAACCACCCTTCTCCCACCAGTATTTTGCGATCGGGTGGAAGTCAACTGGAGGGCTAAAGGGGTGAGCATTGTTGGAGATCTATTTGTTGACAATGGACTGAAGTCCTTTGACCAGTTAAGGGATCAATTTCATTTGCCTCGGGCTGATTTTTTTAAATATTTACAAATTTGTGATTTCTTGATGAAAACCCTATGGAAAATTCAAGTTAATCCCCTGATTGAGGCGGTGAGGAAAGATGCACAGATTGGTACACTCTATACCTTAATGCTGGGTATAATGGCTAATTATTTGGAAACCCAAAATCGCAAATGGGATAATCGACTGGGGTGTCAGGGCATACAGGTGGAGCTTCTATAGATTTGGCGGAATGATTGTTTATGTCTGCAAATCTCTATGCCCAACACTATAAGACTATTTTTGACTTATACTACACACCAGCCAGAATATCTAAATGGGGGGAGTTAACGAGGGAAAGAGCTTTCGCTGTGGGACTGAAGCTGCCGATGTGGTTTATGTTTTCTAATTGTGCGGACATTTAAGCACACTGTTTGGACATATGGAGAAATTCTTAGCCGAGATTTTGGGTAGGCCTGTACGATTGTATGGCACTCAGGTATGGCTGGGGGTGGAGATGGGATCAGTAGCGGATAAACTACTCAGTAAATACTTATATCTGATCTTTCTTGCCACAGCTGTTGCTAGGCTTTGTATTGCATCAATGTGGCTATCTTTCGAGGCATGGAGGGCAAGATTTTTGGCAATGTTTAATATGGAACACAGCCTCTATGCTCTGAAAGGCAGATGGAAAATGAAACTAAGTCATCAGATTTGGGGGGCAGTCGTGACCTATTTAGAGCTATAAATGTGCTGTCTAGGTTATGCTGTGTTTTTTTCTTTAGAATGTTTTTTGCTTTTGAAAGACTGGGTGTTTTGCGTGTATATGTCATCAGCCCTACACTCGCAAATCTACGGTTATAATGGTTTGATGTACTATCCTCTGCTATGATGCTGTGATTTTCTGTTTCGATTTTTCTGGTTCTGTTTTCTTTTTTTAAGTATATGCATTTCTTGTGTACTCATGGATTATCAATAAAAAATACTTAAACAAAAAAACAAAAAAATTAGGGCCTGATTTATATCTTGGCGGATGGGTTATTCCGTCAAAACAGTGATGGATATCCTGTAGGCTGAAATTGAACTCCCTTTATATTCTAATGGATTTATATTTCGATGGATGGGATATCCATCACCGTTGTGATGGAGTAACCCGTCTGCCAAGATCTAAATCAGGCCCTTAGTCTTTTGTAGCGAAACAGACAAACATGTGTAGAAAAGGTTGTGCTGTACCTGCGATTTTCTTCAAGTTTCACCTGATGATCACTTTTATTTAAATCAAGGTGAGAGAAGACCTTTGCATCATTCAGTTGCATTAGTATGTCATGAATGTGTTGAATTGATGTTGTTTTGTTCAATTGGCTTGTTTGCCTGATTCCTTTTAAAGCATATGCGTACCATTCCTTCACTGTTCTTTTTGGGCACTATCACGATGGGAGAAACACATGGTGATGGACCAGTGGAACACTTAATTATTTCATGCTTAACTAACTCTTCAAATTCCTTTTTAACAGCATCTTGCAAATGAAAAGCAATGTGCTTATGTCTCTGAGCAACATGATGGATGCCCTTATTAGTATGTAACTTTACTTTTATAGCCTTAAGCTTTTTCAAATAGTGAAACAATGAAGGGAACTGGTTTACTATTTCATGGTGAGCATTAATGTTGTAGTTCACGGAAATCAGTCCCATGTCAGCAGCTATGCTGAAACTTAGTAAACAGACAGTCAACGCTGTCCCTTGAAGGACCTGGGTGGGTGCTTGCACCTTTGTTTTCTTATGTTTTATCATGGCTTCAAATGAACCTTGACTTTTAAAGTACATCGATACAACCCATGTATACACTTTAGTTCTCAACGGCTTAAGTTGTGGTAAGGAATGCAATTCATTAATTTTTCCTCAAGTATAATATTTATCGACACACCACTGTTGAGGATAAAAGGTATCAAACAACCATTTACTTTCAACATCGTTTTCGGACAATGTTTAAATGACTGTGGTGCTTTGGCATGCTGACTTCCTCTGACTGAGATTTTTTTCACATGCGGCCAGTCCAATATGCGCAGGCTATTCTGAAGTAAACATCAACATGGCTCAATAATTTTTTTCATTTTCACTTAATACTGATATGGAATAATTGTTTGATGATGATTTAGATGACGATTGACTTCATTCAGTGTTGATTTGTCGTACCTGATGTCTCTGCTGGGCCGTGTAGGTGCGCGCAAAATGTTGGTTCTGGACTATCTGGCTGCCATTTTGTCTTTGCACCATGACGCACTTGTTTGTCCCTTTGCTTTGCACACTGTCACAAAATGGTTTTCCTTCCCACAGCCGTTACATATCTGTCCAACGCCAGGACACTTGTGGGTGGAAACAAAAATCCACATTTAAAACATAACTTCTTTTTACGTAGAGACATTGCTTTGTGTCTTTCAGTCTTTTGCTTTGGCTTGCTTTTCACACTCATGACTGATACATTTGGGTTGCCTTCAGCCTACATGTCACCAGCATGTTGATTGACATGCTCCTCAGCTCTAGCAGCACTCATTCCAGACTCAAAGTTTCTCTCAGCATTCACCATCTGAATGAATCTGACAATCATCCATTAAGTACCCTGAGACATAGGACCTTTTCCCCATTACATTCACTGAACTTACAGTGTTTGATGAGTGTGCCAAGCCTCTCTACAAATTCATCTAAGATGTCGCCATCTTTCTGTAGTTCTTGACTGAAAATATATCTTTCACAATGGGGCATTGGATTGAACTTACAGAGGCTGGACGTGGCGGTGTTTTGACCAGCTTATTCACTCTGAGACTCTGTGACATACTGGCCTCTTGATCATACTTGATAATGACTAGAAACATGGTTTTCTTTTTGGTCTTCATCGGAACAACAACCTGTAACTATTCCAAAACCCTCACTGACTTTCACTCTTCAGGAACTGTGGACGGCTCCATAAGCACAACCTCAGGCACTTCTACTTGGGGTGCTGTGCTCAGCACTGTGGTATGACGACACTCTTGAATTTCTTTTGGTAAGCAGACAACTGTTTTCTTGCATCTAGACCATTTTGCTTCTGGCATTTCTGTGCTCTTGCCTACAACTAGTTGACCTCTGCCACGCAGCACTTGCAATCGCAGCGTTTTCCTTGTCTTGGCTGTTGCTTTGTACTTTTTGATACCAGGTTATTTTCGGCTTTGTAGAACTTGCAATTAAAGTGTTATCCTTCTTTTGGCGTTGCCTTGTACTTTTTGACACTAGGTTGATCTCCCCATAGCAGCCCTTGCAATCATCACTCCGTATTGTTTATGGCTCTCTATTTTGTAGTAGCTCTGTAATTTTATGGATGGCCTGACCAACACGTTCTCGACCAACAATGTGTAGGTTCTCTGTGAATGCTTTTATTTTCAACTGCTTCACTGCGGCTGAAACTGCATTTCGACTCCACATGCATTCAACATTGATTCAGTACTTCGACGATGGCACATCTGGCATGCATGAGCAGGTTGCTTGGACCACGACAAACTCTCTGAGAGAGAACTGTCAATCTTCGGCTTACTTATCCCCTATCTTGTAGCCATTTGTTGAGTCTTCCTGGTCGGGGTACCTGCCAATGACTACGCCCCACACAGAGTTTGGTATCACCCACCTTTATTTGTCTATGTGTAACAGCTAACTCAACATTCTAAAGCAGCCTGCACTGCAATACACTCAATTCATTACATCACAGCTCTGAGGAGTTCATTGGGAGCCAAAAGGGTTACGGCATTGTTTACTCACAAGGCACTACAGGCACTAACCGATTTTGTTTTTACTCCCACACATTGCACTTCACTAGGTCCAGTTATTTGCACTTCAATAGTATCAGTGCTATTTATGTATCAGATATTTTGTGAATATATTTGCTTTTCTTATCTTGAATAATGTCTTTGATTTATTTCTCTTATGTGCACCCCTGACAAAAGTAGCACGTTATTATGATAACTGTACTAAGTTTTCATCCACACATCTAAACAAAACAAGCATTGACATAGCTAATAGATCTGGCTTCACTGTGATAGCGCACACAAACACAGGCTTATGCACATATACAAAGGCAATTTGTGTTATGTCTCTCTATAACCTGTCTCTTTCTGCTCCTCATTTGGAATAACCCTATATTAATGTCCCCATACTCAAACACTTGTGCAATGATGATGCATGCTGTACCTGATAATTTGACAAAATGTAACCAAGGAAAGGCATTTGTCATGTATGGAAAGGCTTCAATTTGATAATGATGCATGCTACAATTTGTTTCTGGGCGAAAAAGATTTACAGTGTGTGATCCCAATATTTTGGGGTTAACATGACACCAGTACCTACTGGGACTTGCATAATTTGGTGCCTCATTTTTGAAGGCCCAACATGTAATAGGTAATACTTATGACACTCATTAAATTCAGAGCCTTGGGGGAGCGAATTGTAATAGGTGTGATGAATAGTACTCCCGAGCTGGCCACTCATAATTAGAAATGTTGTTTGTTTGCTTACCCAACCTTCACATCAGCACCACAAGCTTAAGGAATTAAAAACAGCAAGCAGCATCACAAGCTTGGGGAATAAAAAAGAGGGTACAGATACAGAAGGCCCAGAAGGAGACTGCACAGAGGCACAACACTAATAGTTGTTGCACCTTGCTGCATGCCAATGGCTGTTGACTGTCTTTGGACACCGGAATGTTGGCCTCTAGAGTTGGATTCACTGTCTACACCAAAAGAACAATGGATTTATCCCAGATCTCTTGAATGGGGGTGAAGGTATGATTTATTCAGCATCCCGTCCATTATTCGTTTGCGTAGTACACCTTCAACTAAAGTAAAGAACTTCGGATTCTTGGTAGACAGTGAACTGAAACTCAAGGACCAAGTTAACAAAGCTAAATCTGCCTCTTTTTGCTTCCTAAGGCTTATAAAAAATAAAAAAATGTCTGCCTCCTGAACTTCTTAAAAACAGTAACCATGGCAATGGTCATCACAGGGATTGACTACTGCAATAGCCCCACTCTCACTCTTGCATCAGGTCTTCTTGAAAGAATCCAGATCTTGCAAAACGGTGCTGCTCGTTTCAACTTCAAAATTCCCAAATAGGAATCGGCCAGAGATGCCATAAGGAAACTGCATTGGTTGCCAGTTAGACAACAATGTAAGTTGAAAGCCCTCTGCTGGGCATTTAAATCCCCGCATGGATTCGGGTCCAGACCATTTTAAGCGGAAACTTAAATGGTATGTACCAGCCAGGGCGCTGCACTCAGGCTCTGCCAGGAACATGGTGGTTCCCCCTTTTAGGAAGGCCACTTGGGGGTGGGAGAGTTTTTTCAGGACTACTGTGATGCTCTGGAATAGTCTGCCACGGACTTTGAAAACAGCCCTCTCCCTACTTAGCTTTAGAAAAGCCCTAAAAACCTGGCTCTTCACACAGGATTAGAAGGCACCTTGCGTACTTAATCCGTTGCAGACACTGCCCTGCCTTAGTCGAACTTCTATAGCGTCAAGACACCCTTGGGCTTGAGCTGCGCTTTATAACTTACATTTACATTACATTCATTTTGAGGCTCTTGATTTTACCATTTCCATCCCTAGTGTAGTGTGGTGGAGAGTGCACTGAGGACACAATTTGTAAAAGAATGAAGAAGTGGTCTGACCAATGCAATTTAAGAGGATTAGGGCCAGATGTATCAAGGCTTTTGCGACTCGCAAAGGCCAAAATTCGCAGATTTTCGGCTTTTACGACTCGCAAACGGCCGATTTGCGATTTTTGATATGTATCAAAAAATCGCAATTTAAGGAGTCGCAATTATTTGCGATTCCTTATTTTGCCATAGCATTTAAGGAAACGCAAATTTTGTGATTCCTTAAATGATATGTATGACACATTTTTGGTTTGCAAATTTGTGTTAAGAAATCGCAATTTACCACCAACTTGTAGTTGGTGGTAATTTGCGATTTCTTTTTAAAATGCCCTAATTGGCATTTGTAAGGGTGGCATGTGACACACATACATGCCCATAGGGCATGTATGTGTGTCACATGCACACACATGTAGATTTCAGGGGTGCAGCAGGGTGTCTTTCAGACACCCCTGCACCCTTGAAATAATTCTCAAATTGCGATTAGCAAATTGCGAATTCACAATTTGAGAATTATTGCACTATCATTCCTATGGGCCTGCTGGCCTATAGGAATGCATTGGAAATTATTCTTTATTTGCGAATTCGCAAATTGCGAATTCGCAAATAAAGAATAATAAGAAATCGCTAAAAAATAGCGATTTTGTACATACATACCGTTTTGCGAATTCTAAATAGCGATTCACAAAAAATCGCTATTTAGGATTCGCAAAATGGTATCTTGATACATCTGGCCCTTACTGTTTTGTATGTGGTATTTTTTTATGATGAGTAGGCCCAGGGTAAAGCGCTTATTTTGGACAGGGAGTGTGAAATGTTGTAGTATGCTGTTGTCTGATAGAAATGATTTGAGGAGGGATGTGTGTCTGTGTGTTCAAAGCTTTTACATCAGTCGTTGAACTCTTCCAGGAAAAGTTTCTTACCAGAGGTCAACTGATCAATTCTGTAATGAGGAAACCATTACTAGAATTCTTCTTGCTGCTATGTAGTGGGACAAGATGTTCAGATATGGGGGCATATTCTCAAGAACATGTGATAACCATTGCAAAAGTAACTTAACGCAACTTTCAACATCGCAGTCTATCGCTGGAAAATTATGCCGTGTTAACTAAGTATTCACAACACATCGGTACCATGCAATAGTTTCCAGATAACGGGTCAAATGGCCACGTTAAAATCAACACGACACCGCAAAAATGCGAAACACGAATGCAAGAAAATCTGCAAAGAGGTCAATTGCGATAAAAAAAGCAGCGAAAACCAGCGGCAGGCCTGCAAATTCCTCGCATCTGGTGGGAAAAACACTATAAAAGCTACAAAAATACAACACCAAAAACAATCCAAAGTGCGTAGCAACATGGATGCACCCTGACCGAGTGCAGAGGCCAACGCGAACCCCACAATCCCCACAGACCACCAGCAAGGAACAACGGGGTTGGGGAAGGCTCAGGAGAAGAGGGAGAGGAAGACGGGGTGCAGTCCGCAGCAAAACCAGATCAGCGTCACCGAGGTGACAGAACACTACCATCAACTGACCCACAATTAGACTACCCTAAATGCAAACGAAGTGTCGAGGAGGCCAATGGAGGGGGCCAAGAGGCGCTGGCATGATGTGAAAATCTAAACCAGGCACAAAGCCACTGCCAACAGGAAGGCAGCAACAGCAACAGGAGGGTGGAATCCTGCGCCACAGGAGGAGCTGGAGGAAACGGAGGCCACAGTCATCAGCGTGGAGACCGTGCAAGGAGTCGGAGCCCAGACACATCTTGGCAGGACCTGAAACAACATCAACAGTGTGAGTAATGACCAGGGACTGGGGGGACGGGGGGGAGATGGGCAAAATGGCATACAAGCACAACAATGTGTAGCACACTGCAGACCCACAATGACCCTGGATCATGTCCCTGATCCCCGTGGCACACTGCAGCACACACACATAGCAATAACAGCACATCCACATTGACAACAATGTGTTACAATCTGCAACCCGACACTGCAGAACAGAGAACACAACTGGCTCCGCACATGCGCAGAAACAGTCCAACTACATCTGACAGAGCTGGAAACTGTGAAATGAAAATGTACGTGGACAACCTCACATCGGTCATGTAGTCCAAATGTCCACTGTCCCGCATCTAAATCCAGCACCTCCAAAACAGTCACAATGTACATTTTCATACAGTCTGCATGTAAACAAAAAGCAATGCACCAACATACATGTCAACACAATGTCAACACACATCTCCCCTTCACATTGCAGAGGGACACACAACACCTCCAGCAGAGCACAGCAGACTGCTCATCAGTAATGCCAGAGAGGACCACCACACCTTTGATACCAAAGCCGCACAACAGACCATGGACATCCCACGCAATCCACCACCATGACCAGGGCAGCCAAGCTACAATGAGAACACAGCCCCTGTAACAGACCACACAGCAGGAAGCCCCCGCAAGTACAGCTGGGTGTCTAATACCCTTCAGGGACCACCACCACCCCAGAAAGGAGACCCACATTGCCACAGAGACACATGCAGATGCACATTTCCAGTACAGAACCATGCCCAGGGGCATGCAATTATCAGTCACATACCCACGTTGGCTCAGCATACGATGGCCCAGTCCACTCCTGTTACGTATTCAGTGGGTGATGACAAAGCTACATCTCCAAGCTCGAACCCACTGCCTGTGGTGACAATGTCTAAGTCCGCTGTACACAGCACAATGTAATGTCATAGGGCCCAGGGTGCTCAAGCATACAGCAAGACCACAGGTACACACGCAGATAGTATGTGGAACTGGCTACGGGCACGTGCGCCCGGCCCCTTTATTGAAAGGGCCACATGTACAGTGATGCCTGTACTGGATGTGTTGGGTGAGTGTAAGCCAGTCCGCACGGAGTGGTTGGTGCTGGCAACAACTTGAACACGGAAACTGAAAACACCAGCATAACGGAGTCAACTGCTGAGCAACATGGAGGAAAATGGAGCAACTACAGAGGTCACCCAACATTCAAACAGAAGTGTCCATGAGTTGCAGTGCACTGAGGTTGGGGCACTAGAGCTGAGCGCGCTCATGTGAAGAAAATGTCTAGGATTGTGTCCCTTCGGGATATTCCTGATGAAGATGCAGTGGGATGTGTTAGACCTGCATCATCTTCCTCATCAACATCCCAGGCCTCCCACACTGCCTGAGGTGACATCGCTGCGCAACCTCTCCACAGCTCTAAATTCAATAGGTAGCGGTCCATGGGTTGTGGTGCAGTCAGTGGCACCTGGAGTGCTGAGCAGAGTATCAGGCAGATGATGGCATCCACGACAGGTGTGAGCAAATCCGTTAGTCTGCCAGTACCACTGTTTCGACTCTGGGAGATGGCGGTTGGTCCTGGCGAAGGTGGCGTGTGCCTCCTGCGGTGATGCCACGTCAGGGCCGGTCAGATCTCAAATTGATGTGTGAGCCCTAGTGAGCCACAGTTGAGGCCGGAGGCAGCAGACAGCGCAGGGCCCCAGCCACATATCGTTGATGACCCCAAGGCCATTGTCTCAGAGGCCATCCAATATTCAATCAGACAGGATCCCTGACTTGAGCTGCACAGTTAGGGGCCTGGATGCACAGTGGCCGGCACAGGCACACCGCCATGGGACTGTGACATTGCGGTCCACTGAGGTAGGACCATGCAGACTGAGTGGGTCCTCGATGATGTCCAAGGGGACTGTGGCGGAGGGTCACGGGGGACTGTGATGCAGAGGGCAGTAGCCGTCCGGAAGCAGCAAATGGAGGAGTGGAATGCTACAGTCACGTTTCCACCACCAATGTGGTATCAGCTACATGAGTATGAAAACTTCCCCCTATTCCATAGATTCAGACGCCACCAAAGTTCGACCAGAGAGTATCCATGTATGTCGGGGAACAGAGTTAGTGGTAACGGGGCTGAAAGGGGATGCAGTCTGCGATGAGGCCGGTACAATGATATGAACTCTGCCATTGCTAAATCAAGACTCTGTGACCTACTGGACCGCAGTGTAGGCTGGAGGCAGCAGTCAGCAGTGGCCCACATCCACATGTCGTTGGCTCACGATACACAGAGTTAGTGACACCAGGGCAGTTGTCGTATTGTTCGATCACCTCCGTAACGATTATCTTTTTTTCCTCCCAACTGCAACAAGTCATCCTCTGACATCTCTCCCTGCGTGCAATGATATGTACTCTGCCTTTGAAAAATGTATGCTCAGTTCCAATTGTGTGACCTATTCGAGCACAGCATAGGCCGAGAGCAGTAGTCCGCGTGGGCCTACAGACACGTGTGGTTATGATGCTATGCACAGACTTGGTGTCACCACATTGAAGAGAGTATAGTGACATAAACTCGGCCATACTTAATGTTCTCTGCCAAGGTGTAATCATGACTCAGTTCCAAATGTGTGACCTACTTGTCCACTGTGTCTGCCAGTAGAGTGCGTCAATGAGAAAGGAGTACTGCGGGCCTGTGTTGCGGAGGTCGTGATGGTCATAGGAGGCTGCCAAGGTCGGGGGCCTCTGGCTTGGAGATTGCACATGCACGTGGTGGGCCCTCTAGACACACACCGGTGTCGGCAGGTGGGCATTGAGGCCCGGGTGCGCAGGGGTGGGCAAGACAGGTTCAGGGACCAGGGTCCTGGGGTGCAGCAGGCTCACAGGATCTAAGGCAACCCCACTCAGGACGCCGGTGTCAGCCTTGTGGCGGGGTGAGAGGCGCCGCCATTGCAGAGATGTTGGGCATTCCGGAAAAGGACCACGCCCAGAGTTACGTGCCTTTTATTCACACCCCTACGCTGGCCTGGCGTACGCCGGGCCAGCCCACTCTGCTTACACTTATGGGGAGGACGTCACAAGCTACATTTCCACATTCTGCCCCACTGGCTGGGGTGACATGGTTGTGTCCACTATCCACTGCACTCCAAACACCAACGGTGTGTGTCGACATGGATATGTGTGTGGTCTGCATACTGCAGTCTGGCCCTCACATCCACACCACTCTTGGCATTGTATACATTCGTATTCATCGGTCACTCGCCTCCTTCGCACATGCCTGGTCCCCAACTCATCCCACATTCTGCTATTGTGTGACTGAGGTGCCATGCCGTTGATGGCTCATGTACATGTCTGGCCCAGGTTCCCACAGTAAGTTGCGCTGTTGTGTCTGGTGGGTGGGCATGTTATTTGGCATGTTGTATGTGAACTTGTGACGTGTGCATTTCCAGTGTTGTGAGTTGCATGATTGTGGAGTTGAGGTGTGTGGTGTGTTCATTTGGTATTTGCCAACAACCAATGCATTTCCCTGGGTGTCATCCTGGTAGAGCAGGTTGATGATGGACTGTCGGAAGATGTAGGGATCATGCACACTGCCTGGGTGGTTGGTGACGACGTCAGTGGAGATTCCCCGGTGGTCCAATATTGCATCAACATTGATGGAATATGTGAACGATCTGTTGCAGTTATTGTGTGCAGTGTTGCCAGGGGGCACAAGTAGGACATGTGTGCAGTCAATTGCTCCCAGACATGTGCGGGAAGCCAGCTGTGGCCTAGATGCCTTGCTTGGTCTCCGGCTGTTCCTGCGATGTGTGGGGCAGTATAGATAATGGGGTAACAAGCTGATGGTGTCATCCTTGACCGTTTTGAGGGACTTGGAGTGGGATGGCTGTGTGACTCCTCCATCTCAGGTGGTTGTTGGTTGGAGGATACCAGAGCTGACACATGCAGCACAGCCAGCAGGTTTGTCTGCGGAGGGATGTTGGTTGTCGGCTGTGTTGTTACCGTCAGCCTGTGGACAATGGTGGTCAGGATGCGGAGGATGGTTGTCCCTCTGAGCATGTAGTGGGCAATGACGATCTCTGGTGTTGGGTCTGTGAGGTTGGTGCATTTTCTGAAGGTTGCTGTCTTTGCCTGCGAAACATCAGTGTTGGTCCGGGGGGGCCTGGGGTGGTTGCAGTGGGTGTTGTGGCCCTGTTGGGCCTCCGCACTGCATGATCGTTGGCTCCATGGCATCTGTTGCCCTTCAGGTGTGGCTCTGGCCTGGGCTCCCTTTTGTGGTGCTGGATGTCATCCGACTTTACACCAGGTCAGAGCAGGTGTTAATGTCTTGCTGCTAACACACCTTATCACATGTTTTGTGATCTTATTGCCGGTCGTTGAGAAGGTTGTGGAGTGGTGTTGTCCTGACTTTTGGCACGGGAACGCATACTACGCATCTCATTAGCGATATTTGCTGGGGTCATCTGTTGTGATGATTTTTGCATATTATAGAGAACATTGGTCCCTATTTTTGGAGCAGAGATTACATTCATACAATAATCATACTCTAAATAGTTAGTATGTCTTTTGTCCAGCCGGACAAGAATTTATTTCTCATATAAGAGCAAACTTAAGGAGTTGTTTCAAACATTAGATGACAAGTGGGCACAACCGTGACCCACAGAACATTGAGACACAACAACGAACACAGAATGGCCAAAGGGCAAGGTAAAATACGTCTGTACACTCGTGTTTAGAATTTTACAGACTTAGATCATTACTTTATACACCATTGCACATTACAATATTGCTTAATCATATTGCATACGGCGCATGGGTGTCGACGACGTTTCAATGCCAGCTTTAGATACTGGGCATCATCCTCAGGACAATTAGATCAATCATTGTTGTCTTAAATAATACAGTTACACAATGCCTTTATCGCATTACTGCAGTGAAATTGCAAGGGCACATACGGGCGGGCGCGATGGCTCGCATTCATTGTATGTGCGGGCGCGATTGCTCACGTTCAATATTGGCGGGCGGCCAACTGGTGGGACCTTAAAGGTTGGAGAATCTCACTTAATATAGAAATTTCAGATCCAACCATGTGCGTGATCGCACAATTTCAAAAGCGGGAGCTCAATGGCATGTCCGGCTGCAGCCGTACATGCCATTGAGCTCCCGCTGAGTTCCCGCTCCCGCTCCCCATTGAGCTCCCGCTTTTGAAATCGTGCGATCGATGGGTGATTGTGGTATTTGAGGGGAGTTTTGGATAGCCCAGGGGGATAAAGGATCTTTGAGAGTTTACCTGCATTTTGGAGTCTGATCTGATATGAACCTCTCCTTGTTTTGATAACCATTACATTATTGCATGAAAATGGGTAAATGGTATGCTATTGATCTTGAGATGAATATATTTAGTATCTGACAGCTGCAATATGCTTTTAGCGAGTATCACTCAATACAGATAGAAGATGGAGTATCAAGATGCCAAATTAGGTGTTAAAAGTCAGCATCAGTATAACTTGCCATTTGCCAGACAGCAGACTGAGGTGCATATTCAACCCTAGCATAAGATCAACATGTGTGTGGAAAGCCTATAGGAGCATGAATCAAATTTATTTACAAGGGTTACCTACCAGCATGATTAAATCTAAGCAGCTATGTGCAATCAGAAATAGGTACAAAATCATGTTTATGTACTACGTAACTTTTATGTGCAAAATCATCATTGGTATACAGGTGTGCGAAAACAATTTCAGGAGCCAATATGCACCTCCAGTGCAGTGCACCGACACTTAGCTTCATTGTCCATTCAATGTCATGAGAACAAGTCTTTAGGCTGGTAGTCTAATGCACCTAGTAGTCAATGGCTAGAGGTGAGAGGGAAATATGTCCCCTACCTTATCCAAAATGAGAATGACATTTGGCTGCAGGTGGCTGACCCAAAAGAACCAATGCATCAAAATGGCTGGTAGAAAGCCACTTTCTGTGCATGTTTTTGCTATTGATCATATGAGCTCGGCAGATTGTAAGCTCTCTGTAAGCTGTTGGTAAGCTGTTGAAAGTCTGGTGGAATTGAACATCTTTTTTATGGTATTTCCCCCAAATTTCATCCTTCACTACCCTATTTTTGTTGAGCCTATTTTAATTGGCTTTTAGGACTCTGCACACTTCAGTCCTGTTAACCAGTGGTAAAGATATTGTGCTCTCCCTTCCAAACATGGCAAAAAAGGTATACACCTAATTGCCATTGTTAATTTACTTATAAGGCCCTAATAAATCATAATAAATGTACACAGGGCCTATAGTCAAAATCCTACACGTGGGCTGCAGCACTCATTGTACCACCCACTAAAGTAGAATTGCAAAACATGTCTCAGGCCTGCCACTGTTCCCTGTAGAGCAGTTTTAAAACGGGTATGTCAACCTTGTAAAATAAACATTTTTGCAGGGCCTAAACCGTCTTTATTAATACTTATAAGTCACTCCTAAGATAGGATAACAGGCTACAGGGCAGGGTGTATGGTATTAAAAAGGTTGGCCATGTATATTTCACCTTTTACATGTGCTAGCAGTGAAACCCCCCACTCCAAAGTCGTTTATCTCTATAGGAAGGCTAGCTTTCCCATAGAATAACACTGGGTTACCTTATTACATTTAATAAGTGGTAGCTTCAGTTTAGGAACAGCTCAAGGAACACTTCTTCCACTCACTTGAATTGTAATTTACTCCTCTCTTTGATGGTAATGTCGGTATTTAAATTATTTTTCTGAAAATGCAATTTTTAAGAATTTTGCCTTTTTCTGCTGCCTAAATAAAATGTGACTTCCTGCAAGAGTTTAGGGTCACATGACTATTAATGGTTCACCTGTGGTGTGATGTGTATTCCTTCCAGGTGGGGGAAAACAGGGCTTGGGTGTGGGGAACGTGGTTTTTCTCTAGAGCAGGATGGCCTAGGGGGAAGTTGTACACAGCCTTTCCTGAGCTTGAAAGGATATTCTGGGGGTTGGACCAGCCCCTTGCTGACTTTAGAAGATGCCTGCCCTGTCACTGGCAAATGCAACTGATACCTGGGACTGTCTGTGCTTTGTTTCACTAGCCAGGCTGGAGGCAGACCCATAGGAAAGAAAAGAACTGACTATAACCAGTTCTGGACTAGAAAAAGGGGGTGACACTGGGCATAAAAATGGCACCCCAGAACCTCTATTTAGAACACTCTTGTACCTGAGAAAATTCAGAAGAAGGACTGCCCTTCTGTCTGAAGAAGGATGACTGCACTTGTTTGCATTGAACCCAGGATGCAAGAAGTATTTCCAAAGATCAGTTGGCTGACCCCCTGTTTGAACTACAGGGACACAACAAGCTTCCAAAGGCCTCTTCTGCTTTCCAGCTGACAAGAACCCATTACAACTGGCCTGTTCACCTATGCCAGCCTCTGTTGGACTGACTGCTAACTCCCCAAGTGCTCTCCTCAAGGTCTTGGGTTCTGTTCTCTGCTCCAGTGAGGGTTTCACAGGATCCGAGACAACGTGTCACAGAATGATGCAGAGCATCACTCCGCAGCCCTCGCAGCTCCTGATCGGTGACTGCATGGGACCCGACTCAAGATGACACAAGGTCCTCAAATTGCAGATCATCGCATTGCAGGACCTCACAGCTCCAGGTCAACTGCTTCAATGCACCCAACACAGGACAATTCAAGAGTCTCAAATTGCAACACTGTGCAGCTCCTGATCAATGACTTGATGAACCCGATGCAGAGAGGCGCAGAACCTCGCACCTCAGCACCATGCATTTCCTGAATGGTGAATCGACAGACCCGACCCAGTGTTACACAGAGCCTCACATTGCAGCACCATGCAGCCCCCGCACCAAGGAGCTCTCAGTAGGCTGCATCTGGTCCCATACCTGACTGATGATCCATTGCAGTCGCCCTGATCATTTGACTTTGTTGCAACCCAGCATGTCTAGATACTAGTTGTTGGTTGCTTACCACGGTTCTCCAAGGGCTTTTGTGTGCTTGCCTCCTATTAAGAAGTCTCAGGGCCATCAAAGACTTCACCTACAGCCCCTGAACTCCTCTGCTGGGTGTTTTGACCTACCAAGGGGTGCCAGTTCCAGGTCTGGTCCCTTGAAAGTGGCTTCTGCTGCAAGAAGATAAGAAAATACTTGCACCAGGGTTCAGCGCCTGTTTTTCCTGGCGCATGTTTGCTGTGCGGTTAAAAAAACAGCATGGGCCCGATGTAGGTAGCGAAATACCGGTCAGTAACGGCCGAAATTCGATAATTTCGGCCGTTACCGGCCGGTATATAATAAACGAGATGTATGTGACCAAAAACGTACCGAATCAGTAAATACCACTCGGTAAAACACCGATTCGGTATTAAACAAATCGGATTTTACCGAAATCATATTTACCGATTCGGTAAATAAGAAATGGTAAATATCCAACTCGGAAAATACCGAATTCATATTTACTGAGTCGGTAAATAAGAAATGGTAAAAATGGCCTGTTGAGATGTAGCTAATTCTAAAAATACAGAATTTCATGAAAATCGGTATTTAAGAATCGGTATTTACCATGGATTGGGATCCATGGTAAACCAGGAACAGGATATATAAGAAGGCCCCAAAATGCAACAGTGCAACCACAATGGCGGCTTTTTACGTTATTGCAAGGCGATTACGGATACAGGCAGCAGGAGAGAGGGTCTGGCTAAGGGAGGAGCAGGTGTATAGGCAGAGGATCACCCTCTTCCAACTGACTGAAGCAGAGATCCTGCAAAGGTACCGACTCCACCCCAGAACCATCCTGGGCTTGATTGGGGACCTCCATCCATATCTGGAACACCCAACCCCAAGAGCACACGCCATCCCACCCCATGTACAGGTGCTGTGCTGCCTACACCTTCTTGCCTCAGGTAGCTACCAGCACGTGATAGCCACAGTAGGTGGGGTGTCTCAGAGCTGCCTGTCACGGTTTTTCAGGAAATTCCTAGACGCCATGATGCAGAGGATGGAACACTACATCGAGTTCCCTGACACACCTGCAGAACTTGCAAGGACGAAAAACGATTTCTATCAACTTGCCCAGTTTCCGCACATCATAGGCTGTATCGATGGGACGCACATCCCACTATGCCCACCTGCAGCAACTGAACACATATATCGAAACCGGAAGTCCACACATTCTATAAATGTGCAGGTGATCTGCAACGCTGGCAATATAATTACGGACATTGTAGCCAAATATCCAGGGAGTACCCACGACTCCTACATATTCACCAACAGTGGGATATACAGACGCCTTGTGGCAGGTGATTTTGGTGATGGATACCTGCTGGGTAAGTATGTGTGAGACACCCTGATAGTCCATGCAGAAGGAAACATAAAGAGAACTTCACTAATCAAAATTTCCATTTTCCACCCACGTGACAGTGCATATGCCCTGCGCTCATTTGTGCTCACCCCCTACCTGAACCCATCCACCATGAGCGAAAGGCGATATAACATGGCACACAGGGCAACACGTTGCGTGGTGGAACGCACTTTTGGACTGCTGAAAAGTAGATTTAGGTGCCTACATAAGAGTGGAGGTGCACGGCAATACACACCAATTATCTGTTGCAAGATAATAGCTACCTGCGCCATGCTGCACAGTCTTGCCACCAAGGAGGGCACAGAGATTGAACTGACATATCATGAGGACATAGATGACGGGACTGTACCAGCCGATCACACTGCAGAAGGAGCAGCACCTGCTACAGATGGTAGACTGTGACGTGCAGAAATCACCAACAGATACGTTTAATAGAGTGATGACACACAGGCATGTTCATGTCTTGGAACACTCACTTTAATTTGCACAGCTGCACTATTCAAGACCAAAAAAAATACCGAATCCGTATAATCCGATCTTGAAAATTCAAATACATGACAAGTGACCCAGTGAACCAATCAGGGAGACCCACCACACCCCACAACAAAGCCTCAGAGAAACCAACCAATCAGATGCAAGTACCACACCCCAGTACTTGGAGGTGGCCACACCCATGCAGGTGAAGAGCCACAGAACTGCAGAGAGAGCTGGAGGAGAGACAGAGGAGCAGACTGCACTGAGACCAGCATAGCTAAACCATGGAGTCCCAGGAGCCACAAAAGGATGGAGGTGACAGAAAGAGAAAGGTGAAATTCAGCCCAACAGAGCTCCAGGTGCTGGTGGAGGAGGTTGTGCAGCACTACAGTCAGCTGTTTGGGAGACAGTCCCTGCAAGTAGCAGAGTCTGTAAAGAGGAACACCTGGCTGGCAATACAGAGCAAAGTCAATGCCCTGGGAGTGACTCATCACGAAATTGACGACATGAAGAAAAGGTGGTATGATCTGAGGATCACCACCAAAAAGAAGCTTGCCACCCATAGGAAGGAATCAGCAGCCACAGGTGGGGGGAAGAACCGTGCTCCAAGCCTCACAGAACTGGAGCAGCTCGTGGAATCCACCATGGAGCCTGAGAGCATACATGGAATTGGGGATGCTGATAGCTCAGCCAGAGCTGCAAGGAAGAAAGGTAAGATGCATGGACATGTACCCCACAAATTCCCTGGCCCCTTCCCTAATGTGGGTGACTCACTCACAATCCAGCACACAAGACAGTAGTCACCAGCAATGCATCATGATAGTCGTAGTCATAGATACATACATCAAAGATTCCAACACTGAACACTGCATGCCATGCCACACTCACCATACACAACCAGTTGAGGCATATGAAAATGTGTAGTAGGAATATGTGTGGTGAAAACACACAGCTGATCATTGTCCATGTCTCTCCGCAGGAGAGTCATCGCGCAGAGCAGCGCAGGGAGGGGAGTCAAGTGCACCAACAACGGCACAGAGGGAGAAGCCATCAGAGACAGCAGGACCTAGCACTGTCCCTGAGGACAAAACAACAACCCACGCACCCACACCTACGGAGCAAGACACCACTGCACAGCCACTGTCACCCCTGCTGTTGGAGACAGACTCCTGCAGCACCTGCAGGTGCAACTACACCAAGCTCTGGGTCCCCTGTGCATGTGAGGCCAAGGAGGCAGGAAGTACCACTATTACGTATATTGGAATGCTCCGATGAGGAAGTGGTGGAATACGGATTCGGTAAATACCGATTCGGTAATCTCCGATTCGGTAATCTCTGATTCGGGGTCTCCCATTCATTCCTACGGGCCTTGTGTCCCATAGGGGTGAATGGGTGTTACCAATTCGGAGATTACCGAATCGGTGATTACCGATTCAGTATTTACCGAGTGTGGATACCGATTCTTACCAAATCGGTATTTTTTACCGACTTTTTACCTACATGTGGTTTTCCGGTTCATAAATACCGATTCGGTATCATTCGGTATTTAAGAACGGGTAAAACATTTTTACCTACATCGGGCCCCATATATCTCCCCGGCACAGCCGAACAATCGATACAACTTCTGTTGTGTGGCTCCAAGATCACCGCAGCCCGAGTCTCGAGCACCGTGTCTCTAACATCTGAGACACCCATTTCGACTTCAATGCAGTCCCTGCTGTGCGGCTGAAGATTCGGCGCATCATCTGCTCGTGGCTGCGAAAATCCAAGCACCGACTGGTTGGCCAACGTATCGACCCCAGCGTGCCTGAATTCTTCACGCATCACATCTGTGTGCCAATTTTTCATCAACGTTGCCCAGTAGTAAGGAATCAAGGCAGCGTGTCTAGAAATTGACGCTTCTCCTCCCCCGACAGTAAGGAACAGAGGCATCACCTCCCCTGACTGTAAGAAACCTTCGCATCACCTCCCCTGTGCTGCAGTAAGTAACCGACGCATCACCTCCCAAGGCAGTAAGGAACCAACACACTCATAGCTCCCTGGCACTCCCTCGGAGGCAGGCTTCATTTACACGCCTTATTTTAAAAATTGTATTTTAACACTGATGATTTTATTGCTCGAAATTGTGTGAATTTATTTTTAAAATTGTTTGGCTTAACTCTTGCACCGCTATAATTCCAGGACTGCCACATACTAGATTTCAGGGGCGACTTGCATTCTAAGGGCCGACTTAGGGCCCCGGTCGACTCACGCTGTCCTCCCGGGCGCAAGCTTTTCAGGCGCCATCTTGGGGGTAGTTGGAGGCTCAGCGCTCTAGTGCTCGGGCGATTCTCGGAACCGGCACTATAAAACTCTTCTTGTGTTTAACCTCCGGTTGACACTCATAGCTCCCTGGCACTCCCTCGGAGGCAGGCTTCATTTACACGCCTTATTTTAAAAATTGTATTTTAACACTGATGATTTTATTGCTCGAAATTGTGTGAATTTATTTTTAAATTAGTTTGGCTTAACTCTTGCACCGCTATAATTCCAGGACTGCCACATACTAGATTTCAGGGGCGACTTGCATTCTAAGGGCCGACTTAGGGCCCCGTTCGACTCACGCTGTCCTCCTGGGCGCAAGCTTTTCAGGCGCCATCTTGGGGGTAGTTGGAGGCTCAGCGCTCTAGTGCTCGGGCGATTCTCGGAACCGGCACTTCATTTATGGCAGCCAATTCCCGTCCGCGCAGCGGGCGGGCGCAGCGGGCGCGCCGATGAGTCATGCCCGTCTGGGCCCGTCTGGGCCCGTCCGTACCCTACTGGCCACAGGTAAATTGAATCCCTCATCCTATTCTAGGGACGAGTTGCTGTCATTCCGTCCAGTTACCACTCAACATTGCAGGTACACAGTTAGAGCGGACGCACCATATAGACGGTGTGCTCACTGCCCCAAGCTTGGTAATGGCGCCAAAAAGGGAGAGCTTACGCCCTCTTCCCTGTCCTTTGCCCTATTAAACTGCCGATCTTTGGTTAAGCATTCGGATGAAGTTAATCTAATGATCCAGGATCATAAAATTGACGTTCTGTTTCTTACAGAGACATGGCTCTCTGACAGCTCTGAGTTCGATATAGTTAATTCTATGCCCAAGGGCTACGCGATACAGTGCCTGCACAGGCCTCGTGGCATAGGTAGAGGGCTAGCTATAATTTATAAGGAGACTCTAGCCTGCAGGATAGAAAATGGCAAGATCTCTGACGCAGAGAGCATAAGGTTTTTCATCCAACTCTCCCCTAATTACTCGTTGTCAGGGCTGTTGATTTATCGACCTCCGGGTGGGGTCAAGCAGTTCATTAGTTCCCTGCTGGAGACAGCACTGACATTGGCAGCCTCAGCCCCCAACTTCCTTCTTTTAGGAGATCTGAATCTCCACTTGGAGGACCTGGGAGATAAGGTGGCTGCTGATTTGCTGGCTGACCTTGAAGCATGTAATCTGATCCTGCACAATAATGAACCCACGCATTTGAAGGGTCATCTATTGGACCGTTTATTTTCCAATGTTTCACTCCTGAAGGCTTCACCGCCATGCCCCCTCCCCTGGTCAGACCACTTTCTTATTCCCTTTAATTTGACAATCATGACGGATTCTAGATCTGACAGTAAAGGCTCTATTCGATCTTCACATAGACCTTGGCCTAAACTGTCCTTTGATGATCTAACCACTGCCCTTGAGCAATCTATTCCTGCCCCGCTCTTGAACCCCCTTGAAGCAGATTGTAGTTTCCACAATTGGTTACTAAAAGCACTGGATTTGGTGCTTCCTAAGAAGTGTAGTACCAAGAAAAGTAATGGGTTTAAAAACCCCTGGTACACAACTGAACTGCGCTACCTTTGAAAAGTCTGCAAACGTCTGGAACGCGCTTGGCGGAAAGACTGGTCTACTAATAGTAAAGTCCCCTATCAGAAAGCCATGAGGGCATATAAGCTAGCCTGCAACCTCACGAAAGCGACCTTTTATGAAGAGAGAATCAGGACTGCTTCCAGCTCCTCAAGAGAAACATTTACTATAGTTAAGGAACTCCTGAATACCCCCTCTCCTTCATTGCCACAAGCTACGAGCAGAGCTCGGTGCAATGAGCTTGCACATTTTTTTGACAACAAGGTCAGGAAAATTCTACAAAGTATTCCTCTTAGTACTCCTCCCTCTGAGTCCTCTACGCAGGTCGTGAGTGGTGTGAGCCCTTTGTGGGAAGTTATCACTCCCATAACTGAGGAAGACTTCCGCAAAGAATTAGCTAATCTCAAAAGTGGTTCCCCCTCTGACCCTATGCCCATCCATATTCTTAAGCGGATTGCACAGACCATCTCCTCGCAGGCCACGGATCTCCTGAACGCCTCCTTCGGCGGTGGGGAAGTTCCCCCTAGCTGGAAGAAGGCGATGGTTAAGGCTCTCCCTAAAAAGTCGGGACTTGACCCTGACGATCTGGCGAACTTCCGCCCAATTTCTTTGTTGCCTGGCCTGGGCAAAATTGCAGAAAAGGTTGTCAACCGCCAGCTGTCCACATTCCTAGAAGGTCACAACCTGCTCAAGCACTCGCAAACAGGCTTTCGCCCTGGGCAGGGTACTGACTCTGCCCTGATTGCAGTAGTGGAGGAAGCCAGACGCATTCTTGACGCAGGAGGTTCCGCAGCTGTGGTCCTCCTACACTTCAGCGCGGCTTTTGATACCGTCAATCACTGTATCCTTATTCAGCGCCTTACTAGGGTGGGAATATCTGGCCAGGCTTTAAGCTGGATTACTTCCTTTCTGAATGGTCGGTCCTACCAGGTCTGTGATGGCACCAACCTTTCTGAGTCGATCCCCCTCCAGTGTGGAGTCCCGCAGGGCTCCTCGTTGAGCCCGACGCTTTTTAATATCTATGTGGCCCCACTGGAGGATGTGGTTTCACCTTTCGGAGTGAAAATAGTGACCTATGCGGATGACACCCAGCTTGTCGTCTCCCTATCTCACCATGAAAATGCGGCAGAAAGATTTGGGTGCTGTTTGACAGGTATCATGGCTTGGATGACAGAATCTCGGCTGAAACTCAATGGGTCCAAAACGGAACTTATGATGTTGGGCAACCTTTCCACCTCCCTTCCCAAAACCATGTGGCCCCCCTGTCTGGGTGAGGCGCCCCAACCCAAGAATGAGATTAAGAGCTTGGGAGTATGGTTAGAGCCCGACCTGACGTTCAGAGTACAAACGAAGAAAGTGGCAGGGATCTGCTATGGTTTGTTACGCTCGGTCCGAAAGGTGTTGCCTCTTCTCCCCTTCAGTTCAAGGAAACTCCTGATTCAGGGGCTAATACTGTCAAGGCTGGACTACAGTAACGCCTTGCTGCTCGGTGCCCCTGAATCAGCCATCAACACCCTCCAGCGAGTACAAAATGCGGCGGCCAGGGTTTTGACAGGCACTGCAAAAAGAACTTCGGCCAAGCCTGCTCTTAGAGCACTCCATTGGCTCCCCATCCGGGAGAGAGTTAAATTTAAGGCCCTTTCCATCGCCTTTAAGTCTCTCCAGGGAATGGGCCCCCCTATCCTCAGGGACCTTATATGCCCCTACAAGTCCTCGCGTCCCCTCAGCTCTGACGGGAGCAATTTACTGACCATCCCCAGAGTAAAGAGAGCTCGCTCAGGAGGCAGGAGGTTCTCTGTGAACGTTGCCAAGATCTGGAATGATCTTCCTGCCGCTCTCCGTCTGGAACCCTGTCTCCAGAAGTTTCAGAAATCTTAAAAGACATTCCTTTTCCCACGAGGAATATGAGTCCGTTGTCTGAGGATCTTGGAAGCTAGCTGTGTGTATCAGCGCTGGGACGCTCTTGGGCAGCCATGCGCTTAAGAAATCTAATTTCATTTCATTCATTCATTTCATTTCACCTCCCCTGGGAGTAAGAAACCAACGCATCGCTTTACTTTTCCGGTACCTCACTTTCCCCTGCGCCTGTTTTTATCTTAGATTTTGACACATCCCAGGTTCTTTGCGATACAAGTGAAGCATTCATAGGGTTCTATGACTGAACTATTTTAAACCTTTTAAAATTGATATATTTACTCATGTATGTTGGATTTTGTCGTTTTAGTCTTGTTTTACCTAAAGAGTGGTTATTTTTCTAAACTGGTGTGGTGTCCATTTGTAGTGTTTTCACTGTGTTACTGTGTGTTTATGTACAAATGCTTTACACATTGCCTCTGAGACAGACCTGCCTGCTCGTGCCAAGATACCCGGTGGGTGAGCATGAGTAAAGGATCCCCTTCCCCTGACTATAAGGGGGATCTCTACTTGGAAAGGGTACAAATCTAACAACTAGAGACCCTAATTTCTAACAATAGGTAACAGAGTGAAGCACACAATGTTTTATAAAACTCAATAGTAAAGAAAAAAATATCTTGGAAGGATATGCTCACAATATGTTCTTAGTGGCACACTGTTCTATTACTTCATAACTTATTTTGAATATTTCACCAATTTGGTGGTTTGCTTCTCCTTTCACATTATGAGGAAGTCCTTTTGACTCCCCGCATGTTCTGGGGGAGTCCCTCTCGTGTATTCTACAACACATTTTGTCTTCTGGTGCTTTGTTTTTGTTTTTCAAGCAGCGCGCAACATACGTTCACCAACATTGGAAGCGATTACATAAATGGGTCTTTCACAGGCTCTTCCTTGTGCCCGTACAAATAATGGGTGCGCACTTCCAGTAATGCACGTGGTTTCCTCCTTAATGTCCAGCCTCGCTTTTTTTAGGCTTTCTTCTTCTTTTCAAACGCATTTGTAACCCTCAGGGTCCACCGTCAGGTTAAGAACCTTACAGACGGTCCTGTCCGTGCGTCTCATTGTTGGCTAAAGTAGAGGCTGCAGTCATTTCGATACATCACGGGCCTTTTGTGAACACCTGAAAAATAACACCACACATCGGAAACAGTGACAGACAGATGCATCACGTTCGCACTACACATTTCTCTGAATACATCGCTTTAATTTACTACTTAAGGTAAATACACTTCTGTTACAGCAATTATCTGTCAGACTCTTTTTTCAGGTTTATTTTGTTTTCTTTTATTCCCTCAAGTGGAAGGAATAATTAACTGGTAGCTAATTAGTGCAGGTAGAACACCTGTTTCCAAAAATTCATTTTAAATTGCTCTGTTCCATTTAGGAGGCGCTCTTTAAATATTAAACATGGGACTACTTACTAGCCACAACATGTGCACAGTAAAGTGTGCATAAAAAAGTAAAATCGTTATTATAGCGCGAGAGAGAACAGGTGAAAATAACGGCTCTTAAAACACCCAACTCCTGGCAGATGCCTTTCCCTACTAAATAGTAGGGCATAATTGGTTGGCGAGCATAATCAGTATCCTTAGCTGCCTTCAAGGCAAAAGAACAATGGCATGTCCACAGTGTGGGGCGTAACGCAGGCCCCTGCAGTCCTGCGGGGAACAAGGCCCAACCCTTTGGGGTCTCCCAACCCTTCAGACCCCCCCCCATTGAGCCCAAGACCAATGAATATCTGTGAGACATGGGAGATTCGGGGACACCTCATCACATTCTACGGGGTGGAGTGTGTGGCGGGTCATTTTGCATTACGCCCCTATCCATTGTCCAAGTACACAAAATAGAATCTTTGAGACTGCGGTGCCCCACCCATTCCTCATTTAGACATGGATGAACTGTTTAAATATATACAGAAATTAAAGTTGAAGAGAGGTACAACAGGGAAAACGTTGGTACTTAATTTGGTTTGGAGATGTTTTTGCAAATAGCATCTAAGAATTGGACATTTGCACAATAAGTATTTTAAAATGCACAAGCGACATAAAACGATTGGTCTGTTGAGTGTATGGTGCCCAAGCACCTTGCAACCGGTCCTCTGAATCCCCCCCTCACTTGCATGAATGTTGCCCATGAACCCTATTTCTTGTAGCTTTTCCCTTGTCTCTAGCCCATGCCCATCGCTGAATTATTGTTGCCGCTGCAGACTGTTGACTGTATCTGAGCCCTAATATTTGTGATTGATGTCACTGCACAGTGTGGACTGTTGACTGTATTTTTGCAAACATTTTTACATTTAACCCTTACTTTTTGTTACTGAAGTTCTATGTACTTGTGTACAGTAAGTGCAAAAATATGTAAAAAAATATGTCCCAGAATGGCTTTCCTTGTGCATGCCAACGGCTCGAACTAGGAGCAGTTAGTCCCTACACAGGCATTGGTGCTCCCTGATTGGACCCTTCTCTACACAGACTCAGTAATTGACATGGAAAATGCAGGTCCTTTTATGGGACTTTAGACAAAGGATTTCTAACACTATCACATCAATACACAGTTCTCAGGATATGCACCAATGAGGAACAAGCAACAAGAAATATTTAACTTCAGGATACATTTGAAGATTCTCTCATAATACTATTATATTGGATTTTGTGGTTTCCAAAGTAAACTCAGGTGACATGAACTGTAACATTGTGACATTGTCAATGGAGCAGTCTGGGACAACTAGGCACATTTTAAATCCAAAGACTGGGAAAGCTCATAATTCATAGAGCAATGGTGTTAGAAATGGGGATCTCTGGTTGGCTAAGGCTTGCGCCAAAGCCCGGCAGAGACTACCACTCTAGTCAGGGAAAGGGAGTTACACGCCAAAGATAACCCCTGCTCACCCCGTTGGTAGCTTGGCACGAGCAGTTAGGCTTATCCTGGAGGCAGTGTGTTAAGCATTTGCACAACACACACAATAACAACACACTAGGCACACCACAAAAGGAACTCCACACAAGATTATATAAAAATAGCCTTTGTATTATAATAAAAACACACCAGATAGTAATCACACAATATACACTGGGCCAACTGGCACGGTCAATATTTACAAGGTATTATTTACACATGACAGGGCCACGTGGGCCACCGTCAGAATTAGCACTTGGTAAAGAATAGTAAAAGTAAGAATAAATCAGGAACTTAGAACACAGCCAGTAATTACTGGCAGACACTATACTCAGCGTCAACCTGTAATATCAATCAGAACAGGTACAGTATCACATAAGGCGAGAACTCTATTCTGCGCCAACCTCATAAGTCTAAATCTAGTAGACAACATCTCCTAAATATAAGTTGCATTAGGAAATAAACGTAAGAACATAACCTGTAGTAGGGAATAAATCAAACCTAAACCACAGTAGAGAAATAAAACAGTAGGCAAAACCTAGCAATCATAAAAGCACATCTACGAGCATAAATCAAGGTGCATAAATCATACTACAAACATTACATTTCCTAGCAACTATAAAAAGTACACTAGGGCCTTGCGCCCTACAAACCTAATAGTCCCCTGGGCCAACTGGCCATCTCTAAGTGGCTCAAATGCCCTCTTTCCCAAAGTCAGGACATGCTGCCATTGCAGCGACAGTCACGGGGGTGCACTTGGCACAAACCTAAATGTGGCAGCTGCCCACAACTTTCTGGGCAGCGGGGAGTCTCAATGAAGGCCTAAACGTTGTAGCTGGCACTAAGTGCCGCGCTGCTGTGCAGGCACAGATGGGGCAAAGGAATGCGTCTCACTCCTGGATTCAAAGAACATGTCCCCTAAAACAAAGAAGAACCTAAAGGGTGCAGCTGCCCACTACTTGCTGGGCAGCTGGGAAAGTCAGCAAATGCGGCAGGGGCTCTCAGTAGCCCTTAAGAGAAAATGTGCCACACGTGGGGGCCATCTGGCTCTACAAATAATGGGGAGCCTTGGAGCCACCTAGGCTCTTGGAACAAATAATGCACACAATGGAGCCCTCTAGGCTCTGGAAACAAATATGTGAAACGTTGGAGCGGCCCACTGCCATCCGGGGCCGCTCTGGTAAATGACACCTCTATGGTGCCTGAGCAAGAAGCGGGGCACGTGCCCTTTAAACAATTATGGACTTGAAAGGGAAATATGACTCAAGCCCCTCACGGGGACTTTTAAATAAATAATGGCCATTGCAGAACTTGACCCCGTTGAACTGTGGGGCCTATGGGGGCCCCCAGGAGATAGATTCACAACGTTGGAGCGGCCCACTGCTAGCCGGGGCCGCTCAGACTCTGCCTCTCCCCTCGCAAGTCACACTCACGGGGCTCTCGATGCTTCCGGTCTCCTCTTCTCCTTCACTTGCGGTGGGGGCAGGCACTGGCAAGGTGCCTCGCGCCCCCTCCACCTCCTGCCACAACTGGCTAGCGCCTGCGGGGCTCTCCCTCAGCAATGGGAGCCCCGCACCGGCAGGTGCCAGCATCTATATCCTCGACAGCATCTTCTTCGCGGGGCTTCTCCTCCCGGCGCGGCACAGCTTTTCTCGGTGGGCGGGACTTCCTGTTGCACCACAGGCTCCGCTCACGTCCAGTTCAAGGATGACTGACTTCCTGTAGGCCGCGGCGGTGATTGTCTCGGTGGCAAGAGGGGTAGGCTCCCTCGCGAGTAAAAAATTCAGTTAGAAGTGGGTTGGGCACCCGCAATTTGAGAAAAAATAAGCTAGGTGCACCCGTATTGATTAAAAATAAAAACGAAGATGCAGGGGGCACCTACTTAAATAAAAAAAAAAGCGGGGTAGGCTCCCATAATTGCGGCAGCACGGGAGACTCCTCAAGGAGGGAGGGTTCCCTCCCCAAAGGCTGCTGCAGCACAGCGCTACCAAGAGAATGTAAAGCGCTCCCTTGAGGGGAAAATAAAGTGCTCACCAGGCTGGCATTATCAAAGTCCAGTAAGCTCTCTCATGCTAAAAAGGTCCTGGGGCAAAGAAATGGAACCAACAGCTCCTAGCAAAGAAAAGTCCTCCAGTCCCCCCAGGCAAGGCAGAAGTGCCCCAAGGGAATAAAGTCTCCAAGGCATCCAGGGGCAGGGCAGAGCCCAGGGAGGCAAGCCTTCCCTTGAGCCCCAGCAGCAGCACGCCCCTGGTAGTTTCAAGTCTGCAAACAAGAGCATTTTACATGGGGTCACAGCCCCTATATTTATACCACAAAATCCTTTGTCTCAAAGGTGCAGGCAAGGGAAGAACCAGATGCAACTGGTTCTGGAGCACTTTGTTTTTCTCAGCCCCTCTCCCTATTAACAGGACAGGCCAGGGACATAAGACACACCACAGGGGGTAGAGCCAGCATTGTGAAGGGAAGGCACAGCCTTTTCAGGTCCCAGGTGCAACTCCTCCCTCCCATCTAGATGCAGATCTCCCTATTCACCACCGGGCAGACTGACCCTGTCTCCTGGAGCTAGGCACACAAGCCAGCCCCTGTCACTCACAAGCCAGACATGCAATTCACATCTCACAGCACACAGAAATGCCAACTTCTAAAAGTAAAACACACAAGATGATGGATGGAATGTTGCACAATGGCAAAACATTCACCCCCAGTCATAGATCTGGGTTTAATCCATCGGTATTTTGCTCACCAAGCCACCCCAGTTCAGATATGGCCATATGCAAGTAAGTCTTGACCCTGTGCCTCATGGGAACAGTCCAGCTCGAACTGCCAAGCCATGTCTTCCCTGGACCGGAATCAAACATCCTAGGACCAGTTTCTGGCTATCAGCCTTCATCATCCAGAATAGCTTCCTCCCTCTCATCTAGATGCAAATCTCCCTATTCACCACTGGGCAGACTCACCCTGACTCCAGGAGCCAAGCACACCTGCCAGTCCCTGTCACTCACAAGCCAGACAGGCAATTCACATCTCTCAGCACACATAAAGGCCAACTTCTAAAAGAGGCACTTCTACACTAGATACAATAAATCTGTGCTAAACATTGCGCATCATTTATTACCACAAGTTTGCACATACCAAACTCGCCCCTGTACTCCCCACATATCAGGAACTACCATGGACACACATATCCCCTATGCATTCCTATGGGAGGGTAGGCCACTCTCATCACACACACTCAGAGTGCGCACGCACTTTACACTGGGCCACAGTGCTAAAGTAATGTAACACAACACTTTTATAACGCACTATCACTCCAGGGAGCATCTTGGCGCTTTGGATCAAACTGATGTAAAAAATGACCCACAACTGTACTGTCCATGGGCGCCAACACTCATACCAGCGCTTTGCATACTGTATCCGTAAGAGATTTCCTGAAGCACATTTCAGAAGAGATCTGACGAAGATGAGAGGGGAGTTTATTCCAAGCCCTAGAGCCAATCACTGCCAGGGATTTCCCTCCTTTGGTAGCAAGCCTAAATTTAGGGATAGACAGTAGGTTAGCAGTGGAGGATCTAAGGTTTCGTGATGGACAGTAACGGGTAAAGCCTTTCAAAAGATATTTCAGGCCCTGAGAATGAAAGGCCCTGAAAGTGATAATTAAAACTTTGAACAAAATGCGTTTATGGATGGGAAGCAAGTGGAGGGCATCCAGCGCAGTCGAGGCAGAGGACTTCCCAGGCCATCTGAGCACCACGCAGGCGGCAGCATGCTGGACCATTTGTAGCCTGTGAAGGAACGCTTTATTCGATCCAGCATACAAGCTATTACAATAGGCCAGTCTTGATGTTATTAAAGCCACCACCACCGTACGTCTTGCTGCTAGTGGAATAAGATCGAAACATTTTCCCAGTCCCTTTATGATGTTAAAGCAGGTGCCTGCCACCTCCAATGCCTGTTGCTTGAATGATAGGGTATCATCAAACTTGATCCCTAAATTACGAGCCACACTAATTGTGTTAGGGGGGGCTTCCGCCTCCTCAGGCCACCATTGTTTGGGAGAGAATAGATTATGGAGTCCAAATGGCAAAATCTCTGTTTTACCTGAATTGCATTTCAGGTGATTATTTCTCATCCACGCGAAGGTAGGTTGAGGTTTTGTTCTGCATTTAACATGTCCTTATCAAGGACTAGGATCAGATACGTATCATCCGCATACGCAATAGTGCTGATCTTAAAGGACGAAATTAAATTGATAAGGGGAACCATGTAAAGATTAAAAAGTGTTGGGCTCAGGCTGGAGCCCTGTGGCACCCCTATCGTCAACACTTTTTCCCCTGAGCAAAATTGTCCTAAAGTGGTCTATGGGACAGAATATTTTTAAGCCACTTCAATACGATTCCTGCAATGCCAGATGTTGTCAAACGATCTAAAAGGATAGCATGAGAGACCGTATCAAAGGCCGCAGAAAAATCTAAAAGGATCAGGACAGCCTTCTTGCCCTAATCCATAGCAGCCCGTAGAGTTTCGATCGTGAACAAAAGGGCGGATTCTGTAGAATGCTGGGCTCTGAAGCCCGTCTGATTAGTATGTAATATATTATTATCTTCCAGAAACGCAGTAAGCTGCCTATTCACAAATGTTTCTGCTAGTTTACAGAGTACTGGGAGGAGTGATATGGGCCGTAGATTAGACAGGGAAGTAGGATCTGATAATTGCTTCTTCTGAAGAGGTTTTACCGCTGCGAGTTTCCACTCTGATGGAATCTGCGCAGAGCGGAGTGAAGAGTTGATGATACTATTTATGATGGGATTTACAGTATCTACCATGGCTTGCAGCAGCACCGAAGGACAAGGATCAAAAGGAGATCCTGATTTGATAGATGATATAGCCAGGTAGAATTCCTCCAGACTGATCGGAAGAAAAGTCCTCATACTAGCCATATTTGTGTCTACCGTGGTGACCTCGTCAGAAACAGAAGGCTCAAAGGAAGGAAAATCTTTGATAAGATCCTGTACCTTCTGTTCAAAGTAGTCGGCTATAGAATTACACAACATCTGAGATGGTGGAATTTCCTGTGTCAATATTTTGGGATTCCTAAAGATGTTTACAATTCTAAAAATCTCCTTCTGCTTGTTTTTAGTGGCTTCAATGGCAGCTATGTAAAAGTCAGCCTTTGCGCATTTAGTTAGGGCATGATATTGTCTCCTAGCTGTTTTATATAGACTGAGTCCCCTACTATCATAATTACGACGCCATCTTCGTTCAAGTATTAGCATGTGAGGAGCATGTAAAGTCTTACCTCCATGCATGGTTTGACTAACAACAATGTGAATGGTGATGTTTACAGGAATATGGGAAACATTTCCACCCAACAGATGAACAGCTATCATCCACCCAACAACAGAGACAGAAATGCTGATGGCCTAAACTACAAGTAAACACTTTGCAGTGTTACTGCGCCATGTTATCTTAAATCAGATCAAGCAAACAAGAGTTATTCCAAACAGAACTACTACTTTTTCTATCTCTACCTTATTGTCACATCCCTTTTTTTTTATTTTTTTTATTAAATTTGTACTTTATTACACCTTCGAGTCATACACACAGCCATCATCGCCTACAACCCAGAGGCCGGCGGCAGCAAGAGGTCACTCTCAAATCCCCTGGTAAAGATAAAACACACAGCCATCATACCAACAGCCCGGAGGCCTGGCGGCGTAACTGCAGGTGTAGAAGAAGCGTGCAGTAGCACCAGTCCATGGAAGCAGGAGATGATTGACCTCAATATGTCCAAGGAAAGCCCACCCGGCGGCGCCGGCGGTGTCAGTTCCAAGCGCAGGTCAGTGTGCCAGGACGATACGACCAGTGCAAACACACAGTAGGAAATGCATGAAGACCCAGGGATGGAGTTTCTCAAGAGGGAAACCAGGAAAAGGTGTATACAGGAACCAAAAGCCCCATTCAAACATAAGCCCACCCACCTCAAAAACTAGCCAGACTACCTAAACCCGTGTCCACTCGCCCGCTCCCACCATTCACCATTTCCACAAACCCCTCAATAGGGCCATGGGCGTCGACTCACATGCCCACGAGAGTGAAACAAAGTTCAGTGGGGGTAGCATCTACCTACAACCAGGACAGCCGTCCCGAGCACCCCTCCAATGCATAGCATCGTTAAGGCCAGGCACGAACCACTACTCACTCACAACACTTAAGCCTTCAACTACCACTCTCCTCATCCTCAGCCGCCGCAACCCCATCCTCCTGCAGAACATCCAACTCCATTCCTTCAGGATCTGACTCACCGTCCCCTTGCGCGCTCTGAAACGCCCTAAACAACCCCCAGAAGTTCTTGGGGCGACTCTTCGGAGGAAGTAGTTCACTATACACCTCTGATTGCGTGCAACAGTAAAGTAAGTCCGCCTCCCAACGCTTCTTCGTGGGAACTGGCCCCCGCATCCAACACAGGGCAACCAGGCGCTTTGCCATCAGTAACGCCATGTCCGCAAGCCGCCGCAGTGCCACCGGCAGCGGTTTGGAAAAGCCGAGCAATGCAAGCGCCGGGCCGGGCAAAATCTCCTCACCTAAAATAGTGCTGAGATCCGCAAAGACCTCTACCCAGTACTTATGAATAGTGGGACAAGTCCAGGCCATATGTAGAAAGTCTGCCGTGTGAAAGTGGCAACGCTCACATCCGCCGACTCCCTCAGTCCATACCTATGCAGCCTTTCGGGCGTGTAGTAGACACGCTGCAGGAATTTAAAGTGTATCAGGCGGTGCCGACTGTTGAGCGAGATCTTTCTAGTGTTGGTAGAGCAATAGCGCCACATTTCGTCTGAGATAGGAGTTTGGAGGTCAGCTTGCCAGGCCAATCGAGCCTTGGAGGGGGGGCACTGCGGATGTCTATCACCCAGCGTCCTGAGAGCCGTTATCAGTTTGCGAGAAGAGGGGGTCTTGATTACATACGTGAGCTCCGGCACTTCCTGCGGTTCAGCCAACTCCGGGCCCAATGTGGCCAGCGCCGCTCTACGAACCCTATGATATTGAAAGCTGTGTAACAGCGTTGCCCCAGGGCAGGATTGAAGGACCTGCTGCAACGTCTTCAGGGTGCCATTTAAAAAGAGATCTCCCACGGTGACAATACCCAATTCACGTAGCGCCTTCAGGACGCCCTTCTCCGTCAGCGGGGCCAACCAGACTGCCCACTCCACACGGAGCAAAGGTGAGTACAGCAGCACACTCTCTCGGGAGCCAACCAGTGCATGCCAAGCATGGTTCGTGGCTGCGATAGAGTCCAGATTGCCGACCCTCCGATCGGGTGGATAGCATACTGTGGCCGGGAGAGGGACGGGGTCTGCAAAGAGTTGTTCCAGTTTCACATGAGGGATGCCAGGATCCCCATGAATCCATGAGTGAAGATGTGCTCCCTGAGCGATCCTATAGTACCGCTCCAGGTCTGGAGCCCCAAGGCCCCCTTGCTCATACGGAAGCATGAGCGTTTGCCACTGCACCCTCGGCTGCTTACCCCCCCACGCAAGGCGGATGAGCGTCTGAGTAAGTTGCCGGAAAAAAGCTTTGGAGAGGACCACCGGTATATTCGTAAATAAAAAAAGAAATCTGGGGAGCACTACCATCTTCATGAGCGCTATCCTGCCCATGAGAGAAAGCGGGAGTCTGCACCACACTTCAACATCATCTACCAGTTTGGAATAGGCGACCCCATAGTTCTCTCGTATCAGGACCTCCGGGTCCGTAGGTATGCGTATCCCCAGATAGCGGATGGAGTCTGTGGTCCACTGCAATGGGTACTCCGAGTCAAATGGGAGTGTCACCGGAGTCAAGGGCAACGCCACCGACTTGTTCCAGTTGACCCGAAGGCCCGATAAGGCCCCAAATCTTACCACTTCCCGCAGCACCGCAGAGAGGTTTGTCTCCGGGTCACGGACATATAGCAGAGTGTCATCCGCGTAAGTTGAGATACCAATCTGGTACGTCGGAAAGTTTATCCCTTCGAACCGATGATACTCTCGTATAGCGCAGGCGAGGGGTTCCGCCACCATGGCGTACAACAGCGGAGAAAGGGGACAGCCCTGACGGGTGCCCCTTCCAATCTCGATAGGAGCAGTCACTAAGTTCCCTATCTTTAATCTCGCAGTGGGCTTGTAATATAGAGCTCCCAACATTTGTAGAAACGGTTCACCGAGTTCAAACTTACGCAGGACCCTAAGCATGAACAACCACTCAACAGAGTCGAAGGCCTTCTCCATGTCTAAGAAGATGGCTACCGCCTTATTCTCCTGCTTGACGTGTTGTATCGTGCCCAACACCGTGCGGATATTATAAGTGAGATTGCGTGAGGGGACAAACCCAGCCTGCTCTGGGGCAACCAGGTCCGGGACCAGGAGCGCCAAACGGGTCGCAAGTACCTTTGCATACAGTTTCGCGTCCATATTGATCAGCGACAGTGGTCGGTAAAAGCCACACTGATTAGGGGGTTTACCCGGCTTCGGGATGGTAATAAGTAGCGCCTCTCTCATGGATTTCGACATGCTGCCCTGTTGACAAATGTCATCGAACAGAAGTATCAAATACGGGACGAGTTTGTCCTGAAAGGCCTTGTAAAACGCCACCGTGAGGCCATCCGCTCCAGGAGCACTACCAGACTTCATGCCCTCCAGTGCCTCCGTTATCTCCTCCTTTTGGATTGGGGCCATAAGAAACTCCCGCTGCCAGTCGGCTAAGAAGGGCATTTGGATGTAACTTAAATAGTCGTCGATTTCCTCCTCAAGGTGGCTATCCCTCGAAGAGTAGAGTGCCGTGTAGTAAGAGTGAAATTCCGCTAGTATGTCCTGCTCCTCCGCCACCACTTCCCCAGCAGCAGTCACTAATTCCTCAATCACCAATGGGGGCCTGTTGTTGCGCATCAGTTTGGCCAGGAGAGCACCAGGTCGCTCCCGTTCCCCATACGCGCGCGCCGTGGCATATTTACCCATATGTTTAATTTCCCTATCCGCCTCCTCTTGAAATTCCTCTAGCAAAGGCTTAAGTTTGTCTGCATCTGTGGCAGCACCCGAGACTCCCGCCTGCCGTTCCAGATCAGAGAGTTGTGTTTCAAGGAGTTGCAGCCGGCGCCTAATAGCCTTGAGCACCCCAGAGTGTTTTGCCATAGTCATCCCCCTGATGTACACCTTAAACGCATCCCAAAGCACCTGTACGCTATCCACCGATCCCACATTAGTTGAGAAATAGGTCTCTATGTCGTCAGCTAGTTCCCCTCTGAAAACTTCATCTAGGAGGGAATACGGGGGGAACCTCCAGGTAAACGGGGGAATCCTCCTAGGAGGAGCAACCAGTAGCAAGTGTAGTGGCGAGTGGTCAGACAGTGTGCGAGGTAGCACCGTACACCCCTTCACCGCATCAAGCAGGGAGCGGGAAACAAACCAGTAGTCTATACGTGTATGGAGGTTATGGTAGGCCGAGTAATGGGTGAACCCACCCCGCCCTGAGTGTCTATGACGCCACACATCCAGCAAGTCAAGCTTCACACATTCCGACAATAGAAGCAATGCCGAAGCAGCCGGGGATCTAGTGGGGCCCGCCAATCTGTCTAGTTCTGGGTTCAGCACTAAGTTAAAGTCCCCCCCCCCACAGCATTCTAGAGCCCACAAACTGCCTACAGCTGTCTGCCAGCAAAGCATAGAAATCTGGGGAATCGTAGTTGGGGCCATACACATTCACCAGCAATAGATCATGTCCCTTCCCCACACATCGTGCAATCACATACCGCCCCTCAGGGTCTACCGCCACCCGCTTTAGCAACAGTTGGGATTTGGGATTAGCCCAGGTGATCACCCCCCTAGCATGCGTGGTGAACCCTGCAGCAACACAAGCGGAACCAAGACCCCTCATCTGCAACATAGGACTGGACAGTGGCAGATGTTTTTCCTGCAGCAAAGCGAGGTCAATCCGGTGGCGCTGCAAGTACGCCAAGACCTTCCTGAGTTTACGGAAATCATTAAGCCCTCTCACGTTCCATGACAGTAATCGCAGAGAGCCCGGGGCGCTCTCTGGTCCTAGAGTCTCAGCAGTCGACATTGCAGACTAGAGAAAACAGTAGGGCAGAGCAGATGATGCAGCAGACACAATGCAGTAGTCGGCATAAACAGACCCCCCTCCCAACAGACCCCGAACCCCACACACCATATTAGCAGCAGCATAAGAACAAAGCAAACAACTACCCACCCACAGCCGACCAACCCCAACCCGGTCAGACAGAGCATGGCACTACCCACCCCGAACCCACCCGATACAACCCACTACAAACCCAAGACCCTCTAGAGAGTCAAAAGCCAAAAGCGCAGGGGCAGAGGTTCCCAGCCAGACAATAATATGCTCAAACAAGGACCAGGTACAACCGTAGCTCCCCGCCCCACCCCCATTGCTTCGGCACCCCGCCCCAGCCCCAGCAGGAAAGTAAGTAGAGTGGTGGATAACCAGTCCCAATGTTCTGCGGGTAGCACCCCCCCAAAACCAGAAATACAGCAGTAAATGTCAGCAAGAACCCAACCCAGTAGCACTACCCCGGGCCCATCAACCGTGGTCCGGACAAGCAGAGAAAAGGCACATCGGGCTTTGTAGTGCAACACAATCACTCACGATGACTCAGCCAAACCTGGCTCTGGGGCGAAGGACAAATCACCCCTGACCATCCAGAGACGCAGCCTCCTCCTCGTCTGCACGTTGACCCCTCGGGCTATTGCGCTGTTCCTTGGCCCATTCCTTAAGCGTTTTTTTCAGGTCCGCTGGGTCGGTGAAAAAGTGCGAGTGCCCCTGTTTGTTGATCCGGAGTCTCGCCGGGTACAACATGGCATAGTCCAGCCCCATGTCTCTCATCTGCTTCCTATAGGGGGCGAAGCGCTTCCGTTCCTCTTGAACTCTCGCCGTGAAGTCAGGATAGAGGGAAATGTTCATACCTTCAAACTGTAGTTCCCCTTTCTCCCTCGCCAGCCGTAGTGCCAAATCGCGGTCCCTGTAATTCAAAAGTTTGGCAATGATTGGCCGCGGTGGGAGGCCAGGCTGCGGTTTGGGACCCAGAGTACGATGGACCCTCTCGACGATAAACATGGGGGAGAAGACGTCCTCCCCCAGCAGCGTGTGAAGCAACTTCTCAACGAACAGTTCCATCTTGCCAGTGTTGGTGGATTCCGCCACCCCTGTGATGCGGACGTTGGAGCGCCGTGAACGAGCCTCCAAGTCCTCCGTTTTGTCCTGTATGACCTGGAGCAGGCGACCGAACTGCTTACGGTCCTTATCCCACTCCGTCTTGGCTTCCTCCGCTTCCGTCAGCCTACGCTCTGACATATCCAACCTCTCGGCATGCTTGTCCACTCTCTCTGACATCCGGTCCATTCTGAAGGATAAAGCGTCAATTTTTGTGCCAATCGCAGACATGCTCTCCTGCAAGCCCTTTTCCATGGTACTGAGCATTTCGCGAATGTCCGCGCAAAGCGAGCTATCAGCTGCCTGCGACGAGGTCTCCGGAGGAGCCCCCTCCACCCCCCTCGGCTTCCGTTGCTGAAACGTGAGTTTCGGCTGGTTTCTGTCGCCCTTTCCCATGGCGTTGCTCACAGAGTGGAAGAGTCAGAGAGCAAACACCGGCACAATGCAGGGGGGGCGCCGGGGAAGCGAACTCCATTAATCAGTCCTGTGCGTAGCAAAGATTGGAGGTCAAAATGGCGGCCGCGGGCCGCGTGTTACGGGCGAGGCCAGGGGGACGATCTCAACCCCCAGTCACTCACCACAGTGCAGGTCTCACCGCAGGTTGCCAAAAAGCGCCAGCACACTCCAAAAACGTGTCCCGGCACTAGTGCCCTTCCAGCCCTCAAGCAGGCCGAAGTAGAAATGTCACCCGCCAGCCGGCGTCCGTAGGGCGCAATTTCCCTCCGCTGGGCTCCCGGGCCTCCCGGGCCTCTCCGGAGTGCCCCAGGCCTCCGCTGCTAAGACACAGTTGACACACTCGTAGGAGTTGCGCGACAGAGTCCAATGACCAAAGCACCGTTGCAAACCAGTCCAGGAGAACCACAGGATAGGAGGCAGTCTGGCAGCCCGGGACCTCACAGGGACTCCACGCCGCACGCAGCGTTATGTAGGACGGGCAACTCCAAGGATAGTCCGTGGATTGCGGCCTGGTCCACCACGCCAAACTCCGCCGGTCCGTTGACCGATGCCACCACCGATTTCGATCCGGGAAGGTGCCCCCGCTAGCTCTGGGGATCGTAGAAGCGAAATCTGCCCCTGCTAGGTCCAGCAAGGCGTCAAAAGGATATCTTTGTCGAATATTAAAGGGGCTCAGGCGAGGAGCTCAGCTCTCACACGTCTTTCATGGACGCCAGCAAGCTCCGCCCCCCCCTATTGTCACATCCCTTTCACAAAAGCTACAGGGATTTTTGATTCTACATCAACCGGAGTCCTGAGGCTTTGCAATTCTGTGATAGTTACGCTAACTCTTTCTTTTGACTTTAGTCAGTGCTCTTTATAGGCAAACTCCTTTTGTTGTTTAGTTACAGATCAAGGAGGTTCATCAATGTCAGTCAGAGAGTTCTTGCAAGATATGCCAAACCAGGAGCTGAGTGCTTGTGATTGATCTTCCTCTCCCTTTTAGGCAATTTTAATTCTGTTATATCTGAACTCTCACCTTCAGGTCGGATTGCTCCGAAAGTTCCTTCTACTCTAAATCGTTAACATCTCTTATCTGTTCTGGTTGTTTTGTCACTGTTAACAGTCTCTTATGGTCAGTGTTGGTCTTTTTTTATCAAGACAAACATAAACGGTAGAATTGAAGGCATGCCGACTCCCTACACGCGCTTCTGCAGGGGCCAGATAAAATTTAGGACCCTAAGAAGAAACAAGACATTCGATTTTATGACGTTTAAAAGGAGATCATCGTGTAAGAAGGGAGCTCAGATAAGGGTCAGACTTAGCCAGTGGACCCTAGGCAACCAAGGATTGATCTAGAGTAATTCATAACCGACAGGAAGAAATGCCGCCAAAATATACTACAGAGCTTACATTTATTGAAGCATTTTCTAGTGATACAATTTCCAGTTTGTCCAAGAAGCAGTTGAACCAACTTAATAGTGGTCAACCTATGCCCAAATTATAAAAAAACAAGAGTGATAGATGCTTTATTACCAAGAGTAAAATCATTTAAAGTCTTGACAAAGGAGGTCTAAAGAACACTATACCTTCGAAACGGGTCTACGCCTGTCTACCACAAACCCAATGCTCTCAATTCACCCCAAATACTAATTAATTATGACGGTTTGGGGTGTTTGTGTACAGTCTCTGGTAGTGGTTGTGGAATTTAATGACAAAATCTAATGTCTTTTTACCTCTCGGACTGTGTTTTTAATGTATATTTTGTGTAATTGTTGTGTTAGACATCCCTTTTGCTTGGATGAAATGTTTTTAACCTTGTAGCACTGTTTTAATAAAGTCAATATATCGGTACAATTAGTGTAATTTTCTGTGCCAACACTCAGACCATTTTCTGTGCCAATACTCAGACCACTGGTATTTTATAGTGATCCCTTTGACTGAATGTGCAAGAATTTTTTGGTTGAAAGGTAGTTGTGTCTGCAATAGAATGCTATGTATTCATTTTTGAGAATTCCCAGAGGACGCTCATTTTAGAAATCAGTGTTTGTCTTTGGCCAAACTTCTTCTTATGATGCATGATCTTTGGAGATGCTTGTGATTTCTGGTTCGGATAAAACAGATTTGCCTCTAAATGTACATTTTCTCTGCAAATTCTGCTTTGTGGTACCTGCAACCATGGCTCAGGTTAGTTTGATGAGTTCTCGTTGTCTCTGTGAATGCATATTCTTAACCTGGTGATTGGTGTCATAGTCATCACCAGAATTACATTTTGTTGATTTTATTCTTTGCTTGACTTTGAGCTCTCAGACTGTCTTTTTCTTCTTCTACTTCAGATGTATCGGAAACTTCAAACCAAAGCAGATTCGATGAGATAGTGGACGTTGGCACAGCTTCTTCCTCTTCTCATCTCACCCTTTTGGTGTGGGAGCATGTGTCCAGTGTGGCAGCCCAGTGCACTTTACAGCAGTGATGGTGCTCAGGATCAACTGGTACAGGCCACTCCAATGGTCTACCAAGCTGGATTTTCAGACATGCTTCTTTTCCAATGACCACAATCGCTCAGGTTCAAGTCATGACCTAGAGACTCTCTCCCAGCCGGAGTAGCGGCATCAACCTGTTGAGAGATAGAGCACACCACGTCAGCTAATCCCCAGCAGCATTCAACAATCAAATAATCTGTGATATTCAGAAGTGTAGTAGCTGGAACTGAAGGGAGTCACATGGCTCTTCAAATCGACACCTAATGAGGAGACAATCTTGTCCACCTAGAGGGTGTGCTTCAAATGCTCATCAATATCAGAGAAAGGGCATAGGGCCATTTATAGGATGTGAACACACAGGCTTTGGACAATTTTGCCTTACAGTTCAGTTCTGTTCAGTCTTTCTACAACTCTTGAAGCTTCTGGTCAGTAACTGCAATGGAATCTCTGATCTACCCCTACAGCTGTGCATAACAACTGCATTACCTTGTTTCTGAAGTAACTTCCTAGGTCTGATTAAAGATGAACTGGCATCCTGAAATTCAAAATAAAGTCGAGCAATAGCAGTTTGGTGACTGTCAGATTTGACACATCTCCTGGTGGGATATGCCTCCACCCAATGAGAAAATTATCATATAACCACAAGGATGTAACTTTGTTGATTACTTCGGGGATAAAAATTAATGTCAACAAAACTAAATAGACGGGTGTTAGACTTCTCAAGAACTTTAGAGGAAACAGGGTTGCAACAGAAAGTAGTAGAACAAGGAAAACAAAATTGACACCCTAGTATGTATTCACTTTACGCATTTTGATATACCACAGAATGTCTGGATCTTAGATCAAAATGTTAGCATATTTTTATATTCTGGTCTTTAAAATATATTCCTCCAACAGCTATGCCTTGTTTCAATATTGACTTTGCAAACGTTGTGCATTCCTGTTTATAGACTGTTTTTACTGTTATTGCATCTTTTACGGCATATGTGGAATGTCAGTTTATTGATGTTGTGGGGGCTTCAATCATTCCTGTTAGCATCTGAGGTTTTTGTAGTCAGGTATGTGTTGAGGGCGTCCCCCTATCGGTTTACTGTCATTATTGCTTGAGCTGTGTCTCTAAATTGCTGTTTTGCACTTTATATCACAAAATGTTTGAACATATATATGAATTTTAGTCTTGCTTTATGATGTCATTTTTATATATGCTTTTATGGTTAATATTGGCAGAAGAAAAATAAATACTTGAGAACTTGAGTATAACCCTAGATTCTCACCTCTAGTGGGCCCAGCTGAGCTGTTCTTTTAGATAGTGATATGGCAATACTTAAAAAGTAGCAAACAATGGCATTTATAGGCATTTCCCCAGTTATTAAAGTTTACAAGCTCAAGGCCCAGGCACCTGCCTTATATGAAGCGGAATATTGTGGGGATGATAATAGTGATAAGCTGACCTTGTACGAGAACAATTTGATAAGAACCCTGTTACACCTCCCCAGAAGTACTCATCTGATCCCTTTATTTTATGACACAGCCCTCAAGAGTCTGAAGCATGTTGCAGTCCTGAGACGCCATCTCTATTGGGTGAGAGTCTGGTCAACACAGGAACTTGCTCGTAATAGGGAGGGGTTGAGTAAACGACTAGAGTTAGATATAGCCTTCACCTTCGCATGGTTTCAGGATGTTGAATCTTGGCTTGTCAAACTAGGCCTAAGGTCTTTTTGGGGTGAACCTCAATCCCTGGCCTCACTCTCCAAATACGGTTAAAAAAGGTCTAATGGGAATATGCATGCATTAATTTACATCTAAGTTTCAGGTTGGGGAGGCTGTCAGTACAATGTTTGGCCTTCAAACCCACTCCACACTTCGAAGCATTTCTGGATGACAGACAATCACAGTAAGCAAAACATTATATAAAGTGTTTCGGCCATAATATCTTACAAATCAGGACTCACACATCGAGATGGAAAAACGATAACTGCCATCATGGTGACTATAATTGCTCTCTGTACCTTGGTTGTAAAAGAAAATCTGGCGCATATATTATTATTTTATTCGCAACCCCTAGAAAGAAAGAAATTCAGCCTATGTTGCAATTTAGGTCTTAGGAATGACATAGAAGCAATTATGATCCTACAAAGGATACATCCACCCACAAAGTCTATAGCTTGAGCAAATACCTATTCTCAGTTGGGCTGTTGCAGAGGAAGCAGCCATACATTTTAAATTCCTTCCATCTCTAAATGAGTACTGTGAAAGTTGATATTCACTCATATTGACATATACAATCTCATTTTGAAATTATTTTATTTGGATTTTTATGGGGCTTCCAACTATCATCTTGGGCCAGATGTAGGTAGCTTAATACCGGTCGGTAACAGCCGAAAATCGGTGAATTTCCCGTTACCGACTGATATTTAGCCCTTCCTAATGTAGGACGCTGTAAATAAGGATTCGGTAATTTACCGAATCCTTATTTTAAGGAATGGGTAAATTACCGATTCCTTATTTTAAGGAATCTGTAAATTACCGAATCCTTAAAACATATGTAGGTAGCATTTAAGTGAGTGCATTTTTGCTTTCAGGATTCGTTATTTACCACCAACTACAAGTTGGTGGTAAGTACTGAATACCTTTGAAAAAGCAATTATTTGCTTTTTTCAAGGTGCCATGTGGCAGACATACATGCCCTTAGGGCATGTATGTGTGCCACATGTGCACACATGCACGATTCAGGAGGGCAACACAGTGTCAATGTGACACCCTGCCACCCTTGAATATGCTCCCGCTATTACTGATTCAGTAATACCGAATTGGTAATAGTGCCTGGCTTCCCGTTCATTCCTTTGGTCCGCCAGGCCCATGGGAATGAATGGGAAGGTATTCCATATTACCGAATCGGTATTATCGAATCGGTAATAAGAAATATTACAGAATCAGTAAATGTTACCAATTTTTTACCTAAATCATATTTATCGATTCCTAAATACTGAATCGGTAAAATCGGTATTTAAGAATCGGTAAATTGACATTACCTACATCGGGCCCCTTATCTTTTAAGCCCTTCTTAACTCTGCCGATTCTAGGCAATTAGCTCGATATGGTACACTATCAAGAGACAATGCATTTCTTACCATTGCTAAAGGTGATTGCATTGTTCAAAAAGAAAACTGTAGCTCTCTGAATTGGCTCAAAAAATGGTTTCTAGAGTTTTAGAGTGGACCTATGATGTTTTACTAGAGATTGATACGTTTGTTCCAAATATCATTAAAAGCACTTTATAACTAGAGCAGGGATACATTTATATGTTTTAGCAGGGTGAGACATTAGCAGTTAGATTTAACCCTAACATAAACTGCGTGGCATGAAGAATATTGATTACTGATTGGGCAATGGTTATTTATAATCATTTTTGGTTATTGAATTGGCTCCTATGCTAAATAACAACGTAGGATACCCAGACTCTATTGTGTTTTTATAAACTGTCCTAACCAATAATCTTGCATCCTGTGCAATTGTGAAAGGGTGGCTCTTTCAGATTATTATTGTCTAGATAAAGTATAAAGGTGCACGGTACCCTGCACCTCAATGAACTTGCTATCACTTTGAATTCAATCAATCAATCAATCAATCATTGACACTTATAAAGCGCGCTACATACAGGTAGGGTCTCAAGGCGCTGGGGGGAGGGGGGGGGGGGTGCCGCTACTGCTCGAACAGCCAGGTCTTCAGCTTCTTCCTGAAGGAGAGGTGGTCTTGGGTCAGGCGCAGGTCGGTCGGGAGGGAGTTCCAGGTCTTGGCGGCCAGGTAGGAGAAGGACCTTCCTCCTGTAGTCGCTCTTCGGATGCGGGGGACGGCGGCGAGGGCGTGGTTGGCTGAACGGAGGTGGCGTTTGGGAGCGTAGAAGTTGACTCGGCTGTTGAGGTAGCTCGGGCCTTGGTCGTGTAGGGCTTTGTGTGCGTGGGTGAGGAGGCGGAAGGTGATTCTTTTGTTGACGGGGAGCCAGTGAAGGTCTCTCAGATGTCCGGAGATGTGGCTGGTTCGTGGGATGTCGAGGATGAGTCTGGCTGAGGCGTTCTGGATCCGCTGGAGTCTCTTCTGGAGCTTGGCGGTGGTCCCGGCGTAGAGGGCGTTGCCGTAGTCCAGTCGGCTGGTGACGAGGGCCTGGGTGACGGTCTTCCTGGTCTCGGTGGGGATCCACCAGAAGATCTTCCGTAGCATGCGTAGGATGTTGAAGCACGCCGAGGAGACGTTGTTGACTTGCCTGGTCATGGAGAGGGAGGAGTCCAGGATGAAGCCCTGGTTGCGTGCATGGTCTGTCGGTTTGGGTGCGGTGCCCAGGGCGGGAGACCACCAGGAGTCGTCCCAGGCGGAGGGTGAGGAGCCCAGGATGAGGACCTCCGTCTTGTCCGAGTTCAGTTTCAGGCGGCTGGTCGTCATCCACTCGGCTACCTCTTTCATCCCTTCGTGCAGGTTGGCTCTGGCGGCGGCGGGGTCGTTGGTCAGGGAGAGGATCAGCTGGGTATCGTCGGCGTAGGAGATTATGCTGAGGTTGTGTTTGCGTACGATGGCCGCGAGGGGGCTCATGTAGACGTTGAAGAGGGTGGGGCTCAGAGATGATCCTTGGGGGACGCCGCAGATGACTTCGGAGGCCTCTGACTTGTACGGTGGTAGGCGGACTCTCTGTGTTTTTCCGTCAAGGAAGGAGATGATCCATTCCAGCGCCTTGTCCTGGATTCCGATGTTGCTGAGGCGCCGTACTAGGGTGCGGTGGCAGACCGTGTCGAAAGCCGCGGAGAGGTCTAGGAGGATGAGGGCCGCTGTTTCTCCATTGTCCATCAGGGCTCGGATGTCATCGGTGGCGGCGATGAGGGCGGTCTCGGTGCTGTGGTTGGCTCGGAAGCCGGACTGTGAGGGGTCGAGGGATCCGTTCGTCTCGAGGAAGGCGGCCATCTGCTTCTTGACGGTCTTCTCGATGACTTTGGCTGGAAACGGGAGGAGCGAGATGGGGCGGTAATTCTTGAGGTCGGTGGGGTCCGCTGTTGGTTTCTTGAGTAGAGCGCTGAGTTCGGCGTGTTTCCAGCTCTCAGGGAAGATGGTGGTGTCGAAGGATGTGTTGATGATGTCTCGCAGGTGGGGTGCGATGACAGCGTCGGCCTTGTTGAAGACGTGGTGAGGGCAGGGGTCGGTCGGTGATCCGGAGTGGATGGAGTTCATCCTGCGGATGGTGTCTTCGGTGCTGATCGGGGTCCAGGCGTGGAGGGTGGTGGTGGGGGGTGGTTGTTCGGTCATGGTGTGCGTTGGTTGGTTGTTGAAGCTGTTGTGTATGTCCGCGATCTTGTTGTGGAAGTATGAAGCGAGGGAGTTGCAGAGGTCTTGCGATGGGGTGATGTCGTTGTTTCCTGCGCTGGGGTTGGAAAGCTCTTTCACGATGTTGAAGAGTTCCTTGCAGTTGTGTGCGTTGTTGTCCAACCGGTCCTTGAATGCTGTTTTCTTGGTGGCGCGGATCAGCTGGTGGTGTTTCCGGGTGGCAAGTTTGAAGGAGGTCCTGTTGTCTGGTGTCGGTTCCCTTCTCCAGACTTTCTCGAGGGCTCGGCAGTTCTTCTTGGAGCTCTTGAGTTCGTCGGTGAACCATGGGGCCTTCTTGCTGCCGGGTCTGCAAGGCGGGGTCCTCAGTGGGGCGAGTTCGTCCGCGCAGTTGCTGATCCACTTCGTGAGGTTGTCGGCGGCCTGGCTGGGGTTCGCTGAGCTGGCAGGAGGGTGCTGGCTCAGGGAGGTGGCGAGCTGGTCTGCTGTGATCTTGTTCCAGCTTCTGCGGGCGGTCTGTTGCTGGTGTTGGTGGGTCGTTGTTCTCTTGAAGGTGAAGTGGACGCAGCTGTGGTCCGTCCATTGAAGCTCTGTGGCGTGGCTGAAGTCGATGTCTGTGCTGGAAGAGAAAACTGCGTCGAGTGTGTGTCCGGCGAGGTGGGTGGGGGTGGACACCAGTTGCTTGAGTCCCAGGTTGGCGAGGTTGTCGAGCAGGGTGCTGGTGTTGCGGTCGTTGTTGTTCTCCAGATGGAAGTTGAGGTCTCCCAGGAGGATGTAGTCAGCGGAGGGGAGGGCATGCGGGCTGACGAAGTCGGCGATGTCCTCGCTGAATTGCGTGCGTGGTCCAGGGGGTCGGTAGATCAGGGTGCCTCTGAGGGTGGTGTTCGGGTTGGTGTGGATCTGGAAATGCAGGTGTTCGGCGCTGGTCAGAGTGTTGTCGGTGCTGGTCGTGAGACGGATGGTGCTCCTGTGGATGATGGCGATGCCTCCTCCCATCTGGTTGGCGTTTCGGTCCCTCCGGACGATCTTGTAGCCCTCTGGGATGGCGATGGCGATGTCGTGAGCTGAAGAGGCGTTCATCCAGGTCTCCGTGAGGAAGGCAACGTCAGGGGCTGTGGCGTCTAGAAGGTTCCAGAGTTCGATGGCGTGTCTGTGGACGGAGCGGGTGTTGAGCAGGATGCACTTGAGGTGGGTGCTGCTGGTGTTCGACTTGGCGGGTGCTGGTGCGAGGCAGGTCCGGATGCAGGTGAACTTGCAGGCGTGGCAGCTGAAAGGTCCGTGGGTACGTCGTGGAGTAGCTTGATGGCATTCTGGGAGTCGGCCGGTGTTGAGAGCGGTGAGGGTGGCGGCGGAGTACGTCAGGCGGGTCGGTCGGGGTCTTCGTGGGCCAGGGGTCCTGGCGCTGGGCGCGGTCCGGTCGCGGACGGGCGCAGACGGGCTTACCTTTGGCGCCCCTTCGGCGCACAATCGGCGCGCCCGCTGCGCGTGACCGCTGCGCGTGACCGCTGCGCGTTCGCACGGTCGCCATTTAAGGCGAAGTGCGCGGGTGGGCGGAGCAGCTGGGAGGCGGGAGCGGGGAGGGAACAGAAGAGAAAGGGGCGTGGCCACATGCGGTGGCGGGAGGCGGGAAGCGGGGAGGGAGAGCGGAGGGCGGCGAGGTAGGCGGGCAAACAGGAAGGAAACTGGACACGGCAAAGAGGAAAAATTACATTAACAGGCACAAATGGAGGGAAAAACAAGGCAAAAACAGGAAGGAAAAACGATGGTACAGCACAAGGGAATACAGGCACAATAGACGGGCAAAACAGAGGAAAAACAGCTAAAAAAGCGATCGGACGGCACAGAAAAAATACAAGCACAAATTTTGGGCAAAAACACTGGCAAAACCAGAGGGGAACGGCCAGGCGTCAGCGAGGCCGGCGGCGAGGCAGAAGGCAGGCAGAGGGAGACACACGCAGCAGCTGGTGGCCGTGCGGCGCGGGGGTGTCCCACAAGTGGGTCACACTCACCTGCGTCGCACGGTCGCCATTTAAGGCCAAGTGCGCGGGTGGGCGGAGCAGCTGGGAGGCGGGAGCGGGGAGGGAACAGAAGAGAAAGGGGCGTGGCCACAGGCGGTGGCGGGAGGCGGGAAGCGGGGAGGGAGAGCGGAGGGCGGCGAGGTAGGCGGGCAAACAGGAAGGAAACTGGACACGGCAAAGAGGAAAAATTACATTAACAGGCACAAATGGAGGGAAAAATAAGGCAAAAACAGGAAGGAAAAACGATGGTACAGCACAAGGGAATACAGGCACAATAGACGGGCAAAACAGAGGAAAAACAGCTAAAAAAGCGATCGGTCGGCACAGAAAAAATACAAGCACAAATTTTGGGCAAAAACACTGGCAAAACCAGAGGGGAACGGCCAGGCGTCAGCGAGGCCGGCGGCGAGGCAGAAGGCAGGCAGAGGGAGACACACGCAGCAGCTGGTGGCCGTGCGGCGCGGGGGTGTCCCACAAGTGGGTCACACTCACCTGCGTCGCACGGTCGCCATTTAAGGCCAAGTGCGCGGGTGGGCAGAGCAGCTGGGAGGCGGGAGCGGGGAGGGAACAGAAGAGAAAGGGGCGTGGCCACAGGCGGTGGCGGGAGGCGGGAAGCGGGGAGGGAGAGCGGAGGGCGGCGAGGTAGGCGGGCAAACAGGAAGGAAACTGGACACGGCAAAGAGGAAAAATTACATTAGCAGGCACAAATGGAGGGAAAAATAAGGCAAAAACAGGAAGGAAAAACGATGGTACAGCACAAGGGAATACAGGCACAATAGACGGGCAAAACAGAGGAAAAACAGCTAAAAAAGCGATCGGACGGCACAGAAAAAATACAAGCACAAATTTTGGGCAAAAACACTGGCAAAACCAGAGGGGAACGGCCAGGCGTCAGCGAGGCCGGCGGCGAGGCAGAAGGCAGGCAGAGGGAGACACACGCAGCAGCTGGTGGCCGTGCGGCGCGGGGGTGTCCCACAATTAACTAACAGGATAACCTGGTTTTTATATTTAGATTAAACCAGTAAATTAAATTACACAGCATAACCACTAAAACTGTTCAGGCACTCTTGGTGAGCATAGCGGACCCATCATGAGGTTTTTGTTGACCAGGATGAGCTTCACACAGTCTATGTGGCTATAAGTAGAAATTATGATGATTTTTTTTGTGTTTGGCTATGTCCTATCTGCTTTACTGTGATGTATTATTGTGAACTTTTATGGTTTTAGTTAACTGAAATAAAGCTATCTACTACTACTACGTCGGGGCACCTTCACAAAATCAATCTGCAGATGGTTGAAGGGACCCTCAGATTTCCTATATGACTCATTGGCAATACAACAATTTTGCCCAAGTTTTGCTTTTGACAGATTACACTGCGCAGGCACGACTCTCTGCCATGGATTGAAAGAGCAGATTATGCCAAAACTGCCTATAGGTTGACACCATCCTGTCCCTTCCTATATATGTTTGTCCATGCATAGCAAGTAGCATAGAATCGGGGAGGATCAGCTTTGCATCTCTGGACCCCCCAATGTATGTTGAATCTTTTACACATCCCATCCTTTCCAACCGGGCCTTTTCGATTTCTTGGACAGTGTGCTGTAACTCCAGTAGCTCATTGAAAGGATGTGCAGCGTTCAACAACATGTTGGTCACAGTTTCTTCCTCAGCATTGCACAACTCGTCCATATGAAAGGTGCTGGACTCAAGAGAATAATATAGGCAAATCACATTGATGTTGCGGTTGCCTTGGGTGACAAAGTCGTTGCCAGTGCTATGTGCAGCACATTTCACTTTGACAATTTATTTTGGTAACTGAAGAGCTTCTAACAGGCTGAAGACACACGACCAGTTCCTAATGGGTGAGCAGACAAATTTCATGAAGCCCCAACTGCCTGGAGTCAAGCACAATGACAAATCCATAATGGCTGTCACTGTAAATGGTAACTTGTGAGCCTTCAGATGTACAACAGGCTTTAGTGAGGGCAAATAATCCTGCTACCTGTGCGGACGTTACATAGTACAGGTTAGAGGCTTCCACAACTCAACTCTACTTAGTGTGCACACAACAAATGCAGCTCTCAAAATGCGGTGTCTGTCTCTCAAACAAGACCCATCAACAAACAGGGTGTGGTTGGATTCGGGGGGTGGGGGGTCATCCCTTAGGTCAGGTCCTGGCTTTGCTCACAACTCAGTAACACTCACTTAGTCAAGGTCAAAATCTCCCTCTGGGGTTGGTAACAGAGCGGCAGGGTTCACAGTATTATATCTTCTGATAGAAAACATTCTCATCAGCCAAAATAATTCTCTCATAACTGGTCAAGTAGGTGCTGGTCAAATGTTGTGTGCGGGTACAAACCATGAGAATTTCGATTTAGTACAGGAATTGGTTCTATAGCCAAATGGAGTTATTTAATGCTGATCAGACCCAGTTGGAACCATTGGCTCTGCTACCAGATCTGTTGACATGCAAATCTGTATCACATTGACTTTCCCTGTGCACGCCAGTTGCTTGGACCGGGAGCAGTGCAATCCCTATACAGACTTTGGTGCTCCTCAATTGGACCCTTTTATAATGTTCAGCAATTAACTATAATTGTGACCTTCTCAAGAATGCAGATCATAAATACCAAGAACTCAGTAATGTTCAATCCTGCATCGAATTGCCTTCTAAGACTGGGAAATGGGGAGTTTCATTGATATGGGAAATGCTGGTCCTTTTATAGGACTTTGCACAAAGAATTGTATACAATATTATTACACAAATGCACAGTTCTCAGGGTATGCACCAATGAGGAACTGGTGACAAGAAACATTTTACTTCAAGATACAAGAGTCGAATTCTCTGATAATACTATTACATTGGATTCAGAGATTCCCAGGGACGATCCAGGTTACATGAACTGTAACATTTGATAATCCCTAATAGATATACCAAAACAACTTGTAGGTTTCAACCATTTATAAATGTCTCCCTGTGAAAGGCATGTGGACAGTCTATTGGGTTGGACAAACATGATCTGTGGGTATGAGCAGATTTTTTTGCACCAATTTATTACTTGTACTATGGAGCTATAAGCCAATAATCAATAGCCTCATGAGAGTTGAATCTCTTGACCCATATGAAGTAAAGCTTGAATAAACATGCTTTGTGCACATTGTATAAGTCTCAGGATAGTAGAAGTTGGACTAATTCTCAGAATAATACAAAATACTACACTAATTATTTCCTGTCTAGCTCAATGTTATATGCATTACATGTTGGTGGCATTTCTGTTTGTGTAGTGTTTTTTTAATTTGTATGTCTTATCTATGTTTTGTAACCCTGAAGAAGTCTCTGTTTGGGGACAAAACATGTTGGCTACGTAAAAATACTGCATTGTCCCAGAGTGCCGGGAGAGCCAAATGGCGGGACCATAGCCTGATCCCCCCCAGGCCACTGAAATGATTCCCAATTGAAAACCTTCCCCTTTGTGAATCAGTTACTACCTCAACTTGAGGGTCAGTAGCTCATTATTGATTTGAGACTGCAGATGTAGTCACAAAGCATTAGGAAACATATCTTCCCAAGTCACAGATAGGAGAGGACCCTCATATTTGTTATTCAGAAAAAAATGCAAAAGTCTTTTTACAAGTCAGAAATACCTTTTCAACGCATAAACTGACTTTTGGACCATTTGATCATTTTTTTTTTAAATCCTCTTTGGTGGCCACAGAGCCTGTATTCTGTGATCCGCTGGGTTTTGGACCTAAAAAGGACTTTGTACATCAGGCACCAAATTCTCAGTAAACAAGGCCTCCCTAGGATGGTTTTAGACAATTTGTTTTAAATGAGGCCAAGTAGTGGGTTTACTGCATAATTATTCAAATAAACTGTAGAAAAAGCAATATTTGAAGAAACATTCATAAAAGATTTTACTACCTGTGTGGTGTGCCATACAAGTCTAATCATCACCAGAAATATTCCAGGAGGGCTCACCACCTAAGAACAACTACTGAAACCTTGTGGTAAAATGGACCATTTGTCATTCCAATTTCATTTAAAGTGTTTATAACACCATTGTTTTTACTGGTTTATCATCTAATTTGGGTATGGATTTTGACCGCCTGTAATTTCTCATGATGTAAATAACATCTTTCTTCACTTCTACCTTTCATCTCCTTTCATAGTCCCATCATGTCCCTTTTAAAACGATGTCCAGTCATATAAACACTGAGAAAATCTGGAGACAAAGCATAGTGATGACATTAAAGGTTACACAGATCCATCCTCCCGGTCAGTGGACAGTAGGGCTGTCATTCAGGTTAAAAATAACTCATCCCTCAGAAATTAGAGCTACAATAGAGATACAGACCGCAGACATATCTGAAAGTTGATACAGAGAATATTGTTATAAAAAATCATTATAACTATGGGTGTATAGATGCTTCCAAATGAATCATGAAATAATACCCTGTAGACCAAAGGAAATATCACCAACAATCTGGATACTGGAGGCGCGCTTTGGTGGAGATGAATGTGGCTGCATTATGGGGAGGGGCCCCATCCCTCAGCCTGCTACACCTGAATATTCCTGAAAGATTCATGTGAGCCTAGCATGAGCAGTGTCAGAGGCTAGGCGAGCCTCTACTGGGTGAACATCTACTGAGTGAACATAACTTCCACTCGAAGCTGAAAAGAGATGAGAACTAAGACGATTGGCCTATAAAAGGTGCCCTCCCTCTCCCCATCCTATCCTATACACGGTTGTTTTACATGCAGGTCCTGATTCATGGCGCACAGAGTGTTTGGTCTGTGGTGAGACAGACCTATATGTGGATCCTAAGGGGGTGAGTGCGTGACTACTGAGGAGCAGTGACCAGACTGCCAGGAGCCAAGTTTTGCTGTTTGGAGAGACGTACCAGGAAATGAAGGAAGAGGTGTGGCCCGGTGCCCCTGGTGGTGGTGGAAAAGAGTTTGCAGAGCCACAGAAATAAGTGCTGACTGCTGGTGCAGGCCTTTATCCTGTTTGTTGAGTGTTCCTCGCAGAATATGTAGGCTGCTGCTCCAGTACAAACGGTGAAAAATCAATCTAAAGGCATTAGCCCTGTCTGGAAAGAGGCGAAGACTTTGCAAGATCTCTTGTTTCAGTTCTAACTGTGGACCATACAAATGGGCATATTTACAAGCCCCTATCAGCACCGGAGTCTCACTTTTTTGATGCTCCGGTGTCTTACCACCATTTTCCATATTTACAAAGTGTTGCTAAGCCACTTAGCGTGGCTTAACGCCGACTTGTAAATATCCCTTTTCCGCCGTAGTCCTCTGTGGCGAAGGGCCATGCAATGGATGGATGTTACAACACCCATTGCTTTCAGATGCTGCCCCAAATTTACAAGGCTGAGGCAGTGCCAAAAACGAACACCATGGAATACTCTGCAATAAAATGGTGATGCGAGGAGAATTAATTTCACCTCGTTTTTTGCTCTTTCCATGTGTGATGCAGGGCATTCTGCAGCACACATAGAAAGAGCAAATCGCCATTATTTATTGTTTATGGGCAGGAAGGTATGAGCATGCCTTCCTGCACATAAAAAATAGTCCCTGCAGCGTAGGCACCCGTGCTACAAGGGGGCCTGCCCTGGAGCTAGCCAGCTTTTTTTGCACCAGCGCTAGGGGAAACACAGGTGTGCGCCGTATTCTTGTGAATATGGCGGATCCCTGCATTTTCAAAATGTCGGAGCACAGCGCTGCCAAATCTGGTGCAACTTTGCGCTGCAGCATATTTTTGTAAATAGGCCCCAAGGTTCCTGGTACTTGAGTGACTGCAATGGTATAGCTCCAAATGCTGTCTACTCATTGTGGTCTGAGCTGTCCTCATCAGTGAAACACTATACCACACACTTAAAATGGACACACTGGCCAAAAGAGAACTGACAGTTAAGGGGAAGAAAAAAAAAGAAACAAATGTGTTCTCATTAAAAGTGTTATGTTATTGCAATCTGTATAACAGTCTTTCATTAGTGTTTTATTTACGATTTTAACAGTTTTGTAAAGCGCTCTTGCACCAAAATAATATCAGAATGCTTAACTGCTGGTATAAAACATCACAGCACCAATCGTAGAAACAGATGGATCATTAAGAATGCTTTTAAGTTGAATATATTGTGATATTCAACAAATGAGAACAATACTGAACAGGAAGATTTTTCAAGATTTTAGGAGGAAGCAGAACATTGGTTTAAGAAGAGGTGTAAAATATGAGTTTAAAGTGAGAAGGAACGTTTTTATTCTAATGCCAAGGGGAATAGAGCTCCAGTCTGTAGCAGTGAAAGAATGCATATGTGCAAGATAAATTCTGAAACAAGTACCTCAAGCTGTGGGGGGTTCCAGATTCTAGGACATCTTTGGCTCAGTTAATTAAAGCACAGTTCTGGTGAATAAGAGGGCTTGTTCTGCAGTATGGCTTTGCAAACAAGACAGCCTAATTTGAATTGTATCCTTGCAGTTACATGCAGACATGCAATTCACAGAATATGAGGGTTATGGGGTAGAACATTTTTGTGCCAGTGACTGGTGTGGCTACAAAGTTAAATGTTGCGCTAGCCAAAATGAGCGCAAATTGAAAGTTGCCAATAGCAATCTCATTCCCAAAGTCTAGTATGGACAATATGAACGTTTGATTTGTATTTTTAGATGGTCTGTGGAGATTCTGTGCTTACTGTTTTTTTTAGGTCAAAGTTAGCATATATTGCCATCTTGTTGTTGAGGATAAGGGTGCACTATGAGGTGAATCTGCATTAGACATTAAAAACCATTACCAAAGGGATTAGAGACAATCAAATCAATAAAATAACGGCGCTAATCAAAACGTTCAATATATAAAATTGCGATTTTCCCACTAACCCGATTTAAAACTGTGTGACAACCCAAGAAATAACACTGTATTCAATCAAAAAAGAGCTGCATAGCAGAACACAATAGCACTGTGTACTAATCATGCCATGTTTATACGTACTCTACAAAAAAGCTGTATGCTATGAATATAAATGCCGGTCTTATATTCGGTTTCAGTTGGGATGTCACGGTCAATAATCTAGAGGGCCGCCTACTTTAGTTCTACATCTATTCACGGTACACAGACAAAATATCGAGATTTAAATATCGATATACAATTATATCGAAGTTTAAATATCGAAGGGACATAATATAGAAGGTAAGTAACATCGACACTTTTAATATCGATATTAGTAATATCGAAGTTTTAAATATCGATGTCAGTAATATCGATGTAAATAATTTCAATGTTACTAATATCGATATTATAATAATTTTTGTGTATATTATAAAGTATTTATTATGTTTTATTTTTTTTTTAATGTAATTTAATTACATTTTGTATTTTAGTACTGTAGCGGGTTGTGGGTTTATAGGGGAATAGGGTGGGAAGTAATTTAATTATGTTAAATTAATTAATAATTAGTAGTTAATATTAATTTGTGTTAAATAATTGGTAATTAAATTTAATTAATTGGTAAATCATTTTAATTAATTGATCAATTGATAAATATGTTCTGTAGTGGGATGTGGGTTTTTAGGGGACTAGGGTGGGAAGTAATTTAATTATGTTGAATTAATTATTAATTAGTAGGAATCATAAATTAATTTTAATTAATTGGTAATTAATTTTAATTAATTGGTAATTAATTTTAAATAATTCATTAATAGATAAATGTGTTCTGTTGTGGGTTGTGGGTTTATAGGGGAATATGGTGGGAAGTAATTTAAATGTAATTAAGTAATATTGTTTTTAAATTAATAGTTTTGTTAATTATATAATTGTTAATTAATTATTAATTAGTAATTAAATATTATAAAATTGTATTTTTAATATTTGTTTTGGTTAGGTATTGTAAATGGTTTATATTTATTTAATAGTTCATATTTTTATTATTTTAAAAAAAGCATTTATTTATAAGTATGTTATTTTACCTCTACGCTATCCAACACTTTCACTACTGTTGCACTCTCTGGAGTGGGAATAGTAAATTTTACCCCTACGCTATCCAACACTTTCCCTACTGTTGCACTCTCTGGAGTGGGAATAGTAAATGTTACCCCTACGCTATCCAACATTTTCCCTACTGTTGCACTCTCTGGAGTGGGAATAGTAATTGTTACCCCTACGCTATCCAACACTTTCCCTACTGTTGCACTCTCTGGAGTGGGAATAGTTTTTTTTACCCCTACGCTATCCAACACTTTCCCTACTGTTGCACTCTCTGGAGTAGGAATAGTAATTTTTACCCCTACGCCATCAAACACTGTCCCTACTGTTGCACTCTCTGGAGTGGGAATAGTAATTGTTACCCCTATGCTATCCAACACTTTCCCTACTGTTGCACTCTCTGGAGTTGGAATAGTAATTTTTACCCCTACGCCATCCAACACTTTCCCTACTGTTGCACTCTCTGGAGTTGGAATAGTAATTTGTAACCCTACGCTATCCTACACTTTCCCTACTGTTGCACTCTGTGGAGTGGGAATAGTAATTGTTACCCCTACGCTATCCAACACTTTCCCTACTGTTGCACTCTGTGGAGTGGGAATAGTAATTTTTACTAATACGCAATCTAAAATGTATTTAGTTTTTTAAATTAGTTTTATGTTGTTATTAATTGTTATTTATATTATTATTTTATGTATATAAATTTATTAGTAAATTATTATATTTTTATTTTATTTATAAGTTATTGAAATAATTAATTTAGAGTTATTATTAATGAAAAATATACTATGTAATATATCTTTATTATTATACATTTTTATTACATTATTTATTAATTATACATGTTATAATATATTTTTACATGTTTATTACATTTATAAGTATTATTTTGTTAATATTACATTTTTATTTTATTAAAATAAAACGATATTTGACAAAAAACTATATTTTTGACATTTGATATTTTTTTCCCGATATGTTTGTACTTACCTTGTTAGAGATAGGATCCCAATATTTTTGCCATCAATAATTTTCTTGCGATAATTTTGTATCTCGATATTTTAGTATTCGATATTTTGTCATAGATTCCTTTCCACATCAAAGATGAACGAGACCCTAGCTAGTCCAGAAAGTCAAATGCGCTACAGTACTAGATTTTGTTCCGGTGTATAGGTGGAAGAATTGATCATCAGGTATAATCTTGTCAGGTCGATGGTTCACTAGCATCTAATTACTTTCCTCAAGTTGGCTCAATCTATGCCCTCAGACATCAAACTGGATGATTTTTTATCTGAAGCTTACTCCAGCATCTTAACTGCGTTTTGTATAAATGTCATGAATCTAGCTGCAAGTTTCGATGGTTGTCAGGATAAACAGGCCGAAACTGCTCCCTGTATGCTCTTTTATGTAAATGCAGGAAAACCAGGGGTAGCCAGAAGCGTATCTGCACCAATAATGGCTCACAGATACAGGTTATGTGCATTAGAGACTCTGCTGCTGACCCACAGAGTCTGCTAACCCGCTCCGATGATCCAGTTCACACTACAGGCTGAAGCAGTACTCTTCAAGGCAAATTCTGCTGCACCTTAACCGTAGTAATTCTTTGATATTGTGGAGATTCTACAATAGTCAAGAAAGCTTGAAATTCTGTGTTTACTGTACAGAAGAGGGGGCAAGCTAATAAAGCCAAGTCCAATTACAGCTTCATTGGTAAGATCTCTTGAAGTTAATTTTGCCTGCCTCAGGAATATTTCACTTAACGTCTAGGTAAGGAGGTATGGAGGATTCCCAGTGATTTTTAGCTTTCAAAGAATTGATTGAGTCTATCAAATATTTGTGCCATCCTAGTTTTTCATCCACGCATGCAAGGGCCTTCACAACATCGGACCTGCATACCTGAACAGTCAACTCTCCTTCCCGCACCCAAAAGACACCACATTCTCTCCCGACGCAATGGAGTAGGGAGACCGAATTTTGCAGCTTAGTCCATAGTAAGCCTCTGTTCATTTGATCAAAGGTGGTGGAAAAGTCTATGAATGCTGTGAACAGATGGGGAGCGCCTTTTTCCATTGCTGCTTCCGACAAGGCTGCCACTGTTACCAGATTGTCCAAGATACCACATCATTTTCAGAAGTCCATCCGAGTACACCAAATTATCTCATTAATCGTTGCCCATTGTTCCAGCTCTTTAAGAAGTACTTTAGTGAAAACTTTGCCATCCTCGACCAACAAGTCAATAAGTCCATGATTTTCCGGTTGATACTCTAAGACTCTTCTTATGGCTGGGTATCAGAATGAAACCACTCCAACTTCCTGGAATGATGTTAAAAAGCAGACCGTTCATAAATAGTGGGAATAGAACATCAGCCCACTTAAATTTAGCTGTTTTGAAAATAATAGCTGGCAGGCCATTCGGGCCTGGTGATCCTGCAATGTGCATTCACTTGATTTCTGTTAGACTTGATTTCTGTGTCAGACTTTAAAATTAGTGCATTGTGCTTGGTGGTACATTTACCCTCCACTTCATTGGCTCTACGCTCCTCTGGAGCTACTGCATCATCAAGGAAGCAATATATCTAGACCATGATGCAACTGAGATGTTACTATGTGGTGGTGGTTTGTTTGGCTTAAATATTCAATGGACAAGGAGCCAAAATACACGTAGGTTTGGTGATCTTGCTGACTCAAACAGTTTTAACCAATATTTCTCTTGCCACTTTTGTTTCAGCTCCCCAAGTTTTCCCCTATACTGCTTCCTAATTTGATGGAGGGTAGATCTTGCATGTTTATCGGTACCATCTAAAAGCCAGTTGTTTTGCTGGGATTTCAGCTTTTTTTTCAAGTGTCTGATTTCATTACTCTATTGGAGGCAACTGCGGAGAAACTTTTTTGTGTCTACTCAAGATCTGAACAACTGGAGATTGTCCTGAATGTACCTAAGGACTATGTGCCAGGAGTCCGCCCTGCCTTTAAACTCTGATTCAGACCTCCAAAGACACTCTTTAGGTTGTTCATACCGCTTGTTCTGGTGCTGTAATTTCCATCTGATTTTCCTAACTGGAGTTACTCCCTCATGAAATCCTAGTAGACTCAGGTTCTTTACAGTGACCTGACCCCAGTATATAGCACTGAGAAAGATTTAATTTTTGAGAAGTGCTTTCCTGTAACCAAAATGCAGTCCAGGGTTGACAACAGTACCAGAAATTCTGGTGAACGAGGCAGTTTGGTCTAGAGCATAGGTCTTCAAACTGGGGGGCGCGCACTTCACACCACACTGTTGCTTCCAGGCGCGAGACGTGCCTCTCAGCCCAGGCTGCTGCAGCTGCTGGGGGCTCAGCTGACGGTGTCAAGAGTCACAGGTCTTTAAAGGCCAGAGGTAGGCACAACGATTTCGGAGAAGGGCGGGGGGGCGGGGCTAATTCTCATGGTCACAGAGATGCAGGGGCTCTAAAGGCTGGAAAACAACAATGCTTCATTAACATGTAAATGGTCTTTTAAAGACCTGTGAAGTACTTGTGCAGCTGCCAGCTCCAAAACTGTCTGTGTGTGTGCCCGGGAAGCTGCCTCAGCCCGGGCTGACACACACGATGGGTGGGGGGAGGCATAGTGAAGCTTTTTGAGCCCATGGGTGTTGTGCGCCTGGTAAAAACCATGGGGCTTATTTTCGTCACTTTTAACATGGAAAAGGAGACGCAAAAATGGCGCAAGGGGCTTGTAAATCTGCCCCCATGTGCATATTTACATACCTTTGTAAACTGATTAAAGAGGCTGTTTGTTTTCTGGTTCCAGTACTCCCTGTGCCCCCACTCTTCCTATTCCTTACATTTTACATTTTACTGCTTTAATGTGAGAATGCATTTCATGAAAAAGAATATAAAGAAGGGTTACCAAAATAAAAATGCCAGCCATGTGCTGTTTAAAGAGCCTGCAAAGGCCTTGTCTTGACACTAAATAGGGTTATAAATAAAATAGTATATATTCCTTTGTAATGTGACGTTTCAGTTTTTGTTCCCTTTAATTATAACTCATAGATCATTCAGGCAGCCTTAGAACACAATTAAAAATGCTTTCTATGTATTTTTGCTGTTCCAAGTGTGCACCGATCAGTGCTGAAAAATAGGCTTTAGGGGACTGCTTACTTTTGTACCTTCTGGGACATCAATATAATGAGCTGGCAACCCTAATCGCAAGACTGGAAGTTTATTGCAGGATGAGCACAATATTTATTTACCCCACCCTCGATCCCTGGACCTTGCCATCAAAGCAATAGTTTAACTTATATCTGAAACCCTATGCCAAGCCTCAATAACATGCTGAGTAACTTCAACTGTGTCTGGGGATGCACCCTGCATTCAAACAACTCACTCTCATTCTCGTCCTTCACTTTCACACTCACCCTGAACTCGCTGGGATCACAATGTACTCACACTGATCACTATGCACTGAACCCACCCTCTCACCCTTTACTCACAGTGACCACACTGCACTTATGCCACTCACCATGAACTTACATCGTTCTCCCTCCACTTACCCTGCGGTCACATGAGCACACCGCACACTATCCACTCACAGTGATCACTCTGCACTCACAATACTCTTGCGTTGTTTACCCTGGTCCTCACCCTGCAGTCACACGGGCACACTACTCACCCTGCTCATGCGACACTTCACACACCTGTCCCTCTCACGTGTGTGATCAGTGTTAAAGCCAGCCCTGGCTGGGATTGTTAGTCCCCCACCCCAAAGTTCTGTGTAGTTGCGCTCCATGTTGCTTCCTACGTCGGAAGTAGGTTTCACTGCAAGGAGTTTACAATGGTTACATCCTTCCTGTAGATTCCATTCTCTGGCAGGTAAGAGTGAAGAGCTTTTTGTATTTTTTTTTTTAAGCCTCGCTCCTTTCCCCTTCGTCCCAATACTAGTGGGAACATTGGATATTTCAAGGAGGAGTGGATTTGGCATTAATGCCATAGGTGCTGCCTTTGGTTCTGGGGACCCAGGTTCGAGTCCTGGGTTCGGCTCAACATCGTGTGATCCTGGGTAAAATCACTTAATTTACCAGTGACTTACGAAAAATGAATTTGACCTTGATTAAAGTCGCTGGTGCTTGTTTAACATTTTCCAATCCCTAGAGCTGAGTCCACAAGTCAAATATAACAAATATTGTAAAGTGTGCCTACCATCTGACTTGCTTCTTTTGTAGACCAAATTTAAATTGTTTCTTGTGCAGCTATTTCGGAAGCTTTGGAAGGTGATCTTCTTTATAAGCCAACTATGCTAACAAAATGACTCTTGATGCTACTAGAGAATAAAGATGTATATATCTTCTTGAATCACTGATATCACATGTGTATGATGTAAATGTCCCCTAGGCCTTCTTGGAAAACTGTGGCTGGCCTCCTACTGACATGGCAGCACCTTGCCATACTCCACATAATCATGGATTTTTTAATTGCGTCAGAAAGCATGTTTTGTGGAACTTCTTTTTCTGATATCTTGTTTAGGGGCAAGGATGTGGCACAACAGCTGGAGCTGATGACTGTAGAGCTGGGAAACCAGGTTCAATTCTTGATGTCTGCTCAACATCCTGTGATTCTGGGCAAATCACTTAATCTCCCTGTACTTACAAAAAATGAATGTGTGCTTATGTAATGTAAAAGATGCTCCTGTAAAGTGCTCCAATACCTTTAGGTCATGTTCGCCCTATATGAAAGTACAAAAAATATATTGTAAAAATGTTATGAGCACTCCTGTTACCAGGCACTGCTCAAGAATGGAAGTGGAGCACAACCTAAGAATGGCAGAAGCAAGAATACATCCATACACGCACTCCCACACCTGTGTTTTGGGAGTGTTTTCTGCTAATCTATCCTATATTTTGTGTTTTATGTGAAAAATAAAGCACCTATGTAATTTTTTGTGCTAATTTGTTTCTTGGAGACTTTACATTTTAACTTTAAAATTAGCACATGCACTACAAAAACTTCAGTTTGCTAAACACTCTTACTTTATTTAATATTATTTGCCCTATACAACCTGGGCTCCGCAGGTTGGAATGGCCATCAATGATGCAGAGTACCAGCTTCCAGAACTTTATGGTCAGGTGGTAGTGGCGGTGGGGGGGGGGCTCGGCGTGTAAAAAAGTTTAAATGGGGGGGCTCGGCCGACTAAAGTTTGAAGACCTCTGGTCTAGAGGAATTCTTCTTCTGATACAGCGAAGGCCTAGGTCGTTCATCAGAGTTGCCACTGCTGCACCAGCCTTGTTAGTTTTGCCAGTAGTCTTCTTTATAGGTAGGATTCCCCATTCTAAATTATCGATTTGTTGTCAAATTGGCATACTAACCCCATCTAGTAGGTCCTATTTAAAATCACTTGCCAATTCCACATAGCCGCTGGCAGTCTCGTCCACTGATCGCTCACTATAGCAACTATTGGGGCATATTCACCAGAATGCTGGTACAGGACAGCACAGTAAGTTACTTTGCCGTACTGCCCTGTGCCACAGGAAAAGGGCAGGAATGCTACTTATTTATCCAATATGGTGCAGTCCTGTCCTTTCCCCCCTGCGATGGTGCAATTTCCACAGCCTAGCGCCCATGGGCGTCCGCAGGGCCCCCCCTGGATCACCAGTGCGTCCGGTGTGGGCCCAGTCAGGGCCTGCCCTAGTCCATCACGCTTTTGAAATGGTGCCATTGTTCCAGGTGGCAGCCCCCTCCATTGGGTGGGAAGGGTGCAAGGGGGTGACCGAGAAGGGTGCAAGGCAGAGGGGAGAAGGGTGCAAGGCAGAGAGGAGAAGGGTGCAAGGTAGAGAGGAGAAGGGTGCAAGGCAGAGAGGAGAAGGTTGCAAGGCAGAGGGGAGAAGGGTGCAAGGGGGTGGCCGAGAAGGGAGCAAGGCAGAGGGGAGAAGGCTGCAAGGTAGAGGGGAGAAGGGTGCAAGGCAGAGAGGAGAAGGGTGCAAGGCAGAGGGGAGAAGGGTGCCAGGCAGAGGGGAGAAGGGTGCAAGGCAGAGAGGAAAAGGGTGCAAGGTAGAGAAGGGTGCAAGGCAGAGAGCAGAAGGATGCAAGGTAGAGAAGGGTGCAAGGCAGAGAGGAGAAGGGTGCAAGGTAGAGAAGGGTGCAAGGCAGAGGGGAGAAGGGTGCAAGGGGGAGGGCGTGAAGGGTGAAAGGCAGAGGGCGAGAAGGGTGCAAGGCAGAGGGGAGAAGGGTGCAAGGTAGAGAAGGGTGCAAGTCGGAGGGGGAGAAGGGTGCAAGGGGGAGGGGGAGAAGGGTGCAAGGCAGAGAGGAGAAGGGTGCAAGGCAGAGGGGAGAAAGGTGCGAGGCAGAGGGGAGAAGGGTGCAAGGCAGAGAGGAGAAGGGTGCAAGGCAGAGGGGAGAAGGGTGCAAGGTAGAGAAGGGTGCAAGGCAGAGAGGAGAAGGGTGCAAGGTAGAAAAGGGTGCAAGGCAGAGGGGAGAAGGGTGCAAGGGGGAGGGCGAGAAGGGTGCAAGGCAGAGGGCGAGAAAGGTGCAAGGCAGAGGGGAGAAGGATGCAAGGGAGAGAAGGGTGCAAGTCGGAGGTGGAGAAGGGTGCCAGGGGGAGGGGGTGAAGGGTGCAAGGCAGAGAGGAGAAGGGTGCAAGGCAGAGGGGAGAAGGATGCAAGGCAGAGAGGAGAAGGGTGCAAGGCAGAGGGGAGAAGGGTGTAAGGCAGAGAGGAGAAGGGGGCATGGTAGAGAAGGGTGCAAGGCAGAGGGGAGAAGGGTGCAAGGCAGAGAGGAGAAGGGTGCAAGGCAAAGGGGGATATGGGTTCAAGGTGGCGAATTTGCAAGGCAGAGGGGGAAAAGGGTGCAAGGCAGAGGGGAGAAGGGTGCAAGGCGGAGGGGGAAAAGGGTGCAAGGTAGAGGGGGAGAAGGGTGCAAGGCAGAGGGGGAGAAGGGTGCAAGACAGAGGGGGAGAAGGGTGCAAAGCAGAGAAGGGTGCAAGGTAGAAGGGGAGAAGGATGCAAGGCGGAGGGGGAGAAGAGTGCATTGCGGAGAGGAGAAGGATGCAAGGCAGAGGGAAGAAGGGTGGAAGGCAGAGGGGAGAAGGGTGCAAGGTAGGGCAGAGAAGGGTGCAAGGCAGAGGGAAGAAGGGTGCAAGCCAGAAGGAAGAAGGGTGCAAGGCAGAGGGGAGAATGGTGCAAGGTAGAAAAGGGTGCAAGGTGGTGGTGGAGTAGGGTGCAAGGGGGAGGGGGAGAAGGGTGCAAGGGGGAGGGCGAGAAGGGTGCAAGGCAAGGGGAAGAAGGGTGCAAGGGGGATGGTGATGAAGTTAAAAATTCCATCCCTGGAAACATTTCTGCAGACGCCATCCTAGCGCCAATGCCATTGTGCAAGGATACCTGCATTACAGGCAGGATTGTTTTTGTGCAGGGCACCTTCCTGAACAAAACAATCCATAGAGGCATTTTCCTCTTTCAATGTGTGCTGAAGAAAGAGGAACAAACAAGGAGAAATAAACATATTTCTCCACATGATGCCTCAACTACAGAGGCATAAGATTTTGATACTTTCCAAGGTTTACCAGTCTTTGCAAATCTGGGAATGCATCAAAAAACTTGGGTGTTGCGTGGAAACATCCTCTGCAACATTCATGGAATGCCTCCCTTGCTCTGAGTAGGCAACACAGCGATTTGAAGCCATTCAAAACCATGGAAAGTGAGCTTACGTGGCTTCATAAATTTGACTTAAGGCTTTGTGTCATGCATGTACCATGCTGTATGGTGCAAGCATAACTCAAGGACCTTGAAAATATGCTTCATTGTTTTTAAGTTGTGTTTACTTCTTTGCAATATGCTTTAGCTATGATCACTGTTAACTTGGGATACGTTGGTGGAGTTTAAAAATCAAGTTTGGCGGAAACAAGATCACTCACACCTATATGGAGAGAGGTTATATTGGTCTCTAAGCGTATTCCTACATGTATAGCCACTCCATCCGAGGGTTAGCCTCCTTTTAGTGATGGCTGGGCTGGTGTGAAATTTTCATAAATGTCTTGCCTGCCGCTACCCATTATCTGCCAGGTCTCCTGTAGGCAAGCTATGTCATCTTGATACAAGGACCACATTACTTCTGGTTTAGTGAGCACATTATTAAGTCTTCTGATGTTCCATGAGCACACTGTGAGACCAGGATCTAACGTGGGAGTTTACGATCAGGGTGGGGGGGTTCCCAGGGCATCATTTTAGGCGCACTGGCTACTATCTATTTGGAAGATCCCTTGTATTTACTGTTCCCCGCGTCTAAGCAAACTTTAAAGTTTTAATTAATAATGGTTCTTGATACCGATATCATTTCAGATGGATTATTTTTGAGTTTTGCTCCTCTGGCATTTTTCAGAACAGATCTTTTGTCTGACCGCCCTGCTGTTGGCCGATATTTCTCAGATTTTCTTTAACCCTTTTGTGCAAACGCTTTTGGATATCTAATTACTGGAGGGTCTAACAGTTGAATGCCTCACCCCTCCAAGGTACCTTTATATGACATAATTTTTTCCTTAATTTCTCTGCTCCAAAGAAAATCTTTGTCCACTTCTTGGTTTTGGTCTGGAGTACATGCCACTGAATCTATGTCTATTGCACAGATCCTATATAGACCTTGCAGCGTTAACAGCAGAAGTAACAAATTACCTCAGTTTAAAATATCGACCCTGCCTCTGGAAGTATTTTCTGGATATAAAGTAAGAGCAGGCAGAGCTTCATAATTATATTGTATATTGCGGTGTAGCTAAAGTGGGATACTTGTTTCTATATACTTTACATTCGAGTGCAAGTGGTTTTTAGCTGGAAATGGACTGATGGATCCTTCAATTGTGTTCAGTGGTATTTTGAAAGGCTTTATGCTCCACTTAAACTAGAAATTAGAGTACACAGTGGGGTGGCTTACTTGTTCTACTTGGAGCAGGTCTCAAGCCTTTGTCTCAATTTCTGACTTATTGACCTCCCAAGGAGTGGTGTGGTACAGACTGTTAAGGCAACTTAGTTTTGTGAGATCTGGTTCTAATTAATTCTTGGAGTCCTTTACTAGATTCTTTGCATTTCTGAGATTGTTAAAGCACAACTATCATGCCTGTGCCCAGTGACATTGATGGCCTCATTCCACAAAGAAGGACCGCTAGGGTTAGAGGAGTTTGTGATTTTCACATTGGTTTTTGGATCTTCTCTTTGTTGATTACAGGGTTAATTCTTTTGTTGCCCTCAAGACTGCTGCCCACTTTTTCATGTTCAATTTTCTGATTGGCCTGCTGGAGGCCCCTATAATTTAAAAAATAGAGTAGATTCTTTGGGCTGGGTCCAAGAGGAATATTCCGTTTGTTATATGTTTTTTGTTTTTCCTTGAGAGTACAGGAGCAAAGCATGGTGACTCGGAGGTCTTACGTTCTTTTAACTGAATTGTGAGCGCCACTTGCTTAATAGTTGCTTCTATAGCTTCCTTAGGGGAGGTGAATCCCTCGCTGTAGTGTTTGTGTCTTTTATTTAAGAAGTCATTATTTCCGGAATGGATGCCTGTTTATCCATTAGGTGTAGAAAATAGCAAGGCAGTTCGGTTGACGTGGCTGCTGTTTGCGCATTTGTTATTAGATTGTTCAACTTGTCAAATTTAAATGATAAGTCCATTGTATGAGTGGCCAAGGTTGCAGCACAGACATTTGGACATCTAGTTTTGCTGCGTGCATGATGGCTGCCTGTTTGTTTGTATACTTAGCTTTCTCTAGAAGTTCCCACCACCACGGAGCATGATTTCCTTGGTTAATGTTCTGGTCGAAAGCTTCAGACATGGCTGGCATATCGTCTGCAGCCCAAGAAGGGATTGTCCCACATGCTTTACTACAACATTTGTAGGAGGAAACAATTACACTCAAGAGGAACGCCCAACAATCTCTGAAAACAAATTTTGACAATATTTGGAATCTTTTCAATAACCAGTCAATAGGCAGAAAATTGTTATTCCAAAATAAATGTTCTTCTTCTTTAATTCAACAAAATCACAGTTCTTTTCAACAAGTTCTTGTTCAACAAGTCCTTTTCTTCTTTTACTTTAAAGGTCACAGTTCATTTCCACATATACTTTAGACCAGCACATTCACAAATACAAATCAGCCGACGCGTTTCGTCCTATGCGGACATCATCAAAGCTAATATTTATTAAACTTAGTCCCAGTCCATGATCTACTTTTCACTTCTGAGGCTGCTTTTTATCTCCATTCTTATTCGTATTATCATTAGAGTACTTCCTCCGGCCTGGCCTGATAAATCCTGCCGAGGAATAAGATGATGTGATTTTGTTGAATTAAAGAAGAACATTTATTTTGGAATAACAATTTTCTGCCTATGGATTGGTTATTGAAAAGATTCCAAATGTTGGCAAAATTTGTTTTCAGAGATTGTTGGGTGTTTCTCTTGATTGTAATTGTTTATTTATTTGCAAGGTGGCCCGAGGGCGGTGGGCCACCAGGGGTGTAGCGCCTGCTCTCAAGTTGAAAGTTTACAAAGTGTTTAGTATATTTAACTTGTGCGCCCTAGTGCTAAGCCCTTACAGCTGAGTGATTCTGAATTGCATTTGTAGGAGGAATTTGTATTTCTTCTAAGCTGGTCTTGTAGGTTGAAGGAGAGAGTATTCTTTGATTTTGAATTACTCTCTGCTGGTCTCAGCCTCCCCTCTAGCAAGGTTTGAGAAGTGATGAGTGTGTACTCCATAGAAGATCACAAAGATTCTTATCAGGAATAATATCCGTTCTTTCAAGTCGTCATACAGAGGACAGAACTAGCCAGCCTGGGACTCAACCCGTAAACTTATCCGAAGACCGAGGACTGGGAGCAGGGACCGAACACAGAATAAGCTCAACAAAACTCACAGAAGAACTTCTGCTCCTGGAGTATTGAACTCCCTGTACCTTGGATATTACTAAAATTGGAAACCATAATAATATACGCTATATATGTGTAATTAGCCTTGAGAAAGCCCCGGCGCAACTCGCCAAGAGGGGGCGAAACACGTGTCGGCTGTCCATGTTCCACAAAAAATAATAAAGATGTTATACTGCAACCAGAAATAGTTCTGTCCTCTGTATGACGACTTGAAAGAACGGATATTATTCCTGATAAGAATCTTTGTGATCTTCTATTGAGTACACACTCATCACTTCTCAAACCTGTATTTCTACATGAAGGCCAAGAGGTCCAGAGCTTCGAGTGTGTCTCCATTCACCTATAAAAGCAGCTTATCAAAGCGTTGTTTAAACCTTAGAATCCTTGGACCTCTTCTACCTTGCCTGCAATCCCCTCTAGCAAGGGATTGCATGCTCAATCCATGACAGTAGATCCATCCGGCTAAAGGGGGCAAGATAAGTGGATTCTCAGAAGTTGGCACCTTTTGTTATTGTTTGATCCTCACAATCAGAAGACTACTGAATTCACTCTTGAGCCTCTTTTGGTTTGTTGCTAGTGATCTTAACCACCGCTGACAGGAGATACTGTGGTTTTGCTATTTGACCATCAAACAATAACGTTTCTAAATTGTTCTTAGGGTTCAGGTTTGCTTGGACATCAAAGGAGTCATCCAATGCCTCACCACTTCTTTAGGTGATGATTTCCAAAGGGAGTGAGTGTACAGCTATTTCATGGGCATTGAAATAGTTTCTAATATCCTTGTATAGATTGGGATTTGCATACTTTGCACCTTTTGGTCACTTTGAACAATACCAGAATGTGTCTAATTAAAGGAAGAAGAACTCCTACCGATTTTTGGTGTTTGGTAGGGCCCTGTTTTGTGCACAGGTTATATTACACACAGTATTGGTATTATTTTCTTTGAATTATTTTTTAAGAATTTCTTTTTTCTTGAAGGGGTCTGGAACATAAGGGAGCTGCAAGTTCTTATTGCCTGTCCTGAGATTGCTCATAAGTGGTTGCCAGAAGCGTTTTTGTAGTATTTGATCACTTCATTGTTGATTCCCTTTGCTGGTTTTAGCACTTTTTCCAGTGTCATTAGGGCTATTTATCTGCTGCTGGAGGTGGGGTGCGGGGGTACTCACCAGGTGAAGCAGGCTGCCCTGAGACCTAGCACAGTAGTCTATGCGTCACCTGGGCTCTAAACTTTAAAACGGCACACTAGTGTCACGCCACACTACCGTAAACACCCCCCTCTTGCATTGATATGCGATCCCCTGTTTTCCACCATCAACCAAGTCCAACTAAGGAGTAGCCAAGCCTCCAAAACCCCTCAGATAAGGTGGCAGGGCAGGGCTGACTGGAGGGCAGCAAGGCAGTGAGACAGTCAGGGAGCAACCGAACAGCAAATTAGAAAGTTTGTGGGGCAGTGGGCAAGCGTGCTGTGAGCAGACTCCCCTAAAAGGCGGAAGCCACACCGGCCTAACACTGGCCACATCTGCACCACTTGAGGAACCAGCAGCCTAGAGCTCTAACCAGCGTGCTGCAGATTGATGGAAGTCACCTTGCTTCTATGCACCTACTCCTAGTGTGGTAGGGTGGTCTATGCTTAGGTGGTCTAATTCATAGGGAGAAGCAGTCCAACAGGAACAGTATCCTCTTTGTGAATTTGTTACCTTTATGAGTTGGTAACATTTCAGTGGTTTGTTACTTCAGTTGCCTCCCTGCCACATTACTCCAACCTTTTTGGCCTTAGTAACTTTAGAAGGGCAGTTTGTGAGTAGCAATGGGCTTACTTCAGTGTGGATAGAGTTTTTGTTTTTGCACATTCCTACCTTTACCCTTCCTTGTTGCTCCCTAAATCTCTACCATTTAGGTGTCTGTATTCCCCATTTCATAGCCACTCCCCCGGTCCTTTCTATGTTTACTACTAAGACATAGATCTAAATGTACCGAGATCTCTACACTTGTGGTGGAGAACTCTGCACAGAAAAGATATGAGCGGCAGAGGTGGAGTTCTGCACACATAGGTTTGCAAACAGCATTTTGTGGTGCATGAGTAGTACTACTAAACATACTACGAAATGCAGTTCGTGCATAGGGCTTCATGGGTTTAGAAGCATGCTTGGTGAATAAAATCACTTTCAATATCATAAGAGTAAGGTTGTTTTTCAGATTGTCGCCGTGAACCCGATTTAGATGCAGCTAGGAGTTAATGCCTGAATCGGGATTATAAAATCTGTGCAATTACAGATCTGGCATTATTTTCCTGTACACATTTTGACAGGTATGGCTTGGAATTTGTGCAGGAAAACAGTGCAATATTCCAAAATTTGGTTCTTGAAAAGGGGAATAATGTTTGGTCTTACTATGTTATGCCGCATTCTGAGATGCGGAACACAAAATGTAGTCGTACTACTTTGTGTAAAGGATACCACACTCATTAGCATAAATATGTGCCTTTCTTTGAGAACACTACACATTCCATCATCTGTGACATCATATGCCATCTCATTATCTTGGAAGCATGCTTTGCCATTTGTTTTATACGCTGCCTTTCTTGTCTTTCAAAGGAAAGCCTCATGTAACTTGTTGCAAGTTTGCGTAGACTTCTGAAAATATAACAATTAAGTAATGTAATTGCTTAGGTTTCTCAGAGTTGGGGGACAACAGCCTCGGGTGATAGGCACCCGTCTTCTACTCTCTTTCTGAACAGTTCAGGGGTGGTAGCCTGAGACTGGTTCTCCAGCCCAGGGTCTGTACCCTGTGGCTGACCCGAGGACATCAGTGAATCCCTTGACCCGAAGACATGGGTGAACCTTTCCATCCCTCACCCCTCCTCTGTATCCTCTGTTTAGGAGAGGTACCACCAAAAAACTGATCTTTCAGGGTGCCCTATGTGACTGCCCCTCCAAGCTCTTCTAACACCGATGGCAACTAATTTTCCAGAGCGCAGTCAATGGGCATTTGGGGATTACCTATGACCTTCCTCTCTGCAACCTTACTATCCCATTCCAGTGACACCAGGGCAATAGGGTAGAAGAAGTCCTGGCCCTGGGCCTGAGTCACCCTATACACCAGTCCAGTTTACTGATCCGGGGAAGCCAGCCTTTCCACTACTATGGTCTGGCTGTCACTGCTCTCCCCCAGAGCAGTGACAGGGATCCCATTTACCGTGACTCGGTGGAAGTGATGACCCTCAGGAATCACACGTTTACCCTCTGAGTCTATCTCCTAACTAAGGGAGACTAGGGCATCTTCTACCACCTGCTCCTAGGTACTGCTTCCCATAAGACCACATTGTCCAAACCTGTAGGATTTCCACCAATGGGAAGTCCCGATCCTTATTTCCTAACTGGGAACACTCAAAGCAGCTGGGTTGGAAATGGGGTGCAATGGGTTACTTCCCACCAGAACCTGCCCCGTTTTTCAGAAGGGGCATGGGAACCCTTTCATCTCACCTTACCCTCGGGCTTGTGTGTCTCTCTGGACCTCCCCTTCACTCTTCTGGGGGAACCTGAGCCACCCTTCTTGGGGTCACTCCAGGTACCTTCTTGTGGACCCTGGTGCTGAGACAGTGGTCTGCCTCCTTAGCAAGCTCCCTTGGGCCAGTGAGCTTACTATCCACTATGTTATGTTATATTATGTTAAATTATCTTGTATAGCGCTCAGCTGCCCCAGCAAAGGGGCGCCCCGGCGCTGTTTGGCAGATAGCAGCAACTGTGAGGTATTCACCATGGCAGACTTCCAGAGAAGATTAGTTAAGAGGAAAGAGATAGGTTTTAATTGCTTTCCTGAAGTCTAACAGACCTTCCAATTCGCGGATGTGGACTGGTAGAGTATTCCTCAGTTTTGCTGCTAAAAAATGAAAAGAACGTCCTCCCGCTCGGTCGCACTTAATCCCAGGTACTCTGACCAGGTGTTGGCCTGCAGAGCGTAAGGCACGAGTAGGAACATACAAGGTCAGCAGGTTACCAAGCATTTTAGGGGTGGCCAATCTTAGGATTTTAAAGGAAATGCACAAGGTCTTAAACTGAATTCTCTGAGCCACCGGGAGCCAGTGAAGCCTCCGTATGGTCTCAGAGATGGAACTAAATCGAGGGAGGCCTACTAAGGCTCTAGCAGCCGCATTTTGAATGCGCTGCATTCGAATATTTCGGCTTGATTTTCACCTAACAGCAAAGAACAGGCATAGTCCAATCTGGACAGCACCGTTGACTGGACAATTAGCTGTCTCGTGGCTGGGTCAAAGAATTTAAGGATTGGTTTGAGACTGCGCAAGATGCCAAAGCAGGTGGCGGCAACTTTTTTAGTGTGAATGCCAAAGCTAAGAGATGAGTCTAACCAGACCCCCAAGTTTTTAATTTCGGTTTTAGGTACTGGAGCTTTACCCAGGGCGTTGGGCCACCAATGATATCCCCATAAGTGGTTGTTATTTCCGACCAATAACACCTCTGTCTTATTGGTATTCAGCTGCAGACAGTTAGATGTCATCCAGTCTGCCACAGCTGTCAAGCCGGCTTTAAATCTAACAGAGTCAGGGGTAGATCCTTCCGTCAGGGCAACCACTAGCTGCGTGTCGTCAGCATATGGGTCGATGGAGAGGTCCCATTCTTTGACAACAGCAGCTAGTGGCTGGACATAGAGATTGAACAAAGTGGGGCTCAATGCCGACCCCTGGGGGACGCCCTGCTCAATAGCAAGAGCTCGAGATAGATAGGGAGGGGCGGAAACACGAAATGACCTCTCTGTTAGGAAGGATCTAAACCACGCAAGGGCCATATCAGTGATCCCTGCTTCCTCAAGCCGGTGGAGCAAAATCTGATGGGATATAGTGTCAAAGGCGGCACTAAGATCCAATAGGATCAGTGCCGCCATTTGACCGTGATCGAGGATGGATCGAAGATGCTCCGTCATGGCCAGGAGAGCAGTCTCGGTACTATGACCGGCGCGGAACCCATGTTGTGTATCGTCCAGAATGTTATTGGCACACAATACATTGGTAAGTATAGTATTAACATGAGATTCAGCAATCTTCGCAGCCCAGGGAAGGAGAGAGATAGGCCTGAAGTTTTCAGGCTTCAGTGGGTCTAAATTAGGCTTTTTTAGAATAGGAGAGACCCATGCTTGTTTCCATTTAGCTGGAATAGTAGCTGATGAGAAAGAGGTATTAATTAGATGATGTAGCGGGGCCAAACAGAACCGTAAATAATCTCTAAACTGGGCAGGCTTGAGTGGATCAGCCGGAGAGCCTGACTTGATTTGCACGGTTAGTTTATTAAAATCTTCCCAAGAGATTTCCGGGATAGACATCAGTTGGGAGGCTAAAATAGGCCTCATAGGGGAAGCTGAGCCAGGCAGATTCCTAGGGGGGAAGGATTGATAAATGGCTCGAATTTTCTCCACAAAAAAGGAGGCCAAGTTCTCACATTGGGCTTCTGACCTAGGAATGAGTGTTGGAGATTTTCTGGTGCTGAGCTCTTTAAGAATTTTAAAAATAACTTTCCAGGTGTTGGCACAGCTCTAGAAAACAATTGCTGAGCATATGCTCCCTGCCAAATAAATTGTACAATCCTTGGCAATCCAACCTAACCATTGAGTGCCTTACAAAAGTAATCCACATAATCTACCCAGGACTGTTGAGGCAAAATCTGACTGCCCCTCAACATCTATTGCATAAACTGATTCTCAGCTCTACAAAGTTTACTTTTCAACCCACACGTGACATGAGTGAACTCAGCTCAATGCACACACGCTTGAATGTGAAAAATAGGTTTGTATAGTCCTGCAGAACTCCCACCAATACATATTTGAAGTGGCATCAATGCTTTTGGGTTACTAACAATCCCTAAACAGGAATCCAGGGACACTGTGGTGATCAGAAACAAACATTTTTCATTCTCTTCAGTCACACACATACTATATGTGCTAAGAAACAGACACAACTAAAAAGTCCAATTATTTCAACAGGTACACCCTGTTGCTCAATGCATCTCAAGAATACAATTAAAACATCACAAATGCATGTTCCAACAATGAGAATATATTGAAGATTTCTAACATGGTTCACATGTCATTTAAGAAACCTAACACCCTAAAACCTACTTCTATGTACTTTGCCAGGAAAGCATGGACAGTGGAATAACTTGCATCAAGATTTTCTTATGAAGGATGAGCTCTGCACTGCATACCTTATTTACAGCAAACTGCTTTAATTATCAGGAGTCATTGAGACCTGTTCACTGCGAAAGAAAACACACGTTCAGTATCAACTCCTCCCAGACTTGAAATCAGGTATCAGCAGACAGTGCGATGTGGCTGCAGCATTTTTCGCAGGCAGGATCATCTCTGGGCTAGTGGTATCTTGCTCACGATATTCGGGGTAAAAGTCAAGTGGCAGTACTTTTATCTCATCTAAGATGGAATTTCCTACATGTTAGATATGTTTGAGATAACCAATGAGCGTCAGGCTGGTAGTAGAAGGCACATTATTTTAAGCATATAAGGTGAAAATACAACAAGTCAGACTACACCTTTTGGCTATTTTTTGTTTGACCTTGAAATTGAGAAAACTAGGCACCTGTTTCAGGCTGATGTTACATCAAGAGTTTTTTTGATGTCTCTGTCTAAGTAACTTGAAAGTTCTTGGAAAGATAAGGACAGATGACATCTGTATCAAAGAGGATCAAACATAAATACAAGGGAGTTGCTGTCTACTTAAAATAGATTTGAGCCTTACATATTTACATCACTTCTGCCTATACTTCTAAGAGGTGAGCCCATACTTTCTGATAAGTGGGTCCTTCATGGGGGATACTTTATCCTGTCCCCCTTTCCTAGGACCAGCAAGGAATCCCTCACCTCACTAGATATGTACTTCCCGATACCAGTCCCACAAACCTCTTCAAGGGACTCTTTGCATCTTCAGGGCCACCTCATAGAATTCAAATCACTTATGTATGTCACCCCCATCAAAGTTAGTCACCAGATCCTTGGGAATGTGGACCCTCTTGACGCCAGTGGACACTTAGATACACTGTCATCATTGTTACTGGTGTCTACTTGTCTGGCTTTGATGGCCCTCTCGCTGAGACTTAGCTCATGGGCCATTCTTCTTTCCTCCGTGGACAACCTCTTTTCCTCAATAGCCTGATGGCATTCTCTGCTGGCCTCTTTAGCAGTCTCCAGCCTCTCCTTGGCTGTTTCCAATTTTAATTGAGCCAGCAGCAGCTTAAACTTCCTTTTAGCCCTTCTGCCCTCCATTTTCTTTGTGGACAGACCATTGGAAGACGCAATGCTCCCCGCTCTAGCAGGGGGCTCTCCATGTATGAGAAAGTCTCCTCTTCAGGATGCTGCACACTAGGACCTGTGCCCATGTCCTTTTTCTGCTCCCCATAGCCTCCTCCTCCTCTGCTTTGTCTAGCAACTGGTCAGCCTCTTCAAAGGCCTTGAGGGCCTTTAGAAGCTCCTTCTTTTTGGATCCCACTTTTCTAGGAAGCCCGATATGCTTACACAATCCTCTGAACTCAGCTGCAGTGTAGCTTTCCGGGTTGCTGAGCTCAAACTCCAAACTTGCAGGTAGAGTCACAGGCAGAGACAGTCAGGTAGAATCGGAGCGATTTTGGGAAAAGTAAAAATGGGAAATTAAAGAGAATTAAAATAAAAAGTCAAATCTGGTATCAAATGATATGGGATTTTAGTGTTACCCTAAGCACTGTATGCTACTGCACAACCACAAGTCCTGTATCCCAGCACTGAGCACCAATGTGAGAAATGTGGTTGTTGGTTAAGGGGTGTGGGCGCCCTTCTCAAGCAACAGCCACAATCCTTGTCCAAGCTAACCACAAAAAGTCACTAAATTAACCTGTGCTTAACCCACTGGTACGTTGGCACATAAGCAGTCAGGCGTAACTTAGAGGCACTGCATTAAGTATTTATGCAGCACACAAACAGCAATAAAGTGAAAACACAACACAAGAAAATCCCACACAAAAGTAGGAAAATGGAGTAGAATTTAATAATTTATGTGACGCCTAAATGACAAAAATCCAATCAGAAGTTCCGGACATGTGCAATTTCAAAGAATTAAATTAAGTACAGCTCTGAAAAGCACAATACTCCACTAAAGGTTTTCTATTAGTGTAAGACTGGTTGAAAGGTCAACCCCTCAATGTAGTGCTGGTCGGATACAGGGACCAGGTTAGTCTTGCTGAAAAAGTTACCTCGTAAAGTTCAGTGCGAAGAGTTCTGTTTGTGGCAGAGGTGAACGTGTGAAGCAGGGAAAGCACTGCAGATGGTTGCTGTTGTAGCATGAAGAGCAGACTACGTCTCACAGACATTTGTCGCTGTAGTGATAAATGTATGTTCGAGTTGGAGACAGTTGTTACTGGAGCTTCACATTGGTAGTTACTGCGAGATATCAATGTTGTAATGTGAAGTGCAGGTCTCGTATTGCTGGTTGTCGTTGGTGGTCACTGTCTCGAGAACAGTTGGGTTCAGCAGAGTTTTGTGTGGGTGGTCAGTGCAGACGGCGAGATCTTGTCGCTAGAAGCCCAAAACTTAAAGAGGTGTGTTAAAAATGGGGGTCTCTATTTTTGCGATAGATTGCCCCTTTGTCCAAATAGGGGCCCTTCCTTCTAGTCAGGATAAAGGGGATACACTCTTAAAATAACCCCTACTCACCCCCTTGGTAAGTTGGCATGGGCAGTCAGGCTTAAAGACAAACATATATGAATCAAAAATAGGCACTTTGCAGGTATGATTTAAAAGTGCAGTTCCTTGAAGTCGGAAGCTCCGTCCTGTACTACTGCGGTGCTGAAAACAGCAAAATCCAACAGTTCAGGGTGACCGCGTTGGTGTGGACCAGCATTACTGTCAGCAGAATAATAAACAGTACCTTTGGTTCCCGCCGACTGCGTCGGTTCGGGTTATGGCAACCATTGCAGTTGCGAAGTGAAGCATAGTGATGCAGCGTGCGGTGCCTTCAAGTCACGGTCCAGGCAGCGGCTCAGTGACGGTCACCCAGCAGCATCAGTGAGACCAGGGCTGCAGTGCAGTGTGAGGCAGTGCTGAGAGGTCATGGTGCAAGCGACAGTGCCAGTTGAATGGAGCTGGCATCAGCCTGCCCAGACTGTGGTGTGAGATGGGAGAGTGCGTTGTGTAACTTATGAGCGATGCCCCCAAACCACAGTTCAGTAACCGGTGTCGCGTCAGCGGGCAGTGACGCCATTGGTGAGACAAGGGCAGCAGAGTGAATTGAGGCATTGCGGAGAGCAGAGCCTATAGGTCATGGTGCAAGCAGCAGCTCAATGGCGGTAGCGGTCATTGTGAGACCAGGGTTGCAGTGCGAAATGCAGTGGTGCTCTCTGCAGTGCCTTCGGGACACTGAGTCAGCTGCTTTCCCCCTCTGTGGCAACTGAAACCCACAGTTCCAGAGGTGATACCCAGAGGTAAGTAAAGTCGTTGCTGTCCCTGAGACTTAGTGACTGGAGGAAAGCTCTATTTCAATACCTTGGAGATACTCAGTAACAAGTAAAGAAATTTCAGTCTAGTCCTTTATTTGCCCAAGGCAGAAGCAGCAACTGCAGTCAACCCAACAAAGCAACAACACAGCAACGGGGCAGTACTCCTCCTAGCAGTTCTTCCAGTTCTTCTTCTTGGCAGGTTCCTTGATTCCAGTGAGTTCTAAAGTTCTGGGGTGTGTGCCCCAATATTTATACTGCATTGCTCTTTGTTCTCTTCGGCATAGAGTGTCTGTGGTTAGTCCCAAGCAGTTTGGTTCTCTCTGGCCCAGCTACCCAGCAGGAGGTGGAGACAGCATTGTACAAGGCAGACCAGGCTCATTCAGGTGCAAGGACCACTACTCTAAATGCAGCCCAGGTCTATTCAGTCCAGCCCTGACTCATCCACGAAAGGCAGGACACACCTCGACCACCTCAGTGACTGTCTGAAGAGAATGCCCATCCCCAGCACATGTCACTCCAAAGCCAGACTGTCAATCTACAACCCAGCAGTGGCACTCAGGATGGCTAAGAAAGAAAATACTTACTTTCTATAAGTGGTATTTTCAAACCCTGAACATAAAAATCATCTTTACTAAAAGATGCATTTCTACATTCTGAGTTCAGGCATATTAAACTCCATTTCTCCATCTCGTCCCAATGGGAAGATATACTCGGAAAATGTTACTAAGTATTTCCCATTCCATCCTATGGGACAGTTAGCCTTGCAACAGTGAACAACGAATTTACACTTTAGTTCACTATCAGAACATGTCACACACACCAGTACATGTCCTACCTTTCAAATACACTGCACCCTGCCCATAGGGGTACCTCAGGTCTATCTTAGGGGGGACTCACATGTACTTAAAAGGAAGGTTAGGGCTTTGCAAGTGGATGCATTTGCCATGTCGACAAGGCAGTAAAACCTGCACACAGACACTGCAGTGGCAGGTCTGAGAACCCTTTGGAAGGCTGCTCGTGTGGGTGGCGCAATCAGTGCTGCAGGCCAACTAGCAGCATTTGATTTACAGGCCCTAGCACTCTCAGTGCACTTTACTAGGGACTTACCAGTAAATCAAATATGCCAATCATGGAAACACCAATCCATAATCCAATTTACAATACGAGCACTTGCATTTAATAGTCAAAACCGGGAGGTAAGAAAGCAAAAATACGGGAAAATACGCCAAAAGATGCCAAGTCTAACAAGGAGCTGAACTGATGGCACATAAAGGGTTCAGGACTTTGGAGGGACCTTCTGGGTATCAGGAATGTAATTTAGCAGAGGCCAGCAGAGCTCAGGTAGGTCCAGTTGCAGGTCCAGTAGGGTACAGTGCAGCTGGCCAGCTGGACAGTTGCAGGGAGGCCTTGGGAGCTTCTTGTGCCCCTGTAGCCCTGAAGAGGAGGTCAGTCAGCTGATCATTCACTTCAGCATGAGATGCAGGATGCAGGTCTAGTCTCAGTCTTCTGTCTCAGAAAACAGGAAGGTCTCAAGCAGCATGGCAGTTCTTCTTTTGTAGTATTCACAGGACTAGGAGTGTACTGAGGAGTGGGTCAGAGGGCCCTTTTTTTTATACCTGGTTCCCCTTTGAAGTAGATGAAACTTCTAGAGTTTTCCCCCTACAGAAGTATCTGGAATGTCTTGCCTCCTTGCACTGGTCTCAGTCTGTCTGCAGACAAAATATGCTAGCATGAAGTCCTTAGTTTATGAGTTGAGATAGTGCCTTTGAAGTGCAAGTGTGCAGGTGACAGCTCTGCTCCGCTCCTCTCATCAAGTCAGGATGGGCATCCTCCTAACACCCAGGCCATCCATTGTATGGCTGTCTGGGGGGAATCCACAAAGCCAACTACACCTACTAAGGTGACCAAGTAAAGAGGCTGCAGGTCCCAAATGGCTAGGGCAAGAGCATGCCAACTTTCTGCAAGTGACATTTTCAGAATTGTGAACTCAAATATGACTTTACCATGAAATAGGGTTTTAAATTACAATTCTTCAGACACCAAACACGACATTCCCATGCTCCCACACTAACGTTATCATTGACTAAATGTATTAAGGTAACCCATGGTATGGAATAGGAGAGGTAAGCCTTACAATAGTAAAAAGCTAATTTGACAGTTTTTCACTACCATGACATGTGAAAGTTAAAAGTACATGTACAACGTTTCAAATACAATGCACCCTGATCTACAGGCTGCTTAGGGTCTATACTAGGGGTGACTTATGTGTATTAAAAAGGAAGGTTTAGGAATGGCAAAAAAATCTGTTTGCCAGGTCAAAATGACAGTTTAAGACTGCACAAATGGACAGTAATGTCAGGCCTGAGACACGTTTAAAAAGGCTACTTCAGTTGGTGGCACAATAAGTGCTGCAGGCCCTCTAGTAGTTTTTAATTTACAGGCCCTGGATACCCATAGTACTACTTTATTAGGGACTTATACATACATTAATTGTGCCAATTGGGAGTAAGCCAAGTTGCCAGGTTTAAAGGAGAGAGCACAAGCACTTTAGCACTGGTTACCAGTTGTAAAATGTGCAGAGTACTAAAGCCAACCAAAATTAGTTCAGAAAAACAGGAGGGGTAAAGGCACATGGTTTAGGGGTTTAGAGGGCCACACACAACAGTTCTCATTATTAGTGGCTGTTTAAAACAAATGAGTGGGGGGTGATTGAATTCTTGCCTGTAGAAATGAGAAACCCTCCAATGGGAAATAACATTCTCTGATCCTATTTAAAGTGAGATAAAGCAAAATGGTCCTTTCCCAATCCCCATGTCCACTGAGTGCTATGAGTAAACAATCAAAGAATGAATGAATTAAAGAGCACTACCAACTGAATGGCTGATCAGTGCTTCTCTGAAGAAAATGTATAGAGATTGAAAGAGGAGCGTCTTATTTTATCTGAAGGCCCAAATGTTTGTCTTGTTTGCCTTGTTGAGAATATATTAGAGGAATGCATTCCACTACCTTTGTGATTCAAGGATAGGATATTTAACAGGTGTATCAGGGGTGTCATCTGTATTTGGGAGTTGAGACCTTTGGGTATACAGTCAATGTGGGAGAAAATTCAGTTGTCTTTAACCACATTTTGCAGTTTACCTTCAGCTATTTGTATTAGATTACTGTAATTCAACAAAAAGGCCAGTTTACTATGATCACACAGAAAACATTTATATTCTTAATTCACTGGGTATCAACTATACCTCCAGGATAAGGCTATGCTTATATTATTTCAGTCATACCCCCAGATGTGTATATTAATTTGAATAAAATATTCAACCACAGCCATGCCCCAATATTCCTAAAAATTAAGGGTGATACTAGCACACTAGTCATACAAAATGTGAGGTAGGTCAGAGAGTGCCTCACGTAAGCAACCACCACAGAGCTGCTGGTAGATACTCACCAGTGTGCTCACCTTATCATCATCAGCACTTTCATCACAAAAAAATAATATAAAAGTGACCTAACTCAAATATTTGTGAAAAATGAGAAAGGTGTAGAAAATAATGTTGCTAACTACCATCTCTGCCCCGTAATATGTAACAAATAGTTGCCTGAATGCCCATTAAAATAGGTTGTGAACAGCTATCATATGTATTTAATATTTGTCTAGTGTTCACACCAAGTTAAAACACCGGCATGTTTAGACCATTTTAAATTGAATGGCTGATATGTTTCATTGCCTTACAATTTTGCTGCAATTTCATCAGGGCACGGGGATACATCTACTCCTCAATAATATTGGACCTGCAGTGGTTGATAAAAATAGAGAGAAGAAAGGTAATTCCAAGAATAAAAGTTTTAATGAACAGCATGTCAGGGTTCCTGTTACGTCACCCACGTGTTGAAAATCCTCGCAACTCATGTCTTTTTAAGAGAAACAGCCATAGTTACCAGGAGGCTGCCATGTGGACGCCTACCAGCAGCTCACCAGGGAGGGTCTTCCCCTCCTGTAACTTAAAACGGCAGGGGAATGCCTGCACCTGTGAGTAAATATGGGTACATCAATGCTTGACCATATTAATCGGGCAGAATTTTAAAAGTTTGAGCATAAAGACTACGCATTCACCATCTCCCAATAAAGGATTGCGGCGTCCCCTGATTCCGCATCCACTCGCAACATCCATCTGACAGTATACACTCGGGCATCATCACCGGCTTTTTATCACCCTTTTGCCTCGACAAACAATCCTGCGTGGCCATCGCCCTTTATCAAATTTTTACCAAGATCGTTCCTTGATATAAAAAGCATCATAGAGGAAGCCTAAGCAGACACCACACCCACTCTCCCATCCGTTCTTAAAAACTCACCGCCGGTATCGGGCATACATGTTTCACTGCTCTCCTTAATGTGGGTCATCTCTCTAACGGCTCAAGTACTCTTCAGTGTTACAAGACCCGGAGTTGTCCATCAAGGGGTTTAAAAAGTTTAGACATTTTAAAAAAATGAACATTTATAAACTATAAGCTAGAGAGAACGGTTCAAGCCGGAAAGTGAGGCTCAGGTCCACAGAGTACAGCCAAAGCTGACGATGCCAGCACAACTGCGAACATAAAGATACGACTCGTAACTGACCTCTGTGAATACCAAAAGTCGTAAAGTTACACTTTTGTCTCCGATTGCCTTTGTGAATCGGGCCCATAGTGTTTCATGAAGATCAACAACACCCACCTACTTTGTTACTCAGGGAATCATTTAACCTGGCTTTTGGTTGATCTTGTGTGACACAGATGTGTGGTTAAAGCTTCGCGCTACTCTAATTTGTAAGTTTCTGGTGCAGCAGGAATCTATAAAACTTCATTAATAAAACAGCATACTGATTATAGGTGAAGATTATCTTGTAGGTAACAAGGACCCCCTGATATGGATAGGACTCCTGGGTCAGGGACAACAATTTTTATGTAAAGGCAAATACCCATGCAGACGTTTAGTACAAAAGCTGGCTATTTAAGGAAACATATTTATATACACAAAAAAGATAAAAAATTAATGCAATGGACTGGAATGATATCAAAAGAGATAATTTTTAATATAAATATAAAAGATGCGTAGATACATATAATTGACAGATTACACAATAAAAAGATTTTTCTTAAGACTTATGTGGCTTTTTTCATATATATTAGAAAAACATCACAATATGTATAAAAAGAACTTTTTCTTTCAATTATATTCTCTGGTTATGGAGAATAGGGCTGTGTGTCAACGCGTTTCGACAAAATCTTTTGTCTTCATCAGGACAAATGGATATTCAGCCACTTTTTCTAAACAAAAATAAAATAATATTTAAGTAACATTAAGGTCACAGTGCATTGCTTCTATACAGAAATAGAACATTCTTCAGTTGATAAAATTATTTCCTTTCGTTTTTTAGCCAGACTTATGTAGTAGTGCGAGTTACATGAAAAACGCATAGCTGGAAAACATAAATATTTCATATTTCACAATCTTTGCAACAACAATTCATCTCTATCGTTATAATCACAAAGATGTTTCTAGACATATATGTCAATGCTAGATAGAAGTTGGCGCAACATTTATGAAATTTCACATTTCAGAAGAGTACCTATAACTATAACTGAGAAGTTTATACTATTTAAAAAAAGGGTTTTTTTTCTGATCCCTATGCAATCTATCAAACATTTGTTCGATTTTTATAAAGCGGTGGACGGCCTATGTTTTAAGGAATAAAGGGCGAGAAACTTTGCTAGAGAGTCACTTTATAAATGAGGCAAATTCATGTTAATAAATCAGATTTCACTGTGATAAGTCAAACAGGACCTCTATTTTATGAAACAAGAGTCATAAAAATGCAGTTGAATAAATCAAAGTCTCTATAAATCTGGTATGTTTTAAATAGACGAGCGCACACAAAGCCTTCCTCGCTTCCTTAGATTTATTTTTTTACTCATTACTATTCTTACCTAAAATATGTTATGACCAAAAAGGTTCGAAGTTGATGAAGGGAGTAAGGCACCTTTCCTCTAAAATCCGGAGTCGGTATGTGATAACTGTTTAAAAAAACAAATACGGTATTGAAATTCTCATGACAATTTAGTAAAATAATAAATATTATTAACATGAATTTGCCTCATTTATAAAGTGACTCTCTAGCAATGTTTCTCGCCCTTTATTCCTTAAAACATAGGCCGTCCACCGCTTTATAAAAATCGAACAAATGTTTGATAGATTGCATAGGGATCAGAAAAAAAAAACCATTTTTTTAAATAGTATAAACTTCTCAGTTATAGTTATAGGTACTCTTCTGAAATGTGAAATTTCATAAATGTTGCGCCAACTTCTATCTAGCATTGACATATATGTCTAGAAACATCTTTGTGATTATAACAATAGAGATAAATTGTCGTTGCAAAGATTGTGAAATATGAAATATTTATGTTTTCCAACTATGCGTTTTTCATGTAACTCGCACTACTACATAGGTCTGGCAAAAAAAGGAAAGGAAATAATTTTATCAACTGAAGAATGTTCTATTTCTGTATAGAAGCAATGCACTGTGACCTTAATGTTACTTAAATATTATTTTATTTTTGTTTAGAAAAAGTGGCTGAATATCCATTTGTCCTGATGAAGACAAAAGATTTTGTCGAAACGCGTTGACACACAGCCCTATTCTCCATAACCAGAGAATATAATTGAAAGAAAAAGTTCTTTTTATACATATTGTGATGTTTTTCTAATATATATGAAAAAAGCCACATAAGTCTTAAGAAAAATCTTTTTATTGTGTAATCTGTCAATTATATGTATCTACGCATCTTTTATATTTATATTAAAAATTATCTCTTTTGATATCATTCCAGTCCATTGCATTAATTTTTTATCTTTTTTGTGTATATAAATATGTTTCCTTAAATAGCCAGCTTTTGTACTAAACGTCTGCCTGGGTATTTGCCTTTACATAAAAATATAGGTGAAGATTATGCCATGTAATCTATCATGATTTGAATAATTTCACGTTAGTCTTGTTACATGAAATTACTGAAATTATGGTATTAGTCTTTATCATAGAATTATGTAACATTTATAGCAATAATTTATCTCAACCTTAGCACTTGCATTGAAATTTTCCACAAATGCATGGCACAATGAAAACAGCAGAAAGAGATCAGCTTTTGTTTGTTATCAGTTCTTTTTTGGTGTGAATTGCATCATGTCCAAAGCGGAGACAGGGATGCATTTTGCACTACAATGGAGCGCAAAATGCCAGTTTTGCATTCTGTATTAAATTGCACTTTTAATTGTGATTTCACGTCAATTTCTGGAATTTTGCCTAATTTCACAAAAGCAAATTATACTAAGTTCACACACTCCTAATTATAGAGTATGGTATTAAGGTGTATACAAAACCACAGAAGGGATAACATCAATATTAAAAAGCAAGGGAAGTTGCAAATAACTTAAACAATAGGAGGTATTGCCTGCTGTGATATGCCAAAAGTGTAAGTTTTTATATATTGAGGTTGTGATTGAGTTAACACAGAAATGCATCAAATAAGTGTTCACAAAGAATTTCATATAATCTCTTACATAATAATAGAAATGATATACACAAATATTATTAAATATAAAGCTTCACAGTATATATTAGACAAGAGTGTTCTTTTGTCTCCCAATGCAATTTCTTGAAACAAAATTAATTAGCATGTACAAAGGGCTCACACCAACATAAACACAAGTTTAAAACATAGGCTCTGAACAACTATTAGCCTCTTAAGTGCTGCGTCGGGGCGTTGGCCGACGGCAGCACTACCTCCCCAGTGCTGCGCACGCCCATTGGACGTCCATTCAGCACTAGTTCCAATGGACAGCGCAGCACTGGGGAGGGATATTTGCGCCGCATCTAAGGTGTTAAATTCCAAACTTAGGACTGTTCAATATATTCCAGCCATGATGCAGTATATTCAGAAGGCCAGTAGCCTGCTAAAAATACCATGGTATATGTTTCAGTGGTTTTACAAACTTGTAGATCACCTTCTTCACGACCACATACATTTCTGGCATATGGTTACATTTACTGGGGAGTCCAGACCTTAGTTCCCAAAAATGTAAAAGTCAAGCAATTCAGTCACAACCATACACTATAATAGCAGCAAGGAGTCAAAGTATTGCAGCAGTGGGATAACAATCCAAAAACAGAGACAGATCCTCGGGTCAGAGCATAAAAGCAGAATACCAACTCCTCATGGAAAGATATTGATATAACTTTCCCAATAGAAGTAATTATTAAATTGGCAGAGTCAAACAAACAATTAACATCCATCTACTACATCGCCTTAATGAGCTGGTATGGATTGATCTTTTTACTACTCTTTCTCAGCATGCCTCTAATCTTCTTAGATATGAGAAAGGATAGCGTATCTATTAAAAATCAGCTTAATGCAAGTCTTAAAAACATACTTTCTTAAGGTAACTCAAAGTCCCAGCTGTAATCTAAAGAATATCAGCCAAGAGTCCATTTAAGTGCCCAAATCCACACATGGGGGTCGATTAGGATCGCGGACGGACTTGCGTCCGTCCGCGACCCCAGAGCAGGAGGGAACCTCCGCATGGCATGCGGAGTTCCCTCCTGTGCAATTAGGATGTGACCGCCACCCTGGCGGTCACATCCTCTATTTTTAACATTGCAGCGGGTGCAGCTTCAAGCTGCACCCGCGGCAATGTTAAAAATGCATGCATTGCATTTGCATGCAGAAAGAGGCAGGCACCGCGCGGTGCCTGCCGCTTTCTGCATGCAAATGCAGGGGGGTACCATAGGTACCCCCCATGTGCACCCCCCACCCCCCTTTCACTGCGGGGGCACGCAACGGGCCCCCGCAGTGAAGATCCGTATGCTTTTCCACGGCGGAAAACCCGCCGCGGAAAAGCACTTTTTAAAGCCCATCCTGATATGGCGGATGGTGTCTGAGAGACACCGTCACCATATCAGAGCTTTTCCGCCGCGGTTGTAAGCCGACCGCGGCGGAAAAGCTGCGGACGGAAACCAGGACCCACCAGCCATCCTAATGTGGCGGTGGGTCCTTGGTCAGTCCGCTGCGATTTTCCGCCGGCCCAGAGGATGCGGAAAAACCGCAATCATAATCGGCCCCATGGTTTGTACTGAACACATATACAATGTCTTGTTAATGAATATTCAACCCTGGTAGCACACCAAAAGCTGTGGCGGGTTATTTGGGATATGAGGATGCCTTTGAATATCCTCTCTTTTATAATTTGACTCCAGGAGGATAACTTTTCTAGAGTAGGATGAGGTTAACCGGGACTGCTTACAAACCCTATTCCCATTAACAAGTGTTTGACAGGTCTGCATCTTGGCCCCTACACTGTTCTCCATGTACTTGAATGATGTAGTACATTTCTTATCATTCAATGTCAATAATGCTCTCTCCTTTCCTAGAGCCAAAATTTGCACTTTACTTTTTGCCGATGATGCTCCATTACTGTCTCAGACTCTAAGAAGATTACAATGTTTACTGAATATCTTTGAGGAATTTTGCTCTATGCACGCGTTAGTAGTAAATACAGTTACAGCTAAGTATATGACAATCAATCAACATAAATCGTACAAAAGGGAGGATGATAGTTGGAGGTGTAGAGTTATAGGAAGTAGAGACCTTTGACTTTCTTGAAATTAATCTATCTAAAACGTCATGAAAAATTCATGTCGACAAAAGTTCCCTAAAACTCAAATAAGTTGTGCATTGCACAATAAGCCAATTTCTCCAGCGTTAAATCTCTATGACTCCAAGGCTGTGGTTGCTGCTACCTATGGTGCGGAGGTCTGGGGCTTTCATAATTTTTCAGATCTGGCCAGAACTGAAAATAAATTCTTAAGATCCTTAGTCTACCTCCCCTTTAGTACACTGTTAATTCTGTTAAAAAGTGATAGAGGGTATGCAGTATCTCTGGGAAATTTCTGTTGACATCTCCGAAGAAACAACATAACATAATACAATAACATAACACAAAGAAAGATAACACAAGTAAAACATAGCAGTCGACAATACAAAACATAGCACTCAAAACAACTGCACTGCAGTGCAACACAACAATACAATTCAATAATGCAGCACAAGAACAAAAAAGTTCACAAAATAGCACATTACCTCCGCAAAACTGTAACAAAAGTATATGCACTAAACTTCATGTCACACATTACCGCCTCCACAAATCTGATTTTATAATACAGTAGTTAAAGGTGTTACCACTAATCACTGCTATAGATTCCACCAGGGACATGTAATAGCATGAATCTAAAAATGTTGTGATCGATCCCTATATGTTCTATTCACGCTCCACTCTCTCTAGTGCTAATTTCTCAATTATACCACAAGGTCAGTGAGTTCTTAATGTTTCCACCTTTTATACATTTGTTTACAATTAATTTTACGAATATGTGTCAGTATATAAATATAAAATACATGGTTAAGCCTTTATGTGTAATGTTTGACAGTGGGTTCAAAGCTCATAATTATAGAAAAGTGACCAAACTGTAAATTATTTCCCAAAACTCAAATGGTAAATTATTTTGCAGGATATTTAGCTATCGTAAACAATTAGAAAAAATAAACACAACATATCTCTTTTCTTTCAGTGCTGGTAAAGAAAAGTGCTATCACAGTGCTGCTTTTCGACCATTCATCAGCACACCTGACAATGCCGCCCATGCAGACCCATCATAGATGCAAGTAGTCACCAATGAATCCTCTTCAGTGTGTGAAAATAACTAGTGGCAGCTCTTCTGCTAAGGCTGAGGAGCGTCGCCCCACTGCTTTTAGAGCAGTGAAAATGGGTCAAATGTAACAACAATAACAAAGTTATTATTGTTTTATTTTTCGTTTCTGCGGGCTGGGTCAGGGCGGGGCAGGGACGGTGGCTCAGTGTGGAAGGAGGAGTGGACTATGCACACTGCTTGGCTCGCCATTTTGGATGCCAAGCACTCGTGGACTTTGCATATTGCCTACCAGGCTGTAATGGACAGCCTGGTAGGGAATATGAACAGGCTCCCTGTCCTGATCTGAGCACTGATCCATGGCGCTCAGACCAATCACTGCACTGCATTGCAGTGTTGTGATTGGCTGAGGGGAGCCTGTGTCCCCTGGAGCTTCTGCAGCTTCTTCCGGAATGAAGTCAGGAAGAGCTAAAAAGCGGAGGAGCGATGTGGCCGGCAGAGAAACGGTTAGTGTGGTTTTAAAAAATATATATTTTCAAACACCCCGCCCATCGTCGTCTCCCCCACCCCTATTCCCTACTAGCCGCCACTGCATAGAACCCTGTCAGCAAAGAGTTACACTGCCCAACAGTGCACATTTTTTTCATTCTTTATATATTTCTTGTTAAACGTATTCTAAATTGTTAATGTGCTACAAAAAAAGCACATTTTAGCACGCATGTTTTTAATTTACATAGCATGCAATATAGCAATATTAAGCCTAAAACGGGCCCATAATAGGCAGTTAACCTACATATATATGACATTGATGCAACACTTGGGTTGCAACCTCAAGGTACACGAAACGCTATCCGATTCAGTGGAATTCATGGGGGCTGGTAGCATAATGGAGTTAATTATGGCATATGCACCAGAGAACGTCTGCAAAAGACGCCTATGTGCAGCAGGAGCACGTCAAGATTTAGCTTCTTTCTTGTGGCTTCTTTATTTGCAAGTTATTTGAGAATAATGCTATTGATTGGGGCAGATCTAACTCACTAAAACCTATTTGAAACAGATTGCCTTTGCAGGTGGATTTGATCAAGTTCTTACTTGGTTTCATTTTCTTCTTCTTCCCAATCCCCAGTGGAGAGTGCTGCGGAGCTCGCGAGCAAATTGCCCTAAATGGACTTCTCCCTCTGCCATATACAAGTCTGACTATTGCTTCTCATCTTAAAAACTTTGTGCATCCTCCATTCCTTCTTTCTTAACGCTCCTTTTTCCTTTTCCAATTAAAGTGGAGAAGTTTGCACCAGACCTTGCTCCCAATTAGATGAATTCTGCATTGCCAGCCACGGTCTCCAGATCTTCCCGAACCTCCCTTCATTAGCCCAATTCCTCAGGGGCTCCCTGGCTGCCTGCCAGAGAAATGTGGCACGAATTGAAAATCCGCACACACGCGTTATCCCCTCAAAACAATTCTTGAATTTAAGTAGATTGCTCCTTGGACCCAGCAGGAGGATTTTTAAGATGTCACTCAAAGGCAGAGAGAGGGGAGGAAGAAGAAATGATTTATTAAAAAGGTTAAATAAACACCCAGACAGATATTAGACTACAGAAGGGCAGAAGGTGGTGGCCAGTTCACCCTGCTTTTTTTCGTTAGACACTTTTTTTTTTTGGTATTTCATGGAAGATTCTTAAGACGATGCGCGTGCATATCTGATAGAGCCACATTTTCTTCGTCATCATAATCGTTGGTGCACCTCAGGCATCGTCTTCGGAATAATACGCAGATGTTTTTCAGGCTCACCTTCGAAGCAGCCCGGTATGTCTTAGCACCAGCCGTTCACGCCTGACATTCAGCACAGCTAACATCTTGTCAAGCTGTCAAAAACAGAATAACCCTTTTGTTTTGCACAAGCTTGCTTTAATAGTTTAGCAGTACTCCAGCCGAAAGCCCTGCCCATGGTCCTTTATAACATTTATATGTTCACGACTTTTTAATACACAAATCTCATCCTAAGAGCTGTAGCATAATTATTTTCATTCATAATGTGCCAAATATGTTGTATCACGAGAGCGAAGCGGTAAAGTGGAGGCAACAGCAGTGAGGAGCGCAACTGTCAAAAAAACAGGTTACTATAAGGAAAAAACAATTGGCAGACCTCTTTTAAACATTGTTTTCAGGTAACTTTCTCCCCCAGAATCTTCAGAAAATTTACAATGGGTCGAGGGCAGTGGTCGAAGTATACCAAAAAAAAGTAAAGTCACTGTGGCCATGGAGACAATGGGGGCGGTGCCAGTCAGTGGTGGTGGTGTCAGAGATGTGGCTAAAAAACTTAAAATATTCAATACCTATTTTATTGCCCTTTTTAACCAGCAGGTAACTGCATGTAAATTGTAGTGCATATAGCTTAAATGAAAAATAAATACCAGGTGGTTCATGTGATCACTTCAGATGTCTATGAACCCGATTCACCAACTGCCAATTGTAGGAAGTAAAGCAGTACTACAGTAGTACTACTCACTAACAACAACATGCAATTCACCAGCCTACAGCCAAAGACTTCCACTACGCCTCTCCTATCCATTCTGTGCAGAAATACCCACCACAGAGGCAGTGATCCCACGTGGGTATACATTTTAATAGTAATGTGGGAGGGACGGGGGGATTTATGGGAAAATGGAGAATAATCCCTCAAAAATAGCTGAGGATTTAGACAAATTTAAGGAGGGCCTGAGGAGACGCATGGTAATACAAACCGCACACAAGAATAAAAAAACTGCAGTTTAAAATATACTTTTAAAGTGCTACATTTCTAAAAATGTCAAAATATGTTTAAATGTACTCCTGCCATTGCTAGTAGTATGTAAAGTACCACAAGGGCAGCCACTGGTACTTGTAACACTCCTGTAGAACACAATGAAGGGTGGGAATTAAAATAACTCCCCATATGAACTTATGGTAAATAAATTACATTACTTGGATATTTAAAGTTTTATTTATTTAACTAATAAAAAATATGTATTATTGATTAAAAATTTTATTCATATACTTATATATTGTGTTCTATAAAGTGCAAACATGACCATCACGGTATCAGAGCACTGTACAGAGAGAGGGTTGCTGAGAGTTGCAGTGCCGTAAGAACAAACTAGGATAAGTTGTGCATAGAATTCGACAAGCAAGGTATAACACAGTAGGATGAAGTTTCAATGGGGTGGGGGAGGGGCGATAACAGCTTCAAAATAGTTTTTTTATGCATATCTTTCTAGCAATACAGATTTGACTCCCGTCTTCCTTTTTAAAATAAATTACATTACTGTTTGCCATTTAAAAATTAAAAATTACATTAATATATTTAAATTATATTGTTCATTATTACATATTTAATTTGATGATTGAATGAGCTTCTCCCCAAGATCTATTCACTAGTACAACAATGGTGATGCATCTCCATCATGTACAGTTTTATAAAGTCTTTGTTATTGCTAGCATATAGATATTGCAATACTCGTTTTTGTAATTGGCAGGTCATACTAGTAATTTATAGTAAGTTGCATGGGCATTTAAGGATATAAACCACAATCATATCATTGCATGCGATGGTTTTCCTAATTGAATACTGAACATTCCTTTGTAGAGATGCCATACAAGCTTTACACATGGGGCACTTCCATAATCCTACACGTTTTTCAGATTTGTACCATATTTGTACTTCTTTTTCTTGAGTCTGATGAAAATGGCTGCTTCTACTTGTGAGAATTCTGGGTAAAGATGGGGGATGGTGTTTGAGGTGACATATAAATCCTGTGCACCAGCCAGTGATTTGACATATTCTATCACACAAGCCAAACTATTTTCTAACAGTCCTCCCACCTCATTTTGCTGCACCACCTCTTTATCTTCTATATATATAATAAAAACGAATGTATGTCTGTCTGTCTGTTTGTCCTTTATGCATTACTACACCATTCATCCGCTCGCCATGAAACTTTGGGAAGTTGTTGAGTACACTCCCATGAAGGTTTCTGGTATAATTTTAAAAAAAATATATGCCCCCCAGGGCCCTCATAATCTTTCGAATACTGAAATTGTCAGCGAATTTGCGAGCATCGTTGACAGTTATGCCCCCCAACGGAAATCGATTGGTTGATCTACATCTGAAGCACGAAAGGAAAAGGTATTAAAAGCTTCAGAAACAGACAAGCAGCAGGAAGAAAGATTAGAAGCTGTTCGAACACAAACTGCTCAAGCACGTTCTTCTCAAATGAACAAGCAACGAGAATCAAGATTGGAAGCTGATCGAGTACGCACTGCTCAAGACCGTTCTTCTCAAACGAATGAGCATCGAGAATCAAGATTGGAAACAGAATGATTGCGCACTGCTCAAGCCCGCTTGAATGAAACAGGAGAGCAACGAGAATCAAAATTGGAAACCGATCAATTACGCACTGCTCAAGCCCACTCAAATGAAACAGGAGAGCAACGAGAATCAAGATTGGAAGCTGATCGAGTACGCACTGCTCAAGCCACACTTTCAAATGTTTTCCATATTAAAGTTAATTAGTTTCAATTAAAATGACACAATGTAAATTGGATGTTATCATAACGAGTTTCCTTGAATTTCCTTTCTTCTAAGATCGCAGCAGTCTTTTTATAAAATTACCCAGGAGCCACTGTTTCAAGGGGGCAAAGCACTGCTGTTACCTAGTATGAAACTGTTACCTAATTGATCTTTCCTCTCACCTGACAGTGGCAAAACTGGTTGTCTTTCCTGCTTGACTGTAGACCTTACTAGTATCTCCAACTCAAAAGAGGTAGTGATAAAGCTGCCCTTAGTTCTTGCAACCATATCTGCCCACTCCCAGATAGCTAATCCCTGCTAAGTGGTCAACAACTATCATTAGTGGCCCCTTAATGGGTAAGAGGCAGGCTCTTCCCTCACATTCAGAGGTTATTTTAAGAAAAGAAAGTCCTTCTGGTGTTTTAATCAGAATAGTTTTCGGCCCCTAGGTGGAACATATCTTAGCCCCCAAGCATTGATGAAGGCAGGAGAGTTACAGTTTGAAGGGAAGTAATGTCCCTATTCAAATGGTATCTCCCCTAGAAGATCCTTGCTTGAGGATTACTGCAGTAGAGCAATTCCCAAACAAAGTTCAACCAACAGCGCATTGGAAAAAGGGTATTGGCTCCCCATATTTGGGCAAGGGTTCTCACCCAGTTCAACCGTTTTGCACTGTGGGGTGGAAAATTGGTGGGTTGGTAACACAATCAGTGGTCTCCCTGCAAGAAAAGGATGAAAGACCACGAGTGCCATTGATGTTTAAATATAGAAAAAGAATATGGTGGGGGTGGCTTGCCAATGCATTGATCCTTACCACTACCTCTTCTGGGCCCTACAGTTTTTCTTCCCACTCGAGTTAACTTGGAGGGCTTATAATAATCTTCCATCCCCATGGGGCAGATGGGGACTCCCATTTTCGCCTGCCTGTTGGCATTCTCCTTGTGGGGGGAGCAGGACTACAGCCCTCAGGATTTTTTCACGGCTTGTACGCCGCTGCAGACATTGTTTGCACCGTGCCAGGAGGTGCAAAAAAGCAGTCCGGGGCTCCCGCAGCACGGGACGCCCATTTTTTGCCTGCCAGTTGCCACACTCCTCGCGGGACAAGCAGGACCACAGCCTACAGCATTACTTGTGGCTTCTACCCTACCACCGACCATGTTTGCAGCTCGCCAGGACATGCAGAAAAGCAGTTCAGGGCTCCCGCAGCGCGAGACGCGTGCAGACGCACCCAGGCAAAGCCCGGCTATGAGCGGGCCCGTCTGTGCCCATCAGCGGCCGGAGGAGGCCGGGCTGAGCCTCCCCTCTTGGTTTTCGCTTTTGGGATCTGTTGCGCCTCTGCACAAGGTTAATCACTTGGTCTTGGACATCCTCCAGCCCCGAACTACATCTGATTAACTTACAGGCATTTATTTGGCACCCTGGTAATACGTCACAGCCACGAAGTGGGTAGAAGGCAGAAACAGTCAGAGATGGGCTGTAAGTGTTTTGTTTCCTTTTTATTTTATTTTATTTTCCCCTTGTATTCACTGCGTTATCACTGTTTGGGGCCTCTCCTCAAGTATAAGCCTAACAGATTTTTGATCTGGAGAGGATTTGGGAGCTGGGGTATCTTTGCATCCCTCTAAGCTGACAACAAAAAATGGGCAAACCATCTAAAAAAGATTAACAGCAAGTGCAGCCCCCGTTAATACCCCCGCCCCTGTCGCAAACCTCAATTGATCGCATGCTTCAGAGGGCTATTGGGGTTTTCGCCACAGAGATTGAACTCACTGAAAGACGGCTGTTGCTAACCCCAGACATTTTCGGTATTGTGACAGACTTGGCCCGCTCCTAGCCAGTATTGACCTGGAACATACCCCTGTAGTGTCTGTGCAAGTACCAGGCAGTGAAACGGGTACTACAACCAAACCTTCCCTGAGGAAGAGGGGTGAGAGTAAGGGTTCAGCAAAGCCCAGTAATCCTAAACAAGTTACAAGGGTTGGGCAAAGCGGAAAGAACTCCACGATGGGGCATTTGTAAGCCCAGACCCGCTGAGCAACCAGGCCCTGAACATTGGTCAAAGCCCACAACAGGATATGACCTTTCTGCCTTGAGTGGCTACCCTGATGGAGGACCAAAGGGCCAAGATTAGAACCATCGTGAGAGACGAGATTGCCCCATTGGTAGACCAACTTGATATGCTGGCCAATGTGTAGGACAACAGGGATGGAAATGTTCTCGAAAGGCCCGCCCTGCCAAGAGCCCGTGGAATTAATTCTACTTCTTCTACAGACATTGGTGTGGCAAAGGATTTTGGAAAACAAAACAAACCTCATGAAGAATACTCTACCTTGGTTCTGGTCAAAGATAGAACAGACTCTGGACAGAACCAAGGGGAGAGGGTGCCCCACACCAAGGGTATATAGAAAAATAGCAAGGACACAGTGGGGTCCAGGAAATAGGAAGCAGGGAAGGGATTGGGAACACGAGTAGGAGTCTGTAACGTGGAGACGATCTACAATCAATAAACCTCCCTCCGGCATCATCCCCCTAGATAATTGTACTAGCATGCGTACCTGGAGCCAAAGATGGTTAGAGGGAAACTCAGCTTGAGCTAAAAATTAAATGTGTGTTCTGGCTGGTAAGGTATCGCCACTTTTCCTACTCCCATGCAGGTGAAATTCTTATGGAACTTAGAGTTAGTTGGGTGGGCAATAGGCCAAAAGACTTATGACGGGACTGTGTAATAATCAATTTAAAAAGTCCAAAGCTTGTACAGCACCTCTTGCAGATGACTAATTTTGTCCTGGATGTAGAAACGCAAAGGAAACAATTGATGGACGGAATGCTGGACAATGCAAACATTCACCCCCAGTCACAAGGATCTGGGTTTAATCCATCATTCTTTTGTTCACCACACCACTCCAGTTTGGACCCGTCCATATGCAAATAAGTTTTGACCCTGTTCCTTATGGGAACAGTCCAGTCCGAACTTCCAAGCCAGGTCCTCCCTGGACCGGAAAAAAGCATCCTTGGACCTGTTTCAGGGCATCACCCTTCATCAGCCAGTCTAGTTTGAATCCAGTGGTATAGTGAGCACATCTGGGCATACCCTCCCCACTTAGGGCGACATATTCCATAGAAACAATTGATGGACAAAATGCTGGACAATGCAAACACAAGACTGATTCGCATATGGCTGGGTCCAAATTGGAATGGCATAGTGAGCAAAACAAAGATGGATTTAGGCCCAGATCTCTGTACAGGGGTGAATGTATGACACTGTTCTGCATTCTGTCCTTCAATTGTTCCTTCTGCATTTGTCACCCTGAGTGGGACTGGTATGCCCAGACGTGGGTCCCGTGCTCCCCATGCCACTGAAATTAAGCTATCCTGGCCGATGAGGGCTGATGGCCGGAAACCAGTCCTAGGATGCTTATTTCCAGTCCAGGGAGGACCTGGCTTGGCAGTTCGGGCTGGACTGTTCTCATTGGGCACAGGGACAAGACTAATTTGTATAGGGCTGGGTCCCAACTGGAATGGCATGGTGAGCAAAAAAACTATGGATTTAGGTCCAGATCTCTGTACTTGGATGAATGTATAACATTGTTCTACATTCTGCCCATCAATTATTCTTTTTGCTGGATGTCGATACAGCAAAAATATTGCTCCTGCTAACATATTTTTATACCCCAAGCTCTATGGCTCATTCGAGGATTGGCAAAAGTCCAATGCAGGATGGGTGGCACTAAAGCAGACCTCTACCTGGTCTGGGGAATCAACAACCAGGATTTCTATTATTTATTATTTAACCTGCCCATGGCAAACAAATTTGGGGCCCTCGAAGAGATAGATTTACTTGTATCAAAAGCAAACTATGACCAGGTGACTCCCCGTCAAAGGGATATACTAAAGAGTGACACTCGGTCAAGTTTGGAGCACATAACGGCTGTCTAACACAGAATAGAATTAGAAATTAAGATGGTGCAAAAGAGAAAGACCTCAAGATATATGGATAGAGATACTATACCAGAAAGGCCTATGATCACAAGCACACACACCACAAAGGTCATGAACTTGGAAGTGCATTCCATCTTCACTGACCCCACACCAAAATGAAAGGCTCATCAAAAGGTCTAAGTTCTGAAATAAACATAATGTCACAATAGGAATATTATTCTTGTCTCACAAACCTATGTGCACAGACCAGTGTAATAGGTACTCATGAGAACACTAATTTAGCAACTGACCACAGTGAGGGGTAGACTTTAACTGCCACTTCAAGCCCTTGAATGATTCTAATGGAACGCTACCCTCTGATGAAGATGATTTCTGGGCCATTCCTGATCCGAACATTTCTACAATCAGGGTGTGGACACCACTAGCCCTTCAGATCAAGTCGATCACCCTAAAACATTCCTTGAGAGCCTGTAATGGCTGAACAAAATCTGATTTTCCTGGGAACAATACCTATAATGGGATTGGGCATTCTTTCATCCTAGATTACATCATGGTGGAAACCAGGATATTGAGTAGGGTCATTGATTTCACTTGCTTATCCGCATGACAGCGACCACAGTGCCTTGATCTTGGAGCTGCACTAGCCTGCCACTGGGATCAACTTTGACTCCAACATACCAGCAGATGATAGATTAATTCTTACCAATGACAGGAGGAAAATTAGGTCATGGATTGAAAATTCTCAGAACGACTGGCTTTCCTATATAAATCAATCATACCCATTTTCCTGAAACTAGACAAGTTTTCCTCCGTAAATGGTACTGCAACATCTGTAACAGATGTTGCCAAAATGCATGAGGCATTGACAGTTGTTGGTGGACACATTTTGGTCTGTGGAGGGAGGGTAAAAGCAAAGCTGTCTTGGTTTGATTGGCAGTTACCAGAAGGCAAAGAGGGCCCTAATTGAAGCTCTCAAATCCAAGAACGGAACTCAAATTAAAACAGCGATGGCCCTCTACAAGATAGTATTATACTCCCCAAAAAAACATGGGAAATCGTCAAAGGGCATCCCTGAAACAGGCCTGAGTTGCTAATGGCATGAATGCCCTTTGGAGCATTGTTAGTACAGGTAGTAATCAAGGAAAGCCAATTGTAGAGTCGAACACAGCAGCCGACAGCTTGAAAGAGAAATTACAGGCCCACTATTCCCTGCCGGAGGCTGAGGTCAGTGTTCTGACCCTAGCAACCCAGGAACCACTAAGCTCTCATGCAGTGACCCCTAAGTTGACACTAACCAAGGATATTAGTGCCATAAGTCAAATAGCCCATGGCAAAGTCCCAGGATATGGATAAGATACCTGGGGATCTTTTCCGTGCTGAGCCTAATTTTTGGGGGATTTACTTATGGGTGTTTTTTAATGCCATATTACATGGATTGGTACTCCCTGCAACTTAGATTGGAGCTGAGATTTGTCTTGTGCATAAAAAGGGGTACCCTTTGTTACCTGCTAACTGTAGACTAATCAGTCTGATTTATGTAACCCAAAAATCTTTGCACTAATCCTGTTGAGTGGCCTACAGATATAGTTGGATGAGCACAATGTGATGAGCACATTGCAGATTGGTTTTAGGAACAAAACATCAACTGTTGTCCAAATATTTAGGCTCCAGTTCCTCTATTGGAAAACAGTGCATTTGGAGAGAGGTAGCATTTATGTGGATCTAAAAAGTGCCTTTGATTTTGTGCCTAAGAATGCACTTTAGATGGTATTCAATGATCTTGGAGTTCCCTACTACCAGTCCATCACGATCCATCTAATTACCGCCCGATATCCCTGCTGCCATTCCTATCAAAAATTCTGGAGGCACACGTTGCTAGCTGTCTTTCTAGCTTCGTTGAAACCACTGGATATCTGGAGCCTAATCAAGCTGGGTTTCGACCAGGGCATTCAACCGAGATGGTGACACTGGCGGTCCAGAATGTACTAAGAAGCAATGCAGATAGGGACATTCACCAAGCATTGGTACTTCTCGACCTGTCGGCCGCATTCGACACGGTCGACCACACCATCTTGGTCGACCGTGTCGAACAGGCTGGCCTGAGAGGCTCGGCACTTAGATGGCTGAAGTCATTTATCTCTGAGCGTACCCAGGCAGTGAGATTGGGAACTTTTACAGCGCCCAAAATCAAAAATGAATGTGGAGTCCCCCAAGGCTCGTCCCTGTCCCCACTTTTGTTTAATTTGTACTTACGACCCTTGTTATTTTCATTAAAAAAAGTTTAGAGCCTTAATTTTTAACTATGCAGATGATCTGCAACTGATCTTCTGTCTGGACTCCCCTGGCGCTGCCACCGAATTTCGGGAGGTCATGGTTCACATTCAGAGATGGATGGGCCTAAATCATCTGAAACTCAACCCAGGCAAAACTGAACTGATTTTGCCTGGGAAGAGTGAGCTGTATTGGGGACCACACTTCTGGCCTCCAGAAATGGGAGATCCTCCAGCTAAATCCCAAACAGTTAAGAGCTTAGGTATCACTTTCAATGAAGATCTTTCGCTCAAAAGCCAGGTAGGGACTGTGGTATCTGCAAGTTTCTTCCAACTTCGCAAGATTAAGAAGATTGCCCACCTTTTAACCCACCCTGCTCTGATTCAGGTCATCATTGCTTTTGTGCTGTCCCGTTTGGACTACTCCAATAGTCTATATCTGGGTCTACCGGCGGGGCAGCTCAAGAGACTCCAACTGGTTCAGAACCAAGCGGCCAGGTTGATCTGTAAAATTCCTAAGTGGCAGTCTATCAGACCTGGACTGGCCAGTCTCCACTGGCTGCCTGTAGCGCAGAGAGCAGCATTTAAAGCGGGATGCATTATCTTCAGGGCTCTACAAGGTAAGGGCCCTGGATTCATTAGCAGCCTGCTTGTCAGTTACACTCCCTCCCGTGCTCTCCGTTCTGGCCAAAAGAATTTGTTAGTCGTGCCCCGGATCAGGAAACAACGCCAGGGAGGAGGATCTTTCCACTTCCTAGCTTCCTCCCTGTGGAACTCCTTGCCACTGCCACTAAGACTCCACGAAGATCTGTTAGCCTTTAGACAGGCTTTTAAAACTTGGCTCTTTAAGCAAGCTTATCCTTAGTTAAATTTTCTTTCTTTCTGTCACATGTTATGTTTTGCTAGTCTTCCACAGCGCCATGAAGCCTACGGGCGTACGTGCGCTTAATAAATTTAATTTAACATAACATAACATAAAATAACATGTTTAGGAGACTACATGAAGATAACGTCGCCCAAAATAGGTATGGAAAGCATGGGGAACTTACCTCACCTATCCTAGTCAGGAGAGTCGTTAGACAAGGTTGTGCTTTTGCCCCTTCCTTGTTCAGTATTTATATCAATGGTCTGGTTGGTGCTTAGAGCGGGCTGAAAGATATTGACGCTCCCAAGTTAGTGCATAAGATGGTGCCAGCAGTGATGTTTGCAGATGAAAGTCTTTTGCTCTCCAAGACACTGATAGGTATCCAGAGAAACCTTGATGGTTTTGGAGAGTTTTGTAGAAGCAGGGTGTTGGAGCTCACCATACAGAAGACCAAATATATTGTCTTCAACCCAACTAGCACAGCCCGTCCTAACCCATGAATGAATGGCATCCAATTAGAAAGGGTGTCTGTTTTTGATTATCTAGGACTCACCCTATCAGAAAAAATATCGACTGGGGTCCACAAATGGACAAATAAAGTCTTAAGCTTGCCCAGACCACAGGTGGGCTGGCCAACCCTTATAGAAATTATTTTTGTAAGCCTGTAGGCCCTGCTCTAGAGATCTATAAAACCAAACTCAGGGGTGCTGTGCTGTATGGGGTAGACCTCTGGGGGCATTGCTATCCAAAAACTATTATCAAGATCAAGAACAACTTTTTAGATAGCTTTTCGGCCTTCCAGTGAGTTCCCTACTTACTCCACTGTGCTTGGAAATAGGGGTAAGACCAATCGTAGAAGAAATTGGCTGTAGACCCCTAACATTTTGGCGGGGATTATGGGTTACACTTGAATTGTATGAGTATAAGACAACAGAGTATCAGCCCCTGCCCAATATGCTCATACGACTACTCAACATGTAACAGATGGAAGCACCCCATCTTGTATCACAAGCAATAACGCTCGACCAACACACCCACTGCCCTGTACACTTGCAAATCGCTTTTATCCACTCTCTAACCTGGGAGAAAACGATTGACTAAAAAACAAAGAGGTATTTGTTAGTGCAGCAGGAACAACACTCCAACCATGCAGAACAGTGAGTTGGAACATTGCAGGCGTAAAAGCGAAAATGGGGAACGGCATCTGGATTAGCTATTTAAAAACATTTCATATAATAGCCTTACAAGAAACTTGGGACCATCAAAATAGTTTCTCCTTGGACGGGTACTCTCATTTTCATGTCCCAGCCAGGCAAAGTGGGGCAGGAAGAGCCAAAGAGGGACTGATCACTCTGTTCTCTTTAGAAATAAAGGGATCGCTCAGACAGCTAGACACAGGAGGCCAAAATTGTCTGGCAGTAGAACTCTCAGTGCCAGACTCAGACAACATTTTATTTTTTAATTTCTATAACTCTCAAGACACGGATAAAAATTTCGATATGTTAGAGGAGTTATTGTCACTATACAGCAGTAGGTCAATTTCCTTTGAAGTAATCCTAATGGGGGGACCTAAATATTCACCCGTGCGATAACAAGTGTGGGAATACGACGTACGAGGGCCCACAGTTTTCAGCACACTTTCACTTCGAGCACACCAAACAAGGGGAGGATCTGGAAAACTTTTTAGCTAACCGGAACCTCTATGAGTCAGGGCGTGGTGAGGTGGAACGTAGGATCCCCACATTTAAAGGGAGGGAGAGAGACACGGGCACAGTCATTGATTATATCTTTTTAACTTTTTTTATGTTAGGATTAGTCTTCAGGTACTTCACAGAGGTCTCAACCGTCAGCGACCATAACTTCGTGATAATTGAACTATCAGCCATGGGATCACTGTCCTTAAGATCTGCCCCCCAAAGGATGGCAAGAGAGGTTATACCAACGGACCAAGGAAGAAATCTAAAATGGGGAAAAGTGGTCCCAGAGACCTTTATATCAGAAATCTTACTGAACACAGGGGCTGGGATAAATACCTGCCTAGATGAAACGGGACAAGGTCCAAACGTAATAAATGCATTCAATAACATCTGTGCACATATAAATCAAAAGCTGACAGTCAAGGATAAACACAAACCCAAAATGGAGAACAGATGGTTTGACAAAAAGTGCTCATTTGCACATGAAGCACTTCTCAAATCCCTAAAGACCATACCAAGGGACCGGGGGTTGATAGCCCAAAATAGAGCAGCCTATAAACAAGCTATACTCGTTAGAAAAAGGGAATTACAAGATGAGGCATGGACTGACCTGCTATCACCGGAAGTTTTGAAAAACAGCTCCAGATTTTGGGAAATAGTAAATCAGCCACTGTTCGCAAATAATGTCAACACTATATTAGATTGTAACATCACTGATGAGGCCTGGATCGCCCACTTTGAGCAGATATATAGTCTCCCTCAAAGTGGAGATAATACCATGAACCAAGCATTAGACTATGTTGCACAGCCTTTGAGGTTCGAGACTGTGGAAATTGAAAGGTCAATAGGGGAAATGACTAAAAACAAGGCCCCATGCCCCGGATGGGGTCCCTGCGGACCTGTTTAGAGCCGCACCTAAGCTGTGGGCAAAAGTCCTAACAAACGTTTTTAACTCAATAGGGCAGGATAGCATCCCCTCCACGTGGGTCACATCAATTATTGTACCAATTTTTAAGAAGGTTACAGACAGTACCCCACTTGCTACAGACCCATTTCGCTGATTGATTCCTCTGTAAAAATCTTGGGCCGGGTTTTGCTGCACAGACTGAACAATAGCTTAATTGATAGAGGGGTCCTGTCTAAGGCTCAGTATGGTTTTAAATCAAAACACAGTACCATAGATCAATGTTTGAATCTACACCTTTTAATTAACAAGTACACTGTGGCCAAGGAGGGGTCCATGTATATGGGGTTCATGGACCTCTCCTCGGCATTTGACCTTGTAAATAGATCTAAACTCTGGAACATCCTGCTCGAAATGGGGGTAGATGCACCCTTAGTGCATTTTATAGCTGATCTGCACTCAAACCTTACGGCTAAAATCAGAGTGAACACTGATGGAAGATGTACTAAGCAGTTTGGGTCAGACAGGGGCATTAGGCAGGGGTGTATTTTAGCACCCTTGCTGTTTACACTTTACATAAATGCCCTAGAACAAACCCTGGGGGAGGTTCCCGCAGACATTCCGCATGTGGGGGAAATGGTTACACCAGTTCTCCTATACGCAGACGACGCGGTTCTCCTGTCGCAAACCGGGGTAGGCCTACAAAGACTGCTGAATGCTTTTGGCACCTTTATGCAGAACCTGGACTTGAAAGTAAATGCCAAGAAATCCCAGGTTCTTATTACAGGAAGAAGCAATTTAAAGAATAAAGCGAAAACCTTCTTCTGTAATGGAGAAATGGTCTGTAGGGTCCCCATATTTCCCTATTTGGGGGTGGTTTTCGACCAGAAGGGCACTTGGCGGGTATAAAATCATAGTCGCTCAGTGGCATTCATGAGGACAGTCTCAGGGCTCATGGGGTTCAGTAAAAAGCTGGGAGCTAAACCAATTAAGGCAATTTTAAAGGTATATGAATCCAAGTGCTTGTCGGTTGCAACTTGCGGGTGTGAAATATGGGGTTACACCATCGAAGAGAAACTACAACAAGTAGAGAACAAGTTCTTAAGAAGTGTACTCTCAGTTCCTCAATCAACCCCTACTTTCTCAACTCACACAGAACTGGGAATCGGGTATATATCCGATCGGATTAAAATTGCACCCTTGATTTTTTGGCTGAGAGTATGGCTGAATGGTGAGATCCCCCTAAACCATTCAATAATCAGGGATTGCCAGAGATTGGACAAAGTACATAAAATTTCTTGGCTGGCGTACATAAGAGCTGGGTTCCAGAAAATAGGGCGTATTGGTTTATTTACCTCCCCGGAAACAATAACCAATAAAGACATTGCTTTAACAAAAAAAGCCCTCCTGGACCTTTTATCCCTAGAGCGGGAGGAAATAGAGATGGAAAAACCCAGGGTAAGGGAAAACTATGCATTGGTTACCTGTATAGGACCCGAACCATACTTGGTCACAGTTAACAATCCCTATCATCGGTACCACTTGACCAGATTTCGGTTAAATCTAATTCACTTTACTCTGGGTGTTTATCATAAATGGTGTAGCCCAGAACGGGCAGATCCTTGCTCATGTGACGATTTTTCCACTCAAAATACCCTACATTTTCTGATGTTTTGTGATCATTTTAACGATTGTAGGAGGAAATATTTATTACCAATTCTTAGAGAAGTAGGATAGGACCCGTACCCTCCAGATATGCCACCGCCGCCCAACTACCCGAGACATGCAAGATCCCCACATTTGAAATCACCAGAGATTCAGGTGGGGTTGAAAAGGCCATGTTTATTCACCACATTGTATAAACATGACAAGCAATAACATGCATATCTAAATTCACAAGTTATAACATAACTACATTTATGAGCATATCATGCTCCATCACCTTCCCAACCCTAAGGGAGGAACACCATCTGGTTCGCATCTCGCAACTGGGTATCCTACGCCAAGTGCCGTGCACCTGCCCCTTAGAGTGGTGGGTCCCGCCCTTCTATCCTTGTCCGCCATTACAGGGGACCACCTCTCGACCACCAGGCTGCCCAGGGTCGCCCGGGAGGCTCGAAATGTGTCGCCCTAGCCTCCCCAGCCGGTGGTCACTTCCTCCCAGTGGAGAGCTTGCCATATCCCCCCTCAGAGCTGACCTATGGAGCCCGGCAAGCGGGCTCCCATCCATCTTGTTTAGCCACTATTTACTGATCGCAGGTCTCTTCTCCGCAGAACGCCCCTCAAACCATTAATCCAAGGGACGGGTGGGTGGGAGTTTCGGAAAGCCGGCCGGGATCACAAGAATGGCCAGGTGCCGGCATGAGCAGTCAGGTATCAAGGAGTGATAGCAGGAACAGAGACCCCAGTCACAGGGAGTTGACCCTAAATAGGCCCAGAGTCTCCACCCCCTGACCCTCGGGTCACGCGATATCGCCGGAGCGGAAATGGGTCGGCCAGACGCCGATTGGGCCGTCCGCCCAACCAACCACCAGAGACCAGGAGCGGGCGGGGTCCGGAGAGGCCGGGTCCTAAGTGCGCGCGTCGTGATTCTCCACGCTTGTCATAGGACCCGTACCCTCCAGATATGCCCCCGCCGCCCAACTACCCTAGACATGCAAGATCCCCACATTTGAAATCACCAGAGATTCAGGTGGGGTTAAAAAGGCCATGTTTATTCACCACATTGTATAAACATGACAAGCAATAACATGCATATCTAAATTCACAAGTTATAACATAACTACATTTATGAGCATATCATGCTCCACCACCTTTCCAACCCTAAGGGAGGAACACCATCTGGTTCGCATCTCGCAACTGGGTATCCTACGCCAATTGCCATGCACCTGCCCCTTAGAGTGGTGGGTCCCGCCCTTCTATCCTTGTCCGCCATTACCGGGGCCCACCTCTCGACCACCAGGCTGCCCAGGGTCACCCGGGAGGCTCGAAATCTGTCGCCCTAGCCTCCCCAGCCGGTGGTCACTTCCTCCCAGTGGAGAGCTTTCCATATCCCCCCTCAGAGCTGGCCTATGGAGCCCGGCAAGTGGGCTCCCATCCATCTTGTTTAGCCACTATTTACTGATCGCAGGTCTCTTCTCCGCCACAAGGGTGGCCAAGGCCCACAGGTCTGACATCCTCCCCACCTGCGTTCAGAATAAATGACCAAAGTTCTCGGATAAAAGTATCAGTTCCATAGTCCGACAAATGCACCCCATCCCGGTGGTACATTGCTTCTCCGGAAATCATCCGGTGCTGGAGGTAGCGCAAGCGGCCCTTCACTGAGCACAACCTTGCTAGTTCGCCTCACCGAGACGTTCAAAGATCTAGGACGCACTCCTGGGCCCCATGCCCTGCATGATATCATGCCAGACCAGACTATTTTTGTTGATGGGAACTCATGCCCCAGCCAGGCAAACTCTGCTAGTAGGGCTTCCTTGACAGCCAAGCGCCCTCTGTCCACCATGTCGTTGCCACCCAAATGTAGAATAATCCAATCTGGCGATTTGTGCTCTCGTGCCTTGAGCTCCTCAACGATCCGCCTCAAGTGTCGGATACGCATTCCTCCAACGCCGTGCCATACGAATTCGGACTCGCCCAATGCGGCCGGTTTCACCACCTCTCTTCGCTGCAAGCGCACCGCCGCGCGACGCCCGAAAGAGTGCCCGAGTACCCATACCACGGAAGCGGGCATACTAATCAGAAAGGAGAGAGATGAGGCCGTTAGACACTGCACACACATGTTTTTACAACAATTCAGGCCTCACATATCGCTTATAGCAATCCGAGGTACAGCGACCCACACCTTTTACCACGTTGGGGGCGAGACCGGCCCCTGCCGCCAAAGTTGCGGCGCCAATCCTAAAGTAATGAGATGAATAGCCCACTGCTCCCAGACCCAGGTTCCCCAAGGCCAACCCAAATACTGATTTAAATTGGTATTGAGACAGGCAATCCCCGTTTTCATGGACAAAGAGAGCCGACCCCCCCCCCCTACTGGGCGTCGGGCCAAGTTATGTTATGTTATGTTAATTGATTTTTTGAGCACACAGCTGCCCCAGTGAAGGGGCGTCCCGGCGCTATATCCGAGAAGGTAACATAACTAACAAAAATAGACAAAGTAGGGAAATGTTAATAAGGCAGGGGGAAAAAAAATGTTTTAACAGCTTTCCTGAAAGCGAAAAGATCTTCTAAAGATCGAATATGCACAGGGAGCGCGTTCCAAAGCTTGGCGGCCAGCACAGTGAAGGAACGGCCGCCTAGTCTGCATTTTTGGAAGCGTGGAACGAGTGCTAGATTTTGACCTGCAGAGCGAAGGTTACGTGAAGGAGTGTACAGGGTCAGGAGGTGCTGGAGGATGATAGGGGTGTCGGTTTTAAGAATTTTAAACGCGAAACACAGAGTCTTAAACTCTATGCGTCTGATTACAGGCAGCCAGTGCAGTTCAGAGATTGTGCTGAGGGCTGAACAGAAGCGTGGCAGGCCTACCAGGGCCCTGGCAGCCGCGTTCTGCACTTGTTGGAGTCGCAGGACCTCCGCCTGATTGGCACCCAAAAACAGTGAACTCGCGTAGTCAAGCCTTGATGATACGCTAGCTTGAATCACCATCTGGCGAGTGGAGGCATCGAAAAATTTGAGGATAGGCCTCAAACCACGAAGAATGCCGAAGCATGTAGATGCCACCTTCTTAGTATGGCACGAGAAGGAGTCCAGCCACACGCCAAGATTTTTAAGTTCAGAGACCGGTTTAGGAGGGGGTCCCAGCTCGTTAGGCCACCAGCTCGCACCCCACAGATCAGGATGTTTCCCTAATACCATCACCTCGGTTTTGAGGGCGTTGAGCTGTAAACAGTTGGTAGTAAGTCAGCCAGCAACAGCCCTCAAACCATCCGCAAAGTTTGATGCCAATTGGTCAGAGTCCCCATTGAGAACCACCGCCAACTGGGTCTCATCGGCGTATGATACCATTGTGAGACCCCAACTCTTCGCAACCGCCGCCAAAGGTTGGACGTATAAGTTGAAGAGAGTGGGGCTCAACGCCGATCCCTGCGGAACTCCTTGAGTGATGGCATGAGGTTTAGATCTGAACGGTGGCACTACTACCTGAAATGATCGTTCCGAAAGGAACGATTGGAACCAATCCAACGCCTTGCCAGATATGCCAGCCTCACCAAGCCTGCGGATAAGAATGGTGTGGGTACGCCTGCATACGGGATACGGGGCAGGCTGCTGTCCCTGGGGCTGGCAGCAAACGGATGGTGACCCCCTTTCCTGTTTGGTCTGTCTTGGAACGTCCCAACTGCAGTACTAGGCCCCCCGAGGAAAGGGAGATATCCTTGAACTGCAACCCTCCCCCATGGTCTACCTTGGAGGCTCCAACTATCTCACCCAGGCGAAAGGCCCCGTAAAAAGCTGGGCAAAATGCCGCCCCCAGCATGATTCCCTCGAATGGTGACTGGCAAATAACAGGCAGTACCCCCAAAATATCAATCAAGGTCGGGAGATCCAGAGGCCTACGACAGTCCCGCCGTGGCCCGTCCAATTGGGCCCAACCCGCTAAGGCCTTCCTGATCAAGAATGAAGCCCCAGGGTCCCGCTCCCCCGCCAGTTTAGCGAAGAAGCCTATCGCTGCCAAGGCGGCCCTAGCATAGGACACTGATTTGCCCTGATCCCGCAGAACCTGTAAGAAGGCATACATTGTTTCAGTTGAGAAGATCCTAACCCCTCCGGCTTGTTCCACAAATGATCTGTAAACATTAAACTGTGACTGATAAGCACGTTTGGTGCGGTCACACAGAGCGGCACCTACCAGCCGCGCTAAAGCGGGGCTCCAATTTTCCACAGTGACGTAGGGAACGTCGTCATGCGCTCGTCCGCCTGCGGGTGGAACCTCCGGAAGTCCTGCAACTTGGAACGAGACAAAGCGTCAGCAGCATGGTTATCAACTCCAGGTATATGCGCAGCTTTAAAGGTCAAATTTAATTTCAAGCATGCCAACACCAACAACTTCAGTAACCTCAGCACATGTGGGCAAGTCGCCCCTTGCCGAATGATAACCTGAACCACTGCCATGTTATCTGACCAGAAGGTCATGACCCTGTCCCTGAAGCGCTCCGCCCAAACCGTTACTGCAACCCAGATGGGAAAAGCTCTAGAAAGGCTAAATTCTTAGTCAAGCCTGCTAAGTGCCACTCCGCTGGCCAGACCGCCCCACACCAGGCAGAGCCCAAGATTGCCCCAAAACCAACACTTCGAGCTGAATCGGTGTATAATCCTAGCTCCACTCTGGACACCGGCGGCGCGGGCCATACTACCCGCCCGTTGAAATCTGCCAGAAAGTCACGCCACACTTTGAGGTCCTCCTTCACCCCTGCTTTTAACCTCACCCGGTGATGCTACTGGGTAAGACCCACCATCGCTCTGGCTATAGACCTCAAGAAAGGGCGTCCCATGGGAATGATACGCAAAGCAAAGTTTAGCTGCCCCACAAGAACTTGTAACTGATGCAACGTCACCTTTGGACACGCCAATGCTACCTCAATGGCTAGGGAAAAGGCCTTTACTTTATCCATTGGCAATCTACATTCCCCCGCTACTGTGTCAATTTCGATGCCCAGGAAGGACATGCACGTGTCAGGGCCTACTGTCTTGCTCGGTGCCAGCGGCACCCCAAAATCCTTTAGCGTCGCCACCAGCTGACTTAGGGCCAACGCGCAGGCATCTGACAATGCGGGACCCATCACCATGAAATCATCTAAGTAATGCACCACATCTGTATATCCTGACTTTTGCGAAAACACCCATTGCAGCATGGAGCTAAAGGTCTCAAAGTACTTGCAGGAGACCGCACAACCCATAGGCATACATCTGTCGTAATAAAATTGCTGTTGGACCTGAAAGCCTAGCAAATGGTAATCCTCAGGGTGTACCGGTAACAAGCGGAATGCTGTCTCAATGTCGGTTTTTGCTAACAACGCCCCACGGCCTAGCTCCCTCACTTTCTGAACCGCGGCATCAAAGGACGAATACGTCACTGAGCATACTGCCGGGTCGATGGCCTCGTTTACTGATGCACCCTTCGGTGCGGATAAGTTATGGATCATTCTGAACTGTCCCGGCTCCTTCTTGGGCACTACTCCCAAAGGGGAGCAGACATAGTTCTCCCAGGGAGGAGCCGGGAACGGGCCTGCTACTCGGCCTAAGGCCCGCTCTTTCTCCACCTTTGTGGCCACTACTGTGGGATGGTTTCTTGCTGAAACTTGGTTCCTACACTGAGTAATAGGGGGGACATGCGATGCTGGGATACGGAAACCACTGGAAAAACCCTCAAACAACATCCTAGCAGCTGCCCTATCTGGATACCTGTCCAATCAAAAGATCAGCTTCTCAATATCAACAGGAGTAGGCAGATTAGACTTGGGGAGGCATTACCCCCCCGTTCCTTGGATTTCTTGTTGCACTTTGGTTCGGGATGGGACGGGTGACCGCAGTAGGCGCATGCGTGCTTGAACTTGCACTGCCCGGGGGGCCATATGCACCCTTTACCATTGAATGCCCAGCATGTACCTTTCTTCTCGCCCGGCCCTCCCTGGGAAGTCCGAAAGGGCTGCCTAGCCGGGTGTTCCCTAGTGCTCACGCTCTTCAACCAGGCATTGACCTCAACCTGATCCCAACAAATGGAGGGGTTTTCTTCCTTCGCCCAGCGAAATTCCCTATCATAAGTCAACCAGGCTGAACCACCATGCGTGGAGTGAGCCTTCACGATCTTATTGGTATAAAACACCAGTGGAATCGCCAACTCCGGCCTTCTTTCCAACAACACTGTCATATAAACGTGAAAGCCGCACAACCAATTGGTAATCATCTCCTCAATCCTAGGTCTCCGCTCTTGGAATGAATGCTCTTTCCCTTCCCTGTCTTTGTAATCTTCCTCTCTTCTCTTTGGCCTGATAAGGGAGAATATGTCTACGTAGGCACCCTTCCAAATCTTCTCTCGCATTTCCAAACTCACATGCGTAGCTAACATCCCTGACTGGGACAATACGTTCCCCTGACTAACCCCCACCTCGCTGCTCCTTGCTGTAGAGTCACCAGGCTTACCTCCTGTAGGTGCTACAGCAATCGCTGTCGCGGGGGGAGTGGCTCCAATTGCTACACTAGGCAACGCCTTGCGCGACTCGACTATGAGGGCCAACTGCCTCTGAATGTCCTGCAACGCGCCCTGATCTGTGGCCTGAGGGGGCCCCCACGGTGCCGCCACTCCAGCACTCACTCTCTCCACAACTTTCTCCGGAGCTGATAGTTGGCCCACCAATGTGGAAACCGACGCCAGCAAGCTATCTAACGGATCGCCCACGGCTGCCACTGCGGCCACCGGCTGCGGTGGGAGTCGGGCCGGGGGGATCGTAACTACTGGTCCCGGGCCTCCCGGGGCCAACGCCTTCATCGCCTCCCTAATCTCGGACAACACTGAACCCACTGGGTCTACTGGCGCGGGTACATTCGGAATGGGGACGCAAGGAAACTGGATTCCTTATGTTCTCCTATGCTGACGATTCTCAGCTTATTTTCTCTCTATCATCCTCCGAACCCAATAACATCTCTGCATTAAAACTCGGTCTAACCAATATCGCAGAGTGGATGAGAACATTTTTTCTCAAACTCAATGGCGAAAAGACCGAGTTACTTGTTCTGGGTAAGAACAAAGAGCTCTGGGGACCCCAACACTGGCCAGACGTGATGGGTACCCCCCCGGTCCCAGTCAAATCAGCCCGCAACCTCGGAGTCATCATAGATGAATCGCTAAATCTCAATCAGCAAGCCGCGAAGACGTCAGCTACATGCTTCGCGATTCTAAAGTGGTTGAAAAAAATCTGTTGGATGCTGCCTAAAAATACCCAAAAAACAGTTATCAATGCCCTAATAACCTCCAGACTTGATTATGCCAACGTGCTATACTTGGGGGCCAATAAGGCCACAACCCGACGACTTCAGACAGTGCAAAATGCCGCCGCAAGATTACTGTGGAAAATTCCCATCTCCACACCTACCACCAAGTATATCCGCGAAATGCACTGGCTGAAAATCGAGAATCGGGTGAAATTCAAATCTTTATGCATTATGCACAGGATCTCAACCAACAATGCACCCAAGTATCTACAAAATCTAATACATCCCTACCGCCCATCTCGAACCCTGCGTTCAGCCACAGCCAACCACTTTGTGATTCCCAAAATCAGGCTGGCGCGAATGGGCGGAAAATCCTTTTCATATCTCGGACCCTCACTTTGGAACACTCTCCCGGTGACACTTAGGCAGGATACAAACCATATGAAATTCAGGAAGGCCTTAAAAACTTGGCTGTTTAACATCTAGAACCTGAACCAATCAAAGCACTGGATCACCAGCGCCGGGAAACCCTTTGTTGGGTAGCTGTAGCGCTATATAAGTGAAATAAATAAATAAAATAAAAGGGTACACCAGCTCTGCATCTAACGGAGGCGTGGGGACGGGACCTACTGATCCCTCGTCCTGTTTCCCCCTGACAGGGCTAGGCCCACCCTTCCCCTGCCTGGCTCCCCCTTTCTTTTTAGGCTGTGCCTTAAGTTTCTTCTTTAATGGAGGATCGCGACCTTTGGTGGCACCCCCCTGCGTGGTCGCTCTACGACCTCGGGCTGATCCCCCTGAGAAGAGTCGCTCTCATCCCCGCTATCAGGAGTCTCCTTGCTCAACTTTTTCAGCAGTAATTTCATAATCTTTGCCAATTCAGGCTCAGAATCTTTCCGCTTTTGTCCTCCCTTTTTGGGCACCATGCTAACTATCTCGCGCTTCGCGCTACCTTGCTATAACACCTAAAGCGCGCGTTCCCTGCTCCCGCACCCCTACGCACCGTTCACGCCGCCCGGCAGGAGTCCGCACCACGAGGAACCACGCACACAGCCGTAAGCCCCGTAAAGCAGCGACACTCCTATCCCTTTCCCAGCACCCACCGTTACTCACGGCTGCCCACGAGGCCCTCCGAGGCACTCAACCCCTTACCTGGCTACACGAAGGATGCTCGAGTCTTCTGCTTCTATAGTTTCGGAAAGCCGGCCCGGATCACGAGAATGGCCAGGTGCTGGCGTGAGCAGTCAGGTATCAAGGAGTGATAGCGGGAACAGAGACCCCAGTCACAGGGAGTTGACCCTAAATAGGCCCAGAGTCTCCACCCCCTGACCCTCGGGTCACGCGATATCGCCGGAGCGGAAATGAGTCGGCCGGACGCCGATTGGGCCGTCCGCCCGACCAACCACCAGAGACCAGGAGCGGGCGGGGTCCGGAGAGGCCGGGTCCTAAGTGCGCGCGTCGTGATTCTCCACGCTTGTCATTTGTACAGGTCAGGCCGGCACTTGTGTACCTAAAGCAACTTAGCACACCTAAAATAATGTTTCATGTTGCTAGTTTTTTAATTGCGGCCAACCGAATCAGGAAAAAGAATGTTATATTTTTACCACTCTTAAATATCTGTGAACAGTAGACCCCATGTTCATAAACATATCACTAAGGGCAGGCCGATCTTATGGTACTTATACATAAATGTGGTTTTTAGGAAAATAAAAAAATAAAAATGTGAAACATAACTAAAATGCATATTTTTAATATACTACATGGAATGAATTTTAAAAAAAACGTTGTTTTACTTTTAGAAATTTGTAATCAACTGTGTATTTATTGTAATTGACTGTATACTTTTTATGACTGTGTTTTCTTGTCTTTATATGATATTAATTTATCGAAAATAAAGGAATTGACTGACTGAGTATAGGACAGAGTTAAAAGAGGTCCTGGGGCTCCCAGGCATAGTTAAGCTGGCATGGTTTCCATATATTAAGGCAGGACTTTACAATTTATGCAGGGAAAGTCTGTGGAGAAATCCGGAGGTAGCCTGCTCAGGAATATTGCGCAAAGAACTAGTTAGTAGCTATACGGCATGTATAATTGTGCAACTCTTTGAAAACTCTTCCACTGGTTCTCTAACAAACAACTTCCCAAAATGTAAAGATACCTTTAAATTGGAGCCTTGTCTAGATGAGATAAAACCGGCACTAGCCAGGAAAATCTATTTACAGTTCAGGCATGGCTTGCTTCGTTTTCGGCATGTACTAATAACTGGGCTGTTAGCTCTGTCCAGTGGTGCCCTGCATTCAGTAGGCTAGAGGAGACTGAAACTCATGTATTATTCTTTTGTCCTGTGTATAATGAAATAAGGCAAAGACGGTTGATTCAAGTTGTGCAAGAATCTAGGTACAAGGGGCTGTGAAGAAGCATTTAGACTCCTGAAATATAACACCCAGATGCCAATCATATATTAGATTATATTTTTTAATCTCTATGTGGCGGACGTGTAAGGTATTTTTTGGAACTCAAAAGAAACTGAATGCTTATTGATTTTTTAATACATGTATAGTATCAATTTTATCTAGTTTAATCAGATTTTTGGTATTTTAAATGTTTTTTATATTGTGTTTTTTTTATTGTCCTTTTATGGTCCATGGGCCGAAATAAATATGTATATGATGATGATGAAATTCCACTAGTAGACAGGGATTATCATTATTATTATATTTTTAAAGAAATGGTTAAGGTGGTCCACTACCTGCATTGGGCCTTACCACCACCCTTAACAGGCCCAACAGTATTTCCGGCTCACAGTGAACAAAAAGACCACTAAAGCCAGGGACAATGTGCAAATGAAACAGAGTTGGGTGGGGCCGGTCTACTTTGGGCAATACCCACCTAAATCGCCTGCAGTCATTCTGCCACCAGCGGGAGATTGGATGATTTATCTCCAATCTGCTTCTGGCAAGGGATGCCAAGGATACCAATGATGCCAAGAATAGATTTTCTTTCTTAATATAAAAATGAATAGGTTGAGAGCCAGCCCAGCCTGAAATCCGGCTCCACCGCTACCCCTAAAGCCCCAACTGGAAAGGGGCGACCACTCGGTCCCCCCGAACGTATGGTTGGGTGCCCAGATCTCCCCGGGAAACCATTTTGGGCGGGGGGCGTGGCTCGGTATGCCCGAAGTGGCGTAGCCGGGGCGCGCCTTTTCCCGCCCAAGAGGGGTTGTCCTAGACACCTACACAGAAGACCACGCCCAGTAGGCGTACCGAGGGAGGGTACACGCCCTCCCGCAGAAGAATAAATAGAGCGGGAATCCGAAGAAGCGTCCTCTTGTTCCTGTGCTCTGAAGGCTGCACCCACTCGTTGCTCGTGAGCCCTCGACAGATCAAGCGGCAATTTTGAGAACTTGTAATCTTGTTGTTTCTCTTTCAGTTATTTGGAGTACGAAGGATCCAGGACCTCGTTGATCGACTAGGAGCGGAATACTCGAAACCATGGCTGGCAAGAAAGCAGGAAAGGGTTCCGAGACGGATAAGGTATTACGCCTATTGTCAAACCGGATGGCTTGCATGGACCAAAAACTCGGACAGGTCCAATCGATCGGTCGAGGTTTGGCAGAGGTCAAAAAACAGCTGGCGGCACTGAGCAACTCGGGTCACCCTAAGAAGGTAATAGGCCCGGCCTTGCTGGGAGTCGTCCCCGAGGGTAGAGGGAAACGGGTCAAGAAGAGGGCGGTTTCGGGGGAGGTCCCGGTTCCAGAGGTACCCCCAGTCGCCCCCGTCACGCCGGCAGAAAACCCGGTACCAAACCCAGATATAGGTCTGCCGATCCCGGTTGTGATTACTCCCGCTAATGATGAGGAGATGCCTCCCGAATTGGCCATCCAGCTGGCAGCGGTGTTGCCATGGCTTAAGAAAAAAGCAGGGGGAGCAGTGGCCCCGGGAGACCCGGCCGAGGAGGCCAGACTAATAATCGAGCAATTGTGGCAGTCGAGAGAGGCCGCAATGGCGAATGTTCCTCTTGTTTCCCCACAGGTGGCACCGGTAGGACCTGCAGTTGGTCGCGAGAAGACGGCGGGAACAACGGCCGAACCTGGTAAGCTCGCATTGCCAATGGCGGGGGGAGGGTTCATTACCCTCGAGGCGGGAGAGGGTGGCACAGCACATCCCTATGGCCACGAAAGAATTAATATGGAGAGACAAATATGTTAACATGTTTTCATTTTGACTGACCATCGCGAGATGGAATATGCTAAAACCCAGAAGGATTTATGGCACCTGAGCGTCTGGCGCGCCAAGATGGCGGAATTCAGGGTGGATGAGACAGTAACGAACTGGGTTAAGGCCTTTTCTATATTTATTGCAGTCATGGGGGAACGAAAACCCGAGCTAATGACTGAGTTAACTTGCTATCAAAACCGTATTATGGATTTTTATTCAATGTATGAGGGGGATGAATGGAAAGGTTATGATATGAAATTCCGGAAAGCGAAAGAATTCGATGCTACTTTGACTTGGGATTGCCTGGACTCGGTGTCATGGCACAAACAGCTCTTGCCAGGGGCGGCAGGTACGTCCTCGCCAAGCGGGAGCGGGTCAGGGTTCGTACGCCAAAAGCCCGCTGTGCCCTTTCGAGCGGGCGCCGGTGGGGATTACCAGCCCAAGACTGGCGGGAATGGCGGCAAGCGTGGGGTTTGTTGGGGCTTCAATCGAGGCAACTGTAACAGACCGCAGGGAACATGTAGGTTCAAGCATGCGTGTGCGGGCTGTGGGAATTCCTCACACCCGGAGAGTACATGTAGATCTAAAAATAGCAGGACGGGAGGTAAAGGAGGGTCTAAGCAGGAGTGAGGTAGGACGTTGTGACCTATTGCCTACACCCGTTGATATCATGGCTCTGACTCCTTGGTTGAACAAATACCCTGATCATGTATCCGCTGGGGTGTTGAGGAAGGGATTCTTACATGGCTTCCACATCCCGGCGGGGGATTTTCGGGGGGACTCCTTTTGTAAAAACCAGTTATAGGTACAGCACAACCCAAGCGTGGCAGAGAAGAAAATTGCAAAAGAAGCCAGCTTAGGGCGGGTGGCAGGGCCTTTTCATCGCCCGCCGGTGGCGGAGTTCATCTGTTCCCCGTTAAGGGTTGTCCCGAAGAAAGACCCAGCGAGTTTAGACTTATTCATAACCTGTCTGCTCCAAGGGGTTCCTCGGTGAACGAAGCCATTGACCCAGAAGTTTGTTCAGTGCGGTACGCATCGTTCGATGATGCCGTGGCCATGTTAAATCGCCTGGGCCCCGTGGCGCTGATGGCGAAATCAGATATCGAATCGGCGTTCCGGTTGCTCCCGGTACACCCACAGGATCAGCGCTTGCTAGGTTTTGCATTTCAAGGGAGTTATTACATGGATAAATGCATGCCTATGGGTTGCTCCATTTCTTGTGCCTATTTTGAAATGTTCAGCTGTTTTTTAGAGTGGGCATTCACCGAGGCCACAGGGCATAGGCATGTTATGCACTATCTGGATGACTTCCTGTTCTTGGGAGCAGCCGGCGATGCGAAAAAGGACTTCTGCATCCTCATGCGGGAGTTCGGAGTCCCATTGGCACCAGGTAAGACGGTTGGACCATCTACTTAACTGGAGTTTCTGGGAATTGAGCTCGATTCTGTGGAGGGATGTTTCCGTTTACCGATGGAAAAGGTGGCCAAGTTTAGGGTTTCCTTGACGCAATGCCTGGGCAAGGAGAAAGTGACCCTGCACCAGTTACAGCAAGCAGTGGGTCAGCTTTTGGGTCCAACAGGGATTCAGAGCTGGGGTCAGGAGGAATCCTTCCTGGGGTTCCTGGTAGCGCTGCACAGAGAAGGTCGATCAGTGGCAACGGCCAGTAGGCATAGGGCGGCCATTTCATTCATGGCACAGGTGCATGGCATAAAAGACCCGACGGGTTCCTTTTTTGGTTAAGAAGGCCCTTCGCGGCTGGCAGCGCCTCGAGGGTCGCAAGCAAGATGCGAGGCGCCCGATTGGGTTAGACAGGTTGTCTCTACTCATAGCAAAACTGGACGAGACATGCTCCTCCCATTTCGAAGCAGTTCTGTTCCGGGCAGCCTTCACATTGGCGTTCCATGGGGCTATGCGGGTGAGCGAACTGGTTGCAAGGAATAAGAAAGATGTTGAGGGAGCTTGTGCAGGGATCACGTCCAAATTAGGGGTGATTCGATGGTGGTCTCGATAGCCAGGTCCAAGACTGACCAGGGGGCTATGGGAAATAGTGTTGTCGTGCAGCGCACACGAGGGTCCCCCACGTGCCCGATAAAGTGTATAGAGGAATACTTGGCACTAAGGGCGGCTACATGGGGGGGAGTTTGCTGAGGCACAAGGATGGCACCCCACTGACGAGGTTTCAGTTCCAGAGGGTGCTAGCACTGACAATCGCTGCTGCGGGCATGGACCCGTGCGACTTTGGGACCCACTCCTTTAGGATAGGGGCTGCTACTGAGGCTACAGCCAGGGGTCAGAGTGCGGAGGAAGTAAAACAGTTGGGAGGTTGGTCCTCGAATTGCTTCAAAAGGTATGTGCGATTGCACATGTTGTAAAGATCAATTCACATGCACTCACGCTTCTTGTCTTTTGTTTGAATTACAGTTTCGCGAGCCTTTCACCCGGGGCGGAATTTGCAGTCGACCCAGCACCAGGAGACCAGCGGTCAAGGATCACCGTCTGGAGAGGGAGTTGTATGGGTCGTGGGCCACTCAAATGTGAGGCGCGCCGGGGACGTATTCAAAGCAGGTGACGCGACTCACGCAGCTGGGGAATACGGGTACAGAGTGGCCTTCCATGGGAAGGGCGGGCTCTGTTTTGACCAATTCGAATCATTTTTTGAGGGTCTCTTAGGGCGGCAAAGGTCACCGCCATCTGTAGTCATAGTACACCTGGGGGGCAATGACTTGGTGACACTGGGTAGACGAGTGTTATTGGAACAAATTTTGTCGGCTGTTAGCTGGTTGGCTAAAAGAATCTCGGGGTGCACGATTGCCTGGTCCCACATGATTCCCAGGAAGGTATGGCGGGGGGGCCTTTCGGTGTCAACACTGAACCATTTGGTAAAAAGGGTTAACAATAAAATTGGTAAATTGTTTCGCTCTTCGCAGTTGCATAGCATTCCTCACGGGTGTATTCGGGGTGATCACATGCATCTGAATGATGGGGTTCATCTGTCCAGGGAGGGGAATGACTTACTCATAGGAGACTTCATAGCATGGCTAAGGGGTTTGAGGAAGCATGACCTTTAGGAGGAGTAGGGGGGGCCGGATGGTCGGTCAACTATCCAGCCTGTGGTGGTAAGGTCATGATCGGTGAGCAGTAATTTCAAGGTCCCTAGAGGGGGGCGCCACCCAGAATGAATGGGAGCGCCCGGGGGGAGGCGGCCATTGGCCCCTTCCACGGGGCGGCGGCACCCACTAAGGATGGGTCGCCTAGGGGGAGATGGCTATAGGCCCCTCCCAGGGGGGAGGCGGCTAGATGCCCCTCCTACTAATTTCCCGGGGGCCGGATATCCGCGATGGCGGATAGAGAGTGTGGGGATGGGGGGAGTCCACGCAGTCCTTCCTACAGATACCTCACACGGTAACTCGGACGACCTTTAAGATGGCGTCGAGTGGAAAGGGGGCCCCCACCACGACAAGGGAAGTTACAGTTGGCAATGAGGGTAGAGTCCTCTGCGCATGCGCCACTCACACCGTGAGGGCGAGTTTTGGTAGTAGGGATCTGACACTGGTTAAGACTTTGCCGTTGGCCCTCAATGCTAGGATGTACAATTTTAATTTAGAATGTATGCATTTTCAGGATGTTAGACTCGGCTAGGAAACCTTTGTATTAGAGATCTGTTAAGGTTAGCCAAAGAACATGTCTTCATCGAAATGTAATAAAAGTAAAATTGTACATAATGATGAAACTTTTATTTAATGTTTTAAATTTTGTTTCATATTTTAATAAATACGGCCGGGAGGGTAACTCCCTCCCGCCTTCCAAAAGTTCAGACCTGTGTCCGACTCTCCCATCCTTGGGGATTGGTGTTGGGAGGGGGTGGCGGGCATCCCGGCCATATGGAAAGGGGCGACCACTCGATCCCCCCGAACGTATGGCTGGGTGCTCCGATCCCCCCGGGAAACCATTTTGGGCGGGGGGCGTTGCTCGGCTGGTATGCCCGAAGTGGCGTAGCCGGGGCGCGCCTTTTCCCGCCCAAGAGGGGTTGTCCTAGACACCTACACAGAAGACCACGCCCAGTAGGCGTACCGAGGGAGGGTACACGCCCTCCCGCAGAAGAATAAATAGAGCGGGAATCCGAAGAAGCGTCCTCTTGTTCCTGTGCTCCGAAGGCTGCACCCACTCGTTGCTCGTGAGCCCTCGACGGAACAAGCAGCAATTTTGACCCACCCACCAGCCCCTTAATGCAATGTTTGTTTGAATAAAGTTTTTGCTGAAGAATAGATGAATAGGCCTTTTTTCCTTTGTAGAAAAAGTAGAGGATTGTTTAGGATAACGATAGAATTTCTGCCTTTGATATAATGGTTTTTCTTAGTAGGAGAGAGCAGTTAATGACGCATCAAGGCTATGTCAGAATTTTTCTTTCCTTAGTAGGTAAACAACTGTCGTATTTATTTTTTGGTCGGGCGGTAAGGTCATGATCGGTGAGCAGTAATTTCAAGGTCCCTAGAGGGGGGCGCCACCCAGAATGGATGGGAGCACCCGGGGGAGGCGGCCATTGGCAACTTCCACGGGGAAGCGGCACCCACTAAGGATGGGTCGCCTAGGGGGAGACGGCCATAGGCCCCTCCCAGGGGGGAGGCGGCTAGATGCCTCTCCTACTAATTTCCCGGGGGCCGGATATCCGCGACGGCGGATAGAGAGTGTGGGGATGGGGGGGAGTCCACGCTGTCCTTCATACAGATACCTCACACGGGAACTCGGATGACCTTTAAGATGGCGTCGAGTGGAAAGGGGGCCCCCACCACGACAAGGGAAGTTACAGTTGGCAATGAGGGTAGAGTCCTCTGCGCATGCGCCACTCACACCGTGAGGGCGAGTTTTGGTAGTAGGGATCTGACACCGGTTAAGACCTTGCCGTTGGCCCTTAATGCTAGGATGTACAATTTTAATTTAGAATGTATGCATTTTCAGGATGTTAGACTCGGCTAGGAAACCTTTGTATTAGAGATCTGTTAAGGTTAGCCAAAGAACATGTCTTCATCGAAATGTAATAAAAGTAAAATTGTACATAATGATGAAACTTTTATTTAATGTTTTAAATTTTGTTTCATATTTTAATAAATACGGCCGGGAGGGTAACTCCCTCCCGCCTTCCAAAAGTTTAAACCTGTGTCCGACTCTCCCATCCTTGGGGATTGGTGTTGGGAGGGGGTGGCGGGCATCCCGGCCATAAGTCTTTCTGCCCCAAAGGCCTAGGGCATCCACATCCCATGGCAAGCATGGGAAAATTTGGATTCTTTTGGGTGTAGTTTTGACCAATCGGCTTGCAGAGGGCAATTGTGAATGCCTGCATGATTTGGACTGTGGTTCAGCCGGCAACAAAGAAACCCTACTAACCCTGGGCATTGAATGGATCGCATCATATTTTCTTACCCAGAATGCACTGCAAATATCATAGTTTTGGTCACAAAAAACAAGTTTCCCTATTTATGTGACAGAACACATGGGTACTCCTAGACAATAGCCAAAGTCTTACCTATCTTCATTCTGACACTTCTGATTAAAATGCTGCTTCCTGTGTGGGAGGACCCAATGCCTAGCATGGTAATAAACTAAACTGTAACATGGTGAGTACCGCATTGATAAAGCATTGACTTTATATGATTCAAATTCCGACTGCTGTTGCAGGCAATAGACCCAACCACACAAGCAAGGTTCCATATTTATTGGGAGGAATGTGGGAACTCTGGGTGGTAGACATTTCGTAAATCTCTGCAGATTCTGGAACTTTCAGTCGCAGGAATGTGAGGAAACCTGTCATTTTAGCCATCATTTGAGTTTTTCAGGACAATCTGGGTAAGTCACACCACCTTCTACTCCCCTGGATATCCAGTTTTCAGAAATGGCAGGGTTTGGTGGGGTTTCCCTGATGCCGGCAGTGCCTAGGCCAAATACCGCAACTACCCACATGACAAGAATGGATCAATTTGCAAAACAAAATCTTGATGCCTTGGGCTTGTAAATCTGGGAATGCACCAAAAATCATGGGGGTTGCATGGGAACACACACCTAACATCCATTCAAGGCCTACCCAGTGCAGAGTAACACAACACAGCAATATGCATTGCATTACTCAATATTTTTGAAGCCACTCAAGGCCACGCAAAGTGGCTTTGCATGGCTTAAAAAATATGACTTAATAATTGAGTTGCGAGCGAGGCAAACCGGGTCATAAATATAACCCTTGGTTTTCTCAAATTTCCATGATTCCTTCCTGATGTTTTTCTAACTACTTGGCCCGCCGGTATTTTGCTGTCTGCAGAAGAGAGCATGGCTAAATCTACAAAATTGTCCAACATGTCACCGACTTAGGCAAATTCCCCAAAAGACTCATCAGCATAACATCTCATCAGCTAAAAGGTGTTTCCATATCATATACCTCCAAGTTCTAGTTTCAGCACTGTTACTCCTGTAGAGGAGGCCATGGTATCCAGCCACATGTGCACATTCACAATTGTTCTTGGGACAAGAATTATACTTAAGATCTTTGTTTCTCTGAGTCAAATTATATTTCTTTGATCCTGGTTTGTGTCTTTCCACCTATTCTCTAACGAGTAAGGTAAACAAAGCGACGTTTTAAAGCTATAACACTTTGTTTCAAAACCCATACCACATTTGTGTTGCATGACTGCTACAGCCTCTGATGAGCCCTGTCCATGACATGCAGCATCTAAAAGCTTATGGCTGGTTAAATCCTAGACTGACACAGGACCAGCTCCCCTTACACAGACAAAGCACACCACATGCCTGTCCTTTTGACACATGCTCCTCCATTACATCACACTAATCCTTCATACTGGATCACCAGTGGTTTTCTCTTCACTTCTGCTTTTTGTTAACTCTTATGAAGCATTCTAAGAAACCTTCCAAAGAGTCTGGATTCTGCTTCCAGTCCCCATTTCTTCAGTTCCCTCCTTCCTCATATTTAATCCATAAAACCTCTGAGTCACTCCTATTATCATTACCTTTGAACATGTTAGCTGAATTGTATGACGTTACAACGCAAACATTTACAACGCATGCCTTTACAACACAGTTTTTACATAGCAACATCCTTTTCAACACATTATTTTACATTGCATGCCATCACAATGCATTTTTAGAAACTACATTTACAACGCATTCCATTACAACGTATACCATTACAATGCATATTACTTTTAGGGGAACAGTAGGGTAAGTGTGGGATAGTCTAGTCGTAAAAATTACTATTCTCACTCCAATGAGTACAACAGTAGGATAAGTGTTGGATAGTGTAGGGGTAAAAATTACTATTCCCCATTACTTACCTTATATTGCTTTGCAATGGCATGCGTTGTAGTGACATGCGTTGTAAGGACATACGTTGTAGTGACATGCGATGTAATGGCTGTGTTGTAATGGCATTCAATGTAAAGGATTTTGCGTTGTAATGACTGCGTTGTTAGGTAGTGCGATGTAATGACTGCATTGTAAAGGTTGTTTCCTGTTAGCTAACCTATTTATTCTATCTTTCAGTAGTCTCTACTATCATCTCAACTTGCCTCCTCTTTTTCCTCTCGACTTATGGTTCTGCACTCACCTCTTCATGTCCTGCACAAGCGTTCTCAAATGATTCTCTTCCTCTCATAAAATCTCCATGTTCTTCTTTCCTTCTCCCTAGTCTGACTGTCATTTCTCACCCACTTCTCCATGTGCTTTTCTCCCATTTTGACTTAGTCAGGCTAGTGCCATTGTGTCAGAAATCTAATGAGCACTCAAAACATTTTCATATACAGATCTTTTATGTGCACCTCCAGATCAATGAGACTCTCTACCTCGTGCCCTAGTTTTTTTAGACAGTTCAGTAGCTAAGAAGCCGTATGGTTATCCTCCTGATAAAAGAGCTCTTTGGTTACACATGAAATAAGTTAGTTTGGTTCCAGGTCAGGTCTCAGTTTCTTGGCTTGGGGATACTAGTGATTACATTTTTCATCATGAGAACCACTTAAATATATCTGTAATGTTAGGGACTCCATGCTATCAGCTTAGGAAGAAGGTACACTATCCGATTTAGTCTTTATATACTGATGAGCAGCATTTAGTACTTTAGATCAACAACCACTGAAAGGATAAGTGTTGATCTTCTGTGCTTAATGTTGAACTGGTAAACTTTTCTCAAGTTAATAGACTGCAAAGATTCAAGACAAATCTGTTTTCTTCCTTTATCATGCTAATCATCCATACAGTGTTCCAGACAACTCTAGGTCAAATCTTATATTAACCACAAAGAGCCACTGTTTAATGTAAGGAAGCAGTTTCAATTAAAGGATTTCTAGTTTGACACAAAGTTAATGATGAGCCATGGGGCATCACAATGCTAAGCTCCAAATGCCATTTCAATGCACATACTATAAAACATACATATGTTGGCCAATCACACTTTAAAGCAATCACTCAGTGAAGTAATGTCCAGCAAATATTTGTACCTGTTCATGCATCTTGCATGTGTGACACCGGACTTTTTAATGTAGATACAAGCAAGTGTATATGCCCTGAAGTCATCGCCAGAGCACTGAATAATAAATGAGCACTCATGTATTATTATTTTTGTTTGTTTGTGGGTGTTCTGGAGCCCACCTGGGACACTCACATCTTTAGAAATTTGATGTGTGCTGGGGAAGCCCCAAGGCCCCTGTGACTCAGGATGTAGATCAATGAATTGTATTATAGCCTTATAGCCCGCCGTAGAGGGCTATACCAGCTATTAAAGGCCCTCTCCAGCGTTAAAGGCCCCGAGCCGAAGGCCCTTAACAAGGGAGAGGGACTTTAATAGCGGTATAGCCCATCTACCCACTTAAAAAAATAAGCAACACATGACACACATCTGTGGAACAATCCAGAGAATAATAAGTCTGATTTTCAGTATCTCAGCCATGGGACCACTCCTTAATGGGGGCCATATTCTTATGCCCCCTTATCTTTCCCCATAAAAGATAAGCAAATTACTCCAGATTATATAATGCAAGTATCCTAGCTCTCCAGTTAAAAAATGTTGGTGCTTCTGGGCTAATCCATTGAGAAGTAATACATAGTCGAATCATTGCCATTGCTACAAAGAGAAAAGTGGCTATATATCTGGAACCACTCGCCGACCCTGTACAGTCACATCCCAATATCACTAATTCTGGGGATATTTTAACCGGGATCTTTAAAACTGCATTAATGAAATGCTCAACATCATGGATAAATTCCCTCATCCTTGGGCACAGAAAAAACATGTGGACAGCATCGGCAGCTTGAAGCCCACACCTAGTGTAGCTCCCACCCTTCTGCCACCCCCATTTTGCGATCTTTGCAGGTGTATAATACAAATCAAAAATTGCCATATAACATTGCATCTGTAAGCTGCCAGAAACTCAGGGGCATATTATCAAGGGGGTTTATCTCCGCTTTTTTGGCTTTAAAAGCCAAGAAAGCAGAGATAAAATTATCTCCCTATTACCTAGCTGCCGCTATCACCAGTTAGCGACAGCTAGTAGGAGATAGCGACCATCTTGGGCCCCACTTTGCATGTCAGTGATATTTATCACTAATGAGATGCAAAGTGGGCGTGCCAAGATGTTAGCGACAGAAAACAGTCGCTAACATCGCTATCTCCTATTACCAACTTTTGGAGATATTCGCGCTAAGCGGGAATATCTCCAAAAGCTAACACCTGCCCTGAGCAGTTCTTAGCCATGTTATCCAATGGGAGGTGGATAACATGGCTAAGAGCATTAGCTCGCTAATGCATGAATATCGCTGACTTATCAGCGATATTCATGCTTTGCGGCGATTTTTACGGCATTTGCGTTAAACCTTGGTAATACCAAGGTTTATTTGCGGTAAAAATCGCCGCAGCGCTGCGGTAAATTTTTGTCTCTAAACACGCAATAGCGATAATTATCGCTATTGCTTGGTAATATGCCCCAAAGATCTGATTTGCAAGTTCCAATGCGGACCTAATATCCACCCCAGCCTTACCAAGTTTCCCCTCCCACTTAATATTCTGAGTGTCCAAATCGTCCAGTGAGCACGTTAGAAAATATTGATACACTACTCCTATTCTTGCTTTCCTTTGAGCCAGTTCAATTATAGGCACCTTGCCAAGCTCTATAGCAGCTTTGCTTTGCGGTTTATCGAGAAAGCTTCTGATCTGGAGATATCTGAAAAAATCATGATCATATAAATTAAACTTCTCACTAAGAAAAGAAGAGGAAGCCAATTGCCCCTAAACACAAATCACCAATAACCTGGAGACCCGATTGCTGCCATCTAAAGGTAACCTGATCCTGAAAAATCAATGGCAACGTTCCGGCAGCAGAGAAGGGTGTATAAATATTGATATTAGAGAATTGACACTTGTGACGGATCATCCGCTAAACCGGGAATACTGCCTGAATTACTTTAAACCTTGTCTTTTTAAAATAACTCGGTTTAAGTATTCTGACTAAGATACCCTTGGCCATATCACCTAGGCTGATTTCTTAGATAGTTGGTCTAATAGCCAACGGGACCTGGCCCCTATCTCTTACCAGAAGTATTCCAAAATGTTGTAGCATAGCCGACCAATAGTATGCTACGATATTCGGAACGGCCCAGTCCCACGATCTCTAGGAAGACACATCCATTTAGCCGCTCTTTGCGATCGACAATACCCCCAGAGAAATCTGGAGCAGGCCCTCTTAGCACTACTCAAAGATGAATGGGAAAATCCTAGGGGCATGGTTCTGAATAAATACATTAATTTCGGTAAGACCAGCATTTTAAGGATGTTACATCGGCCATATAGAGAAAGATGCAGATGATCTAGTCTTTCCAGTTTGGTATTGATGGCTTTAACAACTGGAAGAATATTCAGATCAGGGATACTAGCTACAGAAGCGGTCATTTTGACCCCCAAATACATTGCTTCGTTATAAGAGGAATATCAAGGGGACACACATAAGCTGAATGTAAGATTTGTGTCTTATCGACGTTCAGCTTATACCCTGATAATGCTCCAAATTGGTCTGCAAGGCTCTTTAGGGACGCAAAGGCCACAGCAGCATCGCTCGTTAAAACCACAATATCATCCACATAAGCCAGCGTCTTATAGTATGTGCCATTGACCCTAACCGGTAAGATGTTTGAATTCTCTTCAATTTAACTAAGGAAAGGGTCAATGTACACATCAAAGGCGAACACGGGCAGCCTTGCCTGGAGCCCCTTCCAATGTTGAACAGCCCACTTTCCTGACCTGAGATGCAAATTGTTGCTACCGGAGTAATATACAATGCATGAAGTGCCTGTATAAATTCCGCACTAAATCCCTTCCAGCGCAGCACTGCCCACAGATAGCCCCAGGAGACCCTGTTGAACACCTTCTCGGCATCCAACAGGATCACCCGAGGGCAGACTCCGTGGCCTGCGCCCAATCCAACAGGGCGATAACCCGCCTTACATGATCGGCTGTATCCCTTCCAGGGATGAAACCATGTTGCCGTATAGAGACTAATGAAGTGATGACTTCGGCAAGCCTAGACACTAGGTTTTTTGAGTATATTTTGCTATCTGTATTGATTAGTGATATGGGCTGATAAGATGACGGATTTAACTCAGGCTTATCTTTCTTTTTAAAGAGCACAATAGTTGTTTGCCTCCACGAATCAGGTACAATGCCCCTCTGAGCATCCCTGAAAACCGATAACATATCCTGTCAAACTTCTTGGGCAAAAGCCTTATAAAATTCTTACGGAATTTCATCTGGGCCTGCGGCCTTCCCATTTGCCAATGATTTTTGGGCCGATTTGACCTCCTCCCATATAATTGGGGCTGGCAAGACCTAATTCTGATCTATTGTAACTTTGAGGGTATCAATCCCCTGCAAGAATCCTTCCGACCGCGACTCGATGCATGACATATCTTTCTCTTCACTATATAGCAGAGTATAGAACTTCTCAAAAACATCCATGATCCCCTCCTGAGTATCCTGAACCTGTCCCTTATCTAACACCCTGGTAATTCTGTTGGCCATACTTTTCTGCTGAAGCCGTTTGGCGAGAACTCTGCCATAGTTGTTGCCAAATTCATACATCATCCCCGATATTGAGTATATTTAGCAGCTAAGTCCTTCCCAAAGTATTCTAGTAACTTAGCTTGGACCAAAGCCACCTTCTGTTGGCTAAGATCAGTGTTGAGACCATCTTTGATATTCTGGGTCAATTCCACTCTGCGGCGCGTAACTGTTCTACACGCCCCTTAATCTGCTCCTGAATAGAACTCCACTGATGGGCTGCGAAGCTCTTAGTCTCACTGCGCACCGCGGCTTTAAATGTGTCACACACTATGATGTCTGACGTACTCTTTCTATTTATACTGAGAAATTCCCATATCTATTCGATCATATGATCCCGATAAGACTGATCTATGAGAAGTTTTTTCTCAAATGTCCACGACCTGGGGGCTCTGACCAAGAGCATTCAACAATCACCGCGTTATGATCAGGAAGTGTTCTTGGGGAAACCTCGACCGAGGCCTCACCTGCCAGCTGATCAGACATAAAAAGATCATCCAAATGCACCATTTTATTGTGGAGGGGCGAGTAGTACGTAAAGCCGTCCTCCTCTTTTTTATACCTGTGCCAGACATCAATAAGGCCGTGCTCAGAGAGTAAAGTCTGTAGGGCCTTAAAAACTCTTGGCTTCCTACCATAATACTTTCGATTGCTTAACAAATTGAAATTACCTGGCAGATGAATGTTCATATCACCACAGACATTCATTGGGAGTGGCCAGAGTGCTAGTTCCAAATTTAAGCATTTCAGAATTTCGGGGTCTTCAAGATTTGATCCATAGATAGAGCAGATTGACATAGGTTTTTATTAAACATGATTTCAGCTATTGCCCACCTTCCTGCTCCGTCCACTTTTACCCTTCTGGCGACCCCGACCCCCCGCCTTGACAATATAGCCACAACTCTGATCATTGAGGACTGTCTTGTACAGGCTACTAAGTCAAACCCCGAAATTTTGAGACACTCCCGCTTCCTCCATGGCACGTGTGTTTCTTGTAAGCACAGTATGCATTGCCTGTAAGATTTTAGATAGAAACGCCAACTTCTTGCCGTCGTTTAAACCACCGATGTTCCACGTACTTATACGAAGCCTACCCTGCACCATCTAAACCGAGCATCAATCCTAATCTCATCTCAACACAAAATACTACTGAACAGGTACCACCCTTTTTATTCGCAAACTCCAAAGCACCTCCAACAAAGATACTATGGATGTCATGACTATATTTAGAGACCAACACATACACCTTGAAAAACCCAGCCCTCCCTCCCCACTTAAGAGCCAACCCCCCCTCCCCACCCAGACCCACCCATCCCCTCCCCTACCCCTGCACTCCACCCCTCTTATGAGGCATCAGGACCAAGGTCCTTGTGATGGTTCATAAGCTTGCTAACCCACCTCTCTCCCCTGGAGCCTTCCTCCCATGTTGGCCAAGAAAAAACCCAACGGGGGCAGACACAAAATAATGGAAACCAATAAAAATGTTCACCAGAAAAAATCCCCCCCCACCCTTATTCCTAAGAAAAACAGTAACCCCTGTGAAGGAGAGCAGCAGACAGAGAAAACTAACTGATTCTAGAGAGTATTCAAAAATTCCTTTGCCTGGCAGTCATAGAAGAAGCAAAAAAAGTTACCGGTGTAAAAATCGCGGGCGCGACAACCCACAATGGCCGCCGCCCGCTTCGTACTGAGGAGAAGATGTCAAAGCCTCCAAGTAAGTTTTCAGAGCAAGAAAATGCTCAGAATATAGCCCCAGGCGCTCACAGCATCTTCCGATGTAAAAGCCCTTACTTTTTAGGGGTGCAGTCGAAGGAGAGATGGTTCTTTGGATCTGCGAGTTCCGCCGACGAGCGGAGCTCAAACGGGAGCCGCTATGTTACATTGGCGCCGAAACCACGCCCCCCAATACCACTGTTTGAAATCCGGGAATGCTTCTGAGAAGAGTTCTACGACAAACTGCCTAACGTCAGATCCCTCTCTGCCCTCCGGAGTTCATTGAATTCTTAAATTGTTCATCTGGGCTCTATTTTCCAGGTCTGTCAGCTTCCAGGTCATGTCATCCCTCTGTTCCTTCACCATGTCCGTAAGGCCCTTCTGTATTGCAAGGTCATCCTTCAAGGCGGAGATCCTTTCCTCAGCCTCTACAATTCTAAAGGCTATATCGGAACATGTTTTGGCCACTCTTCAAATCAAATTCTGCATCTTGAGTTTTTGTGTCTGAAAACTCTCCTGGCGCGTCTCTTCCCGATGGGCCATAATAGTCTGGTAGATGGTTGAGAGGGTTATTTCTGCAGGAGGCCCTTGAGTAGCATCAATAGCTTTAGAGACAACAGCAGCGGATCCGGGCTGGGTAGAGAACAAATAATCCCAAACCATTGATCCTGCTGAGCCTGTTAATCCAGACCGATTGTTTAATGAAAGCTCCCCTTGACCATTTGGTTTAGATTTGTGAACTGTTCCTGCCAGTTGGGCAAAAAGTTCAGCTTTTTGGGCTTCTCCAAACTACCAGTCAGTTAAGTCCCTATCATCATCTGTCCATCTTTATCCAGATCTCCGTCCTCTGAGGATCCTGTCTGGTCTGACATAGAGTAAAACTTCTCAGCAGCCTCAGTCTCTTTACCAAAACCGAACCATCAGCAGGAGCCTGTGAGCTACGCCTTTGAGCCTCTGAATTTGCTAAATCACCGCCTTCACTACCTGTTATTAGATTTCGCTAATTTGGTTCACCCAAAGACACAGCAGAGGGAACCACATCTTCCACAATTCCATCATTCGGAAAAGAAACCTCAGTCTGGAGTTCACTTTCCCCTTTGGGCACTGTTGCAAGGGCGTTTTCATTTTCACCAGGAGGAGAACACCACCATCCGAGCGGACCGCCACCGGGACCGGCAGTCCGCCCCCAGCTTGCTGAGGGTGTGGGGAACAACTGCACTCGAAGGTCACAGCACACACGTTCTCCTCGGGGAGCCCCACACTAACGGGTACCTCTGCCTTTGGCTCAGCTCCATTTGATTCATTACAGCTTAGCGCTTTACCTGTAGCCGCTTGTCCCCGCTTACTGATACCTCCACTCGCTGGTGTAACTCCCTTCTTCAACTTCCACGCTTGCAACTTAAACAGCGAGGGAAGCGGCAGCTTCATTTTGCCAGTGCCTGTCACCGTCTCCTTCGTACCGCAGGTATTCTGTACATCCTTTCCCCCGCTCTGGACCTTACCGGGGCTCGGTGTCTGCACAGCAGCGCTGAGGGTTTTCAAAGTCTTCTGTAGGACTTTAGGAGCCATCACGCCAAATGCACACCAAGAAGGCCAAAAGAGACCTGTCCACGCTGAAGTATGCCCGAGCAGAGGTAATTTAATGGACAGTTCTCGCCATGGCAAAATCCGAAGCCAGAGCATAGCCTCAGGGTTAGTTGCCGCCTCCTTCCTCACAGCGGTAGCCTTACATGGGAGGAATTATCCAGGAGAGCTCCGAAACACCAGCTCACACAGCCGAGTGACCGGCCGCCACCTTGCCTCCCCTACTACATTACTGGGAGGAAAGTGTTTCCTGCTTGAATTTATGTGTAAAATCAGTAAATAAGACTAGGATAAAGCCCCGAACTTAGGCCTTCCGAAAAAGCTATTTGGGAAACTGAAAGCGATACAACAAGATCCAGTTTGATTCTGTTTTTAGATTGAAAAAGTGAGACTTAGAGCCGGATTCACAAACTGCATTTCGTAGTAGGTAAAGCAGTAGTACAGTAGTGCTACCAACTTACTACTAAGTGCATTTTACAAACCTATGGTGGAGACCTCTGCCTTTCCCTCTCCTTTCTTTTGTAAGTAGAGAACTCTGCCACGTTAGTAGAGATCTTTACGCACATAAATTTACTTGTTTGTAGTAAATGTAGGAAAGACACAAGAAGTGGTAGAAATACTGAGAATAATAACTTAAAAATTGGTGGAGTTAAGAGAAAATGAAGTATGGGGTTGGAACGCACATGCTCATGCAAAACAAATGGATCACTGACATAGGATCGAGGCATACAATATTAAAACACAAAAATATCAGAAATTAAATATCTATAACAAAAATACAAGCTTCCAATACTTAATTAGCGAAACCAAAAATATTGAGAACACAAATATCGCTATTACAAAATATCTTTAACCTATATTGAACACAGAAATATTGGAAATTAAAATATTTTTACATTTAAATAAACCTATAATATATGTCAAAATCATCGATTCACACAATACCAAATAAAATGTTGTTGCCAAAATAATTACACAATTATTAATAAATATTAAAAAATCAATTTATACACCAAACAATTATTACAAATAAACCTAAAAGATTTTATACATAATGTTAAATTAAATATAAATATGTTACATCAACAAAATCATTAGTGTTGACTCCAATAAATTATATTCATGAAATCATACCAGTACACACCAAAAATAATCACTAAAACATTTAAACAACAACATAAAACAATAATACATTTATATATAACATACATTTATAGTCAAAACTATCAAACTAAATATAATACATTCAAAATAAAACCTAAATTAGGGGCCGATTACGATGGCGGGTGGACAAAGTCCGCCCGCCATCATTTTTCAAGCGGGACCGACCGCCATAGGTGCGGCGGTCCCGCACGACAAATTAGGATGCGTCCGCCACACTGGCAGGCACATCCTGTATGTTTACATTGTGATGGGTGGCAGCACCCGCCACACTGTAAAAACACATGTTTTACATTTGAATGTACAACATGGCAGGAACCGCGCAGTGCCTGCCACCTTGTACATGCAAGTGTAGGGGGGTACCATAGGTACCCCCCACATACAGCACCCGACCCCCCCACCCCCCTGGGGGCCCGCAATGGGCCCCTGAAGGCATTTTCCGCCTGTCTTTTTGCAGCGGAAACTCTGTGGCAAAAGACAGGCATTTTAATACCCATGGCAGTGCCTGCACGGCACCGCCTCCATTAACCCCATGTACTTGGTCGGGCAAGGCAGCCGGAACAGGCCCGCCTTGCGGGACCACGGCAGACGGTCTTTCTGTCTGGCGCAATACCTTTTGGCTTCCCACCGCCATCCTAATATGGCGGTCGTAATTTTAAGGTCGATGGCGGTGAATCCGCGACTGCCGGGCTGCCGGGCCTCACCGCCGGGCTGGGGGTCACGGATTCACCGCCATAGTAATTGGCCCCTTAGTGTTTACAGTAAAATGACATAACTGATTAAAAAAATCTAACTAAAAATAAACCAACAAATAAAATAAAAGTATAATCACCTTTGACCAATAAAATCAGACAATTACATCAACACTATAAAGGTACAATATTCTAAACAAAACTTCAAAAATGACAAAAGCTGCAAGACAAGGAAACTGTCAGACTTTCTGGCCAAACCATCAAAGAAAAAAGATAGACATCTCAAAAATACCTCTCAACTACCTAACCAAGTAAGTAAAATTTATATTAAAACTAAAATGCACTTGTTAATAAACTTAAAAATGTAAAATGACAAATAATTAATATAGTTCTCACATACTTCCAACTCTTTACATACACTTCCTAAAAGACAAAACTATGACTTGAAAAATCAATAAACATGACTAGCAAAAACCAACAAAAAGATATAAGAAATTATACATAAATTAATACAACATTGTAAAGTCACCCAAATAGCTTGTACAAATTTACCTAATGACCTTAGCCTCTACAAACTACCACCAAATTAATATTTAAAATGAAACTAACAGTTGTTCTTTTCAGCCACAGAAAACACCAACTCCACATTAGAACACCCCAGTGTAAAAACTGCAAAACCATGTGAAATACATTAACAGAACATACATGTAAGTATACAAAATAGAAGTAGTTGCATAATTTTACATGTAATAACAGACCTACAACTTTAACTATTGTGTATATTTATACTATTACACTGCTCAGATACAGTGACAGAGGCAGCAAACTATATCACCTCACAGAAAGGAAACTGGTTACTAAGTAACATGGGCTAATCCTCCAGCAAAGAAAGTGCATCAACAGAATATATAAACCGGAAACGCACCAAATAATATGCAAATGCATGCTATGGGAGTGCAACTACAAAAGATAATATTGCAACTCATGTAAGAGAGCACAACCACACACCCTAAATGTGACAGAAATAGAAGTAAAGGAGATATTAAAAGATATAGGAGAAACAAGCACTTGTTCCCATGAACCACCAACTAAAATCCCTAAAGATATACTACATAAAGTCCCCAAACAAATCACAAGCCAACTACCACTTATCCCCCCTTTAAAATGTTTAATTGAAAGAACTAAAAAAGCCACCAGCTATTCTCCTCCTGAGCCTAGCAGATATCAAGACACACACATACATGAACATTTTAAAATCACACATAATGAAGAAACTTTCCCTTTACATAACAACCTAAATAATGAGAAACCAATCCTAATATTCAGCACAGAAAATAACTTAGTAAATCTTTGCCATGTGTGAATTGTTAATGATGGATGGGACCTTCAAAATGTGTCCCAAACCATTCACTCAGATGTGGACCATACATGGTTAATATCACAATACACATACACCTTTCACATATGCCCTAGTACCAAATAAACAAAACAGCTCTTAAACCACATTAAACATAAACCAAATGACTACAAGTTCCAGAAAATTAAAAATAGCCTTTGAGCAAACCATTATTTAATCAATTTTAAAAATGTACCCCCACACAACCAAACATTTTACTATCATTTCAATCAAAATTGGGTCCGACGCTGGAGCCACCTCTGTGGAACAAATTAGGAGGGGGGTTGAATGAGTCCCGGCGACTCACAGATGGGAGGGTAGGTCTCCGGACGTCTAAGGAGCGAGCTACTATACTCTGCCTCATTACCTAAGTGAGGGCCGATGTGGCCCACCTTCCCAAAACGGGGGGTTGGGTTTAGGAACCTGTACTACACGTTCCTTCCAGCGCAAAGACTCATCTATACCTGACTAGGGATACTACAAGTATATAGGGCTTTCTCGTCCCTGATTCCTGATCACTTTCCCCTGTTCACGGTCCTGACAAAGCGCCCTTGGATCCCTTATGGACCTACTTGAAGTGCGAAACATGTTGACCAATTTTTTCTTGAATACACACTCACACAGATTCTGAGAGGAGCAGAAAGACATTCAATCCCCCTCCCAATTTGTTCTACAGAGGTGGCTCCAGTGTCTGACACATTTTTTAACCTTACCACTTGGACCCCCGAATACAATTAGGTTCTAGGTAGCGTTTGGTAATTTTAACTCACTCACTTACCACCTTGGGCCCACACACCCACAAGCACAACTGCAGCGTCTCCTTGAAAGATTTCCATTAAAGAGTCCTCTTGCGGGGCCCATGGAGGACAGCAGCGCCACCCCCACAAGGAGCAACACCCGATGATGAAGCATGACACTCGCAAGGGTGTGTGAGGGCACTATATCCAAAAAGGAGGGATTCCCCCATCACTTTAAGTAACCCAACTGTATTGAGATTGACCTCCAACCAGAATAGGTTGTGACTCTTCTCTATCTTAGGAACAGCTACCATCTAGTGAATACCACGTTAACCTTTGGGAGCACGGGTACTGGACTTACTCCTTCTTGAATAGTTCCCCGTCCCCCCTTACAATGTGTTGTGACAATATTTCCTATCACACAACACATACAATGGTATATTGATTGTCATCTCTGTTACAGTACCACATATAGAAAAAGGTGTGTCCTGTGATGGCAGTACATACCACACAAACTTATTCTGACATAACATGATATCCCAATAAGTAGTCCATATGTACACACATCCCCCAGAGAGGTAGGTCTCAGTGACACACATACCAGCCCTTAAATTGTGACCTTAGTCTTAGGATGTTGTCTATATAATGGTACTCTATGGATCATATGCATCAATGCAATGGGCTTGGCAGGAAAGGTGTCGGGACAGTCATGCACAGGGAGTTTACCTTTCAGAAAGTCCAAATGATGTGCTGTGTGTCATGTGTCATGGTATTTCACATCACATTCCATGTAAGATGGCCCTGGCCTACATGATGTTAGTTGGCTGCCTTAATCAGTGTAGGTCATGACAAGGGTTTAGGTTAGTCATCAGATGACCACAAACATATGTATCCATGCTTTAGTTGTGCTTAATATGTGACATGGGAACATGTATTATGTTGACTCCTGATGAATGCTTGTGCTAGATGTCAACACAATGTGTATCAACCCTGCAGTTGTCTTCAAACTTCCAGTTACCATCTATTTCTACATCTATTGCAACCATACAGCTCAACGCCCATCAGAAGAAGACCATTTGGAGAGCCATTGCCCATAAGGTGTGGACCTTGGGGTCTTTAACTGGTGTAGCATCCACTGTAGAAAGAGGTGAAAAGACCTGCGGCACTGGAACCGGAAGATTGTGGCGGTCCAGCTGGGGAAGTCCTCCCAACATGGAAGGGGAGTGTCCTAGAACCTGACCCACCTGCTGGCCCGCATACAGGTAGTGGCCAACCCTTAGCTTGATGGACAGCTGAGTGGGGGTGAGTCCTGGTCAGAGTCATACATGTTGTATTGCCAACTTTGAGTGTTACAGACAGACATTTCACCAACCATATTGTTGGTGGCCCATGTCCCACACTAATGAATCATTGTCAGTGTTGGTGTGGTAGTAGTTGCATGCTGCTGTGCCTATTGACTTTCTGAACTGGAACACAGCAGACTCCTGTCCACATCCAATTTTCTCCTTTTGTGCAGACACCTGGCTGAGTGAAGTGATGCAAGAATCTCATGTTCTTAGCAAATCTGGGTGATAATTGTATCACACAGGCAACTTGTCTTGCTTGTGTGAGAAATTATGTACCCTCACTACTGTCTCTCATGTGATGGTGGCCATTTACATGTGAGATTACATAAAGTGCACAGTACTGCAGTGAATGTACAAGAGTTCCCATTGGCAAGTACTGGTTATACAGTGAAATGAGAGTGCAAACATCACTGGTGCCATCAGCATTAGTGCCTACATGTTTACCAGTGTACATTTTCCAGTTGGTGGTTCATCTGCAATAGTGTATCAAAACACTCATTTACTAACTGTTGACATGCATGAGGGATTTAGATGTAGAAATGAAGGGATCATATGTAGGCCCGGGATAAAACTCCTCTCTGCTAACGAAGTTTGCTGAATTTGGCAACTCCGCTTTCCACAGAGAGGGCAGAATTACAGATAAACTCCGCACTCCACAATGCATCAGAGTTTTTTTTGTTGGCCCTATTGAAATGTCCTTTCACACATGTAGGAGCAACTTGGCAGGTGCTTGCGATCACCTATGAGATTTCCTAACCATTCGGGAGCGCCATGATATTTGCGAGCCACCTGCAAGCAAACGTCCGTGAGATTTTGTGCTTGCTAACATGTCTTTAGGCTGTGCCAGCGACTTCCGGCGGATGATTTGTGACATATGTGATCGCAAACAATAATAATCCACCATGGCTGAAATCTGGGGAAGATTCTCCCCTCGAGAAGCCACAAAATCTTCCCGAAATTATGATTTGAGAAAAACACCTCCTCAAATGGACCATTGGTATTGTTTTTTTGCGCACTGAGTCCTTTTCTTTTTACTTTTCTTTCCAGCAGGAAGGAAGTGCCTCAGAGTCTCCAACTTCCTGTTCCTGTCCAGCAGGCAGTAAAAAAAACTGGTGTATAAGGGTTTTGTTTGTTTCATAGAGGGCATGCACCAGGATTTATTAATTTTTTTATTTGATTTTTTAAAATGATTGCTGTGGGATTGGCCTCCGGTTTTAGTAGGAGCCTATTAATTTTTTGCCAGTATTTTTTCTTATTTTGTTTAGGAAAAATTTAGCACCATTAAGTACAAGTTTTTTCTAAAAAATGTGCAATAGTCCTTTAATTCAGTATGTGGCCTAGTCTGCCAATGGGCCTTCCAGCCATTAGGCCCAGTACTAGTCGCGGGTGTGTACTAAAGTACTGTTTCTGTGGTGTTTGTTGAATTGAAACATCATTTAAGCCATGGATGGCATTGGATTATAAGACAATATGGGTTTTCTTTGAGGTTTTTTCCCTGTAAACAGTGTATAGGTGGGGTAATGCCTAGGGAGTATGTGTGTTGTTGTAAAATATTTTACCCTGTTAATTTTCGTTTTTGGCATTGTTGAATTAATGCTGTGTTCTCTGTGTTACCATGCCTCCTTTGACTGGCTAGTGTGTGTGCTTGCCATAAACCACCATTTGGCTTTGTTTCTCAAACCATGTGTCCAGGCGCCATTTTGGATAGTCAGTGTCCATAGGCCTGCTTGTGTTCCATGTTATTGTTATGTTCAAAATGTGTATAAAATGGTGTAATAAATGTAAAACAAACTGTAAAAAATGAAAAGTATGCAACATGGAATACTAAATAAATATAATGTGCTTTTAAAAAAAAAAGAAAACATGGATTTACCTCACTTTATATAAATAATTATTTTTAAGTTGATATCTATCTATCTATCTATCTATTCTCACACGCCTATCTATTCTCACACGCAGGTAGCCCACAAAAAGTTTAGACCGCAGACATTTGATGAGCTTGCTAATTTATTGGCGAAATGCAAGCAGGCAGCAAGAAACAAAACAGGCATCAGTTTTCATAGCTTTCAAGACAAAAGGAGCTTAGAGGGTAAAGCTAGTCATAGGTCGCCCTCCACTCATAATGCAACACATACAAAAAAGACCTAGACCTTGTAGGCGCTTATAAACTTCATCCTTCTATTACGGGAATACCAATTATTGCAATATTGTTGCAAAAAATCACTCCCCTATCATTAGTTATTGGGGTAGTCGGTATAGCCCTGGATAGTGCCTCTTTTAACAATCGCCCGTTCCCAGAATAATAAAATTCAGTTGTGAGACAACACACATATACACTTTAGTGTCAAACTGTGATACGTAAACGATAAAAAAAGTGAGTGAGAGCGAGAAGGCACCTCACGGGCGTACCACCAACCGGAACCTGGCAGGTACTCACCAGGATTGCCCTGTTCTCATCATTGGTACAAAAGGGGGTGGTGATGGACGGAGCATCTGAATCAATCAAAGACTCACACACAGTCAAAAGATCTGGGTTTAATCCATCACTGTTCTTTAGCCCACTCTGCCACCCCAGTTCAGACACGGCTATATGCAAATCAGTCTGACCCTGTGCCTCATGGGAACAGTCCAGCCCGAACTGCCAAGCCATGTCTTCCCTGGACCGGAAACAAGCTTCCAAAGACCGGTTTCTGACATTCCAGCCGTCTTCAGCCCGCCTTGCTGCCATAAGTGTGGCAGGGTATGCTCAGACGTGAGTCCCTTGCTCACTTTGCCACTGGATTCAAGCAAGCCGGGCTGAAGACGGCTGGAATGCCAGAAACCGGTCCTCGGAAGCTTGTTTCTATTCCAGGGAAGGCATGGCTTGGCAGTTCGGGCTGGACTGTTCCTATGAGGCACAGGGTCAGACTGATTTGCAAATAGCCATGTCTGAACTGGGGTGGCAGAGTGGGCTAAAGAACGGTGATGGATTAAACCCAGATCTTTTGACTGGGTGTGAGTGTTTGATTGGTTCAGATGCTCCATCCATTACAACCCCCTTTTGTACCGCTTTTGGCCACCATAAGTGTGGCAGGGTATGCTCAGACGTGAGTCCCTTGCTCACTTTGCCACTGGATTCAAGCAAGCCGGGCTGAAGACGGCTGGAATGCCAGAAACCGGTCCTCGGAAGCTTGTTTCCAGTCCAGGGAAGGCATGGCTTGGCAGTTCGGGCTGGACTGTTCCTATGAGGCACAGGGTCAGACTGATTTGCATATAGCCATGTCTGAACTGGGGTGGCAGAGTGGGCTAAAGAACGGTGATGGATTAAACCCAGATCTTTTGACTGGGTGTGAGTGTTTGATTGGTTCAGATGCTCCGTCCATTACCACCCCCTTTTGTACCGCTGTTCTCATCATTGGCGCCTTCAAGCTCGGAAAAGAATAATGTGTCCAAAAAACCACAAGAAAGTTGTGTAAGAATATGCAGTGAAAAGAGGTCGAAAATAACCTACAAAGAGTTAAACAACATGTAAAAACACATCACACAACAACACAGATATACAATTTTATTCTGTCTCTTGTGTTGGGTGTGGGAGTTTAAAAATAGTAGATGTGGTTACTAACTATCCAACCACCACTACTATACTTGCCGACATGTTTCATTGCCATCAAAAAAAATTTTGGGCAATTTCTTCAGGGCGTCATGTATATTAAAGCCACTGCATATGGACAGATTGGTCTTCACAACCTCACTCGGCCATTCCTACTCGTACCGGCCGGGGGGTTAAAGTTCTCATAAAATTGCAACCGCAAAAATAAATTCCTTCCCCTTCAGTTTACGAATTGGTGGAAGGCATCCGGCATTGAATCAGCCCGTATTCACTCACTCACTCACTTTTTTTTATCGTTTACGTATCACGGTTTGACGCTAAATTGTATATGTGTGTTGTCTCACAACTGAATTTTATTATTCTGGGAACGGGCGATTGTTAAAAGAGGCACTATCCAGGGCTATACCGACTACCCCAATAACTAATGATAGGGGAGTGATTTTTTGCAACAATATTGCAATAATTGGTATTCCCGTAATAGAAGGATGAAGTTTATAAGCGCCTACAAGGTCTAGGTCTTTTTTGTATATGTTATCAGTTTTCATAGCGGCTGATGCGTTTCGAGAGGTATCACTCCCTTCTTCAATGGCAAGAAATCCAACTGCGAAAACAAACTTCGTTTCACACCAGTTGTATATAAATTACCCGCCTTGGTGGGCGTGGCTCTCCCACAGCCTTCTGGTAGTTGTGGTGTGAAATGTTCATATCCCAAGTGGGCATGCTTTCATTCAGGGAAAATAAAACAGTTTGTTCCCCTCGTGGGTTGATGAAAGTCTTGTGAGCTGCCTGCCCCGCTTTCCAAACGCCAATGAAAGCTTCCAAGCGGTGCCATCCTGCATACGGCGCCAAACTTAGCATGTCTCCCGGAACCGCCAACCTGGTGTTAGCCAGCACGGACCTGCTGCAGCGGTGGGTCCAACTTCGCGGCTGGGCAACAGCCGCTATTTATTCTCACACGCAGGTAGCCCACAAAAAGTTTAGACCACAGACATTTGATGAGCTTGCTAATTTATTGGCGAAATGCAAGCAGGCAGCAAGAAACAAAATAGGCATCAGTTTTCATAGCGCCAGACGCGTTTCGAGAGTCTTCACTCCCTTCTTCAATGGCAAGAAATACAACTGCGAAAGCAAAGTTAGTTTCACACCAGTTGTATATAAATTACCCGCCCTGGTGGGCGTGGCTCTCCCACAGCCTTCTGGTAGTTGTGGTGCGAAATGTTCATATCCCCAGTGGACATGCTTTCATTCAGGGAAAATTAAACAGTTTGTTCCCCTCGTGGATTGATGAAAGTCTTGTGAGCTGCCTGCCCTGCTTTCCAAACGCCAATGAAAGCTTCCAAGCAGCGCCATCCTGCATACGGCGCCAAACTTAGTATGTCTCCTGGAACCGCCGACCTGGTGTCAGCCAGCACGGACCCGCTGCAGCGGTGGGTCTAACTTTGCAGCTGGGCAACAGCCGCTATTTATTCTCACACGCAGGTAGCCCACAAAAAGTTTAGACCGCAGACATTTGATGAGCTTGCTAATTTATTGGCGAAATGCAAGCAGGCAGAAAGAAACAAAACAGGCATCAGTTTTCATAGCGCCAGACGCGTTTCGAGAGTCTTCACTCCCTTCTTCAATGGCAAGAAATCCAACTGCGAAAGCAAAGTTCGTTTCACACCTGTTGTATATAAATGACCCGCCCTGGTGGGCGTGGCTCTCCCACAGCCTTCTGGTAGTTGTGGTGCGAAATGTTCATATCCCCAGTGGGCATGCTTTCATTCAGGGAAAATAAAACAGTTTGTTCCCCTCATGGCTTGATGAAAGTCTTGTGAGCTGCCTGCCCCGCTTTCCAAACGCCAATGAAAGCTTCCAAGCAGCGCCATCCTGCATATGGCGTCAAACTTAGCATGTCTCCCAGAACCGCCGACCTGGTGTCAACCAGCACGGACCCGCTGCAGCGGTGGGTCCAGCTTCGCGGCTGGGCAACAGCCGCTATTTATTCTCACACGCAGGTAGCCCACAAAAAGTTTAGACCGCAGACATTTGATGAGCTTGCTAATTTATTGGCGAAATGCAAGCAGGCAGAAAGAAACAAAACAGGCATCAGTTTTCATAGCGCCAGACGCGTTTCGAGAGTCTTCACTCCCTTCTTCAATGGCAAGAAATCCAACTGCGAAAGCAAAGTTCGTTTCACACCTGTTGTATATAAATGACCCGCCCTGGTGGGCGTGGCTCTCCCACAGCCTTCTGGTAGTTGTGGTGCGAAGTGTTCATATCCCCAGTGGGCATGCTTTCATTCAGGGAAAATAAAACAGTTTGTTCCCCTCATGGCTTGATGAAAGTCTTGTGAGCTGCCTGCCCCGCTTTCCAAACGCCAATGAAAGCTTCCAAGCAGCGCCATCCTGCATATGGCGCCAAACTTAGCATGTCTCCCAGAACCGCCGACCTGGTGTCAACCAGCACGGACCCGCTGCAGCGGTGGGTCCAGCTTCGCGGCTGGGCAACAGCCGCTATTTATTCTCACACGCAGGTAGCCCACAAAAAGTTTAGACCGCAGACATTTGATGAGCTTACTAATTTATTGGCGAAATGCAAGCAGGCTGCAAGAAACAAAACAGGCATCAGTTTTCATCTATCTATCTATCTATCTATCTATCTATCTATCTATCTATCTATCTATCTATCTATCTATCTATCTATCTATCTATCTATCTATCTATCTATCTATCTATCTATCTATCTATCTGTCAATCAATCTATCTATCTAGTTATGAATATTTATATACCTATATATATGTGTGTGTTTAAAAATTTACAATTATACAAAAAATATGTTGCATGTCTTTATTCTGTGAAAAAATGACCCTAATATTATTATTACCTACAAACATACAAATACCTAAGGGCCTGATCATTTGTTTGGTAGATGAGATACTCCATCAAAAAAATTACAAGTTCCACAGGACCAGATGAATGACCATTCTATTTTGGGAGACACACATTGCAATTTTTTTCTGGCTCACACTGTTTGAGACTCCCAATGAGGCAGGTCGCCAATTGCGACCATTTGGAATTGGCCAGCCCTCACAGGGATTGTAGCCTTCTTGGGTCAGCAGGTCACCATGTCTGTGTGTGACTGCTTTTTAAATAAGCAAAAGACACACGGATGATGGACGGAATGCAGAGCAAATCAAACATTAACCCCAAGTCAAAAGATCTGGGTTAAATCCATCATTCTTTTAGTCACCATGCCACCCCAGTTTTGACCCAGCTATATGCAAATCAGTGTTGACCATGTGACTCATGGGAACAGTCTAGCCCAAACGGCCAAACCAGATCCTCCCTAGTAGGTATTCTTCATCAAAATCGCCTCTTTCTAGTCGGTGGTACATGCCACTGAGCCTAAACATGTAGGAGTCATCGGTGCTCCCTGGATATTGGGCCACAATGTCTGTGCTGATGTTGTATGCATTGCAAACAACTTGAATGTTGAGGGAATGGGTGTTTTTGTGGTTCCAGAATATGTATTCTATGTGAGGTGGGGGACATATGGACACATAGTCCCATCTATGCATCCAATAACCTGTGGAAATCCGGCTATGCAGTAGAATTGCATTTCAGTATTATGCTGGTCCACATCATCCCTGGGCAGGTAGATGTATTGGTGTATATGGTGAAGAATGAATTGCAAAAGAAACACAACAAAATGCAAAAGTGCAGTTTGCAACACCCCTCCAGCCACTGCAATGACATCTTGGTAACTACACAGGCCAATAGGTGGAGGGAGCACAACACCTGGGCATGGGTGGGGATAGCATTGCTGTGCTGGGTACTTTTTTCTAGATGTGGCTTTAATGTGTATAATAGCTTTAAAATCACATTGCTGCTCAGCTTGTAATGCTCATGAATCTCTTCCTCTGTCTTCTCAAACATGGACAGCCTGACTCCGAAAATCCGCTCCTCTCTCCGCCTCCTCTGCTGAGCACCAAAAATCTGCATCCTCATAGCTATCACATTCAGGGCAGCCATTGTTGAAAGGGTTTTAATGTATTCTGGGCTTGTGGTTGGGCCCTCTTCTAACTGAGTTGGATGCGTGGTAAATTGTATGTGCAAACGGGCCGTTTTGCGACCGCTTGCAAGTTGTGACTCATCTGTACATGATGGCTAGCGACTCGCAAATTGCGACATGCTATTTGAGACACACACATTTCTGTGAGTTGATAATCGGTTGCATCTTAATTTCTGATTTGCGAATGTCTGTTGTTATGTTATGTTAAGGCAGAATTTATAAAGCGCACGTACACCGGAGAGGTTTCATGGCGCTAATCTGGTAGAGATCCAAGCTCTAGAAGAAGGTTCAGAAGGCCTGTCGGAAGAGCCAAGTCTTTAAGAGACTTCTAAAGCCAAGAAGTTTAGTGCAAAAGCGGATTTCGTAAGGGAGAGAATTCCAGAAAGTGGGGCGAGAATAGAAAACCTAGCACCGCCAATGCACTTTAATTTGAATTGTGGGGTAAGTAACACATTTTTATGGGTTGAGCGAAAATTCCTTGTAGGAGCATATTTAGTAAGCATATTGTTAACAAATTGCGAGCTCCTGCCGCAAAGTGACTTGAAAATAAGACATCCAATCTTAAAAGCACATCACTGGGCAACCGGCAGCCAATGTAGACTCTTCAGAAGAGGGGTGACAAGCTGACGCCTGGGAAGATGAACGATCAGGCGAGCAGCCCGATTTTGTATTATTTGCAAACGTTTGGAAAGGAAAAGAGGGATGCCGAAGTATAAAGAGTTCGCATAATTGACGTGGGACATAACCATGGTGATAATCACCTGAATACGGGCATCATGGGTGAGGAATCTACAAATCTTTTTCATTTTACGAAGTTGAAAAAAAAACAAGTGGAAATCACTGAGGTAATCTGGGATTTTAAAGTAAGGTCCTGTCTAATGACCACTCCAAGACTTTTGGCTGAGCTAGAAGGGACAAGGGGCTGGCCGAGGACTCCCTAGGCCAAAAGTGGGTCCCCCTAGGCTCCCAATGATACCACCAGTTAAAACCAACTCTGTCTTGTCCGGGTTAAGTTTTTAATGATTCTTGTTCATCCATTCACTGATGAACAGCATGGTGGATTGGAAAGCATGGATCGATTCCGGGGAGTTGCTAAGTGAGAAAATTAGTTGGAGATCGTCTGCGTAATGGAAGGTGCAGACTTTGCGCTCCTTCAAAGCTCGGACAAGAGGGAGGTGGTGGAAGATGAACCCCAGGCTAGAAAGTGAAGAGCCCTGGGGGACTCCACATGAGATTTTAACTCTAGGGGCCGTAAACTGGGCAGTACAGACCGCCTGAGAACGTTTTTATCAGGAAGGAGCTAATCCCGCTTAGGGCAAGGCCCGAGATTCCCGCGTCCCTCACACGGTCGACCAGGAGGGAATGGTCAACCGTGTCGAAGGCATTGGAGAGGTCAAGCAACAAAAAACTTCCAGTCAATAAAAATGTCCGAAAGCGACGACGAAAGAGCTAGAATAGCAGCTCAACTAATAGAGGAAGACACAACTCTCCAAGAAAATGACCCAAGTGTTATACTTATTCCAGTCAACGTAAGGAGAACTATAACTCTTAAACTTATAGAAAATGGACTGACATCACGAGGTGGTACAGTCATATTCGTAGTAGAGGCACATGAGTTTCGGCAGACAGAGGTATTCTATTCATGGATACATTTTCCAGCAGCACATGCTGTGACAAAAGACTTCCACTATTACAAAATAGAGGAACCTCCGGATGAATACACTCCTTTCGAGGAGGTTGAAATCCCACTAAATTACCAAGAGCACCTGCTCTGGTTTAATGGCGCCCTAAAACATCAAAATCACATCACCAGGCACGGTCCACTAGGTAGACCAGGAGCCACGTGTCCGGTTCTAGCCAGCTACACACCACACCCAAACATTGAAAAAATGTCGAACGTGGAACTTTTAGCTCAGCTAAAACTTTTAATTAAAATACATAGACAATTGGTCCAATATGTCATGCGGACTGCAACAGTTCAACCAGCAACTAAAATCCCACAGCTGACCCCTCATCAGGGGGACACAAACAAAATTACACCACAGAACATACATTCATGTCTTGGTAAAGTACCGAGAAAACGGGAACAAATTCCATTCTGGTTAGCACAAAAAATTACTCAAATAGAGGCAGTATTTCCGGATACTACTCCTACTGAGAAACACAGAATTCTGACTATCTGTCTTCCTATGGGGATCGCACCACATGTGGAAGACTTTGACACTTGGGGTACAGTCTTTGCTTCTATATACACAAAAACACATGGTGTTCCGTCTATGGTGGTTATACCAGATGTACTAAGACAGATTCAAAACGAATACGGTCCAGAACCTGCTTTGACTCTGGGTATGAAATTACTGAAAGACTTCAAGCAGGTCTCGGCTATATTACTAGCCAACATAAAAGGAGAAGCAGCTTCTGTGGCGATCCGCCAGAAATTGAAGGAAACAGATATAGCAGACCAACCATTTGAACTTGCCAGAATCATAGAAAAATCCTATGAAGAGCTAGGAAGAGATAGTTTGGGTGGGAAACCAGTAAAACCCCAACTAACTGAAAAAACATTTATTACAAATAATTTAAATACTCCAAAATGGAGTTGGGATGGTAATAAACAGTCCACTCCCAGGGAAAAACGATTCCAGTCCAGAAGAAGGTCTCCTCAACGGAGAGAAAAATCTCCAGATCGAGGAAACAAGTCACCCCAAAGGGAGCCCTCTTAGAAAAGATACAACCTTAGAAATAGGGATCATTTGAAAAAACCTGATAGATATCAAGATGTTGATACACGTCCCTCTCGATCTTTTCAGACTGCCTCACAGAAATCGGAAAGTAGAGGACGGTCATGACACAGAGAAGAGCACGTCAAGTCCAAAGACAAGGAACCTGCTCATCAAAGTAAAAAATTACAATATCCCAGAAAGAAGGTAGCAAGTATTAAAATTAAACATGCAGAGAATTCTGAGGACACAACTAAAAATGGAGAGTGGGCACAGACAATGCTAGACAGCGCAGCAGAAGTGACCATAGCTAGCAAGATCCTGATGAATCTTCTGGAGACAATGGGCACGAATGAATACATTCAGGTGGAAACAGCAGACACACGAGTTAGTGTGCCCCATAAACTATATGAAATAACATTACGTATAGAGGGAGATAGAACTAGGAAAATAAAAGGTCTCTTTTGGGAAAAACTTTCTAAAGGCTATGACATCCTGTTAGCTGAAAAAGACTGGCCACCAGAGTTTGTCAGGGAGTGCCCTCATGGCGAAGAAATGATTATGCCTGCCTTCTCAAATCATATTCCGATTCATAAAAATACACATTGGCAAGAAAATGGGCAGTGGCCCAGGATCCTGCTTTATACAAAAATCATGTAGGATGGGATGAGGATTCGCCCCACCACAAAATGCAGTTAAAAATCAGCCCACTGCACAAAGGCAGTACCCAGTTAAACAAGAAGCTAAAAAGCAAGTCAGGGAGATCTTAGATCAACTTGAATATCAAGGGGTAAATGAAACATGCACCCCACAAATGAACAATCCTTTGCTTCCTGTCTCCAAGCCAGACGATTCATATCATCTAGTTTTGGACTACAGACACCTTAACTCCTGTTGTAAAACATTTGCCTTACAAAACTCACATAGTGCAGCACTAATGAATAACATTATGCGCAAAAGATATAAAACGACATTAGATATCTCTAATTGATTCTTCTGTCAAAACATTGCACCTGAAAGCAGGTATTTGACCACTTTCCCAATAATGGGATCGCAAAAACAATTTTGCCGACTCCCACAGGGATTCAAGAATAGCCCAGGATTATTCTCAGCAAGGGTAACAGAGTTACTACAAATATATGATGATGAGGCATTATCATATGTCGATGACATCTATCTCACAGATGATGACCTGGAGACTCACTTAAAAAGAGTGAACACCATAATACTTGGGTTCGCATCAGAGAGTTACAAATTCAACTTTAAAAAGTCACAAATTGCCCATCTAACTGTCCTGTTTTAGGATATGAGTTGTCAAGTGAAGGCAAGAGCCTAGCAGACAATTTCTTAGAGAAATGTGTTGTACTCCAAGCACCAAAAACGCTGAAGAATTTACAATCAATACTAGGTTTCCTGAATTTCGGAAGAACATACATTCTAAATTATGCAGAGAGGGTTAAACCTCTCTATGAATTGATAAGACCTGATTTCAAACCAATAAATTGGACTCAGAAACACACAGAGATCTTAAGATCATTGCAAACAGACATGTTAACTAAAACAAAATTACAAACTCGCGAAAACATACGCAATCTTGTAATCCGAGTCATCCCAGGAAGATTCGGATTCACATAACTGACCTCTAATGAGGCAGAAACTGTACCTATAGCTTACAAATCACATTTGTACACTCAAGCTGAAATGAAATTCAGCTCTACAGAAAAAATTCTGACAGCGGTTCAAACTGCTGTAACAAGAGAAAGAACCCTAGCCCAAGGCAAAAGAATAGCTGTTTTTTCAGCAGAATCAGCCCTTGAGGCACTAACAAGTCCACGCAATCTGAATACAGTGGCATTAGATCCAAAATGGAAACAATGGGAGAATTCTCTTGCAACAGAAGACGTGAAATACTATTTTGACCGGAAACTAAAGAAACTAGATGATCTAGAATATGAACAAGAAAATCCTCTGCCAATCGAAATTCTGCCTCTGGAACATTATACCTGCATAATCTATATGGACAGATTCGCACAACACTACGATGTAGATAAAAAATCCTACAATACAGCATGCGCGATTGTTAAAGGTCGCTGGCGCTCTGGTAAATTCAAACCGATGATCACCAAAACTGAATCACTCAGAAACTGTTCAGCTCAGCGAGCTGAAATAAGATCTTTAAAGATGGCGCTTGAAACTGCGGATTGCGAATTCCCCACACTAATAGTATGTGATTCGTATTTCTGCATCAAGTCATACAACAGTGACATGCAGACATGGAGTAAAAACGATTATAAAGATGACACTGGTGCCACAATAAAGCATAAAACGCTTTGGGAACAAGTAGTTCTTTTAAAGAAAGAACTACAAAAGACTCACGTGATACACCACTGAGTCATCAACGTGATGGCGTTCACGTTGCAGGGAATTTATTGGCTAACACAGCCACAGCCGCAGCAGTTCAACCGGCTTCCGTAGAGACAAAAAAGCGTTCAGAAAAACAAATAGATGGGGAAACCATGCTGGCGGTAAAAGCCTCATTAAAAGGTAATTATGCAGCATGACCCCTCAACTATCCACTAAGTAATACATACATAATTGATGCAAACTCCGTTCCTTTTGCTCAAATCCCTGGAGTGGGGGACAGAGTAATTCCAAACACGAACCGGAGAGTTTTCTTGATTGAAGACGCACACAGGTGATTGGGTCTGAGGCACCAAGAAACTTTAAAATCTTTGACAGAATTACAATCAAAGTACTGGTGGCCGGGAATGAGCGTAGATATCTACTATTTTGCAAGAAATTGTGAAGACTGCAACAGAGATCGCAGTTGTGAACCGGACCAGACAACAGCCCAGATACCACTATTAGAGAGCATCAGGCTATCTATAGAGCAGAAATCCAGCCGGAGAAATGCGTCCCCATAATTATTAAGATTGAATTCACTTAAAATGTAGACCCCAGCGCTCGGCTGACGCCAGAACTGTTATAAAAGATTTCCGAGTTTTTATCGGCACATACGCAATTGGCATGCTACATTCTGATCAGGGTCCTGCGTTTAGCTCTCGAGCTTACAAAGAGGCCATGAACAGCATGGGCATTGCATTTGCGGGACTCTTCTCCCTTCCATCCTGAGGGAAATGCGGTAGTGGAAAGAAAAAAATGGGACATAAAGCAATCTATAACGGCAAGGGTATTAGGTTCAGGTGTTGGGTGGGTCAAACGTTTAACAAGTGTCCAACGTAGTCTTAATAATCTGCCAAGAAATTCTCTAAAAGGTCTCACTCCATACGAACTATTGTTCGGCACTAGAATGCACATTAAGGATCTTGATTGTCACACTTCAGTGGTAGAAGAAAAATCCTTTGATATCAAAGACCGTTTGGCTGTTTTACAGGATTTAAATGAAACAGGAAAAAACCTGAGTGACATAAAGTTGAAACAACAGCCGACAGCCACTGAAGAAAAACCACCTGTCTCCGCAAGACCTGTCTGGATTCCAAAGAATGGGGATCTGGTCAGAGAGAAGATCGCGGTGAAGAAGGAATTTGGGCCTTCTTACAGAAAAGCAGTACCTGTCTTAACTGTCAGCGGAACAAGATCAGTTGTACAACCGCCTCTTGCTGGTAAAAAGGAGAACAGAGTTGTATCCATCGACCTGGTAAAACCACAATCATGTGGCCAATAATAAGTAGTAGGCCCAGTGGACTCCCAAGAAATAGCAGAATACCGAAATTTGCTAAAATCAAAGAGGCTCATACTGAGAGACTAATCAAATTTGATAAACCTGCAGTGAATAAAAAAGGACTATGCAATAATGCCATGGAACTTATGCCTCTTGAAACCCAAATTGCAACAGCTCGTCAAGAAACACCAGTCTACAATGATGTAGCTTCTGACTATGCTAAAGAAACAAAGAAAAATGCAAAAGCAAATGAAAATCTTGAAATAATTCCAACAATTGACAGAACTGCATCTGGCTACTTAATCAACTTCGACGACTTTTCTGAAGATCAAAGCAAGCATGAAGAAATGCCTGCAACAAAAACTTTCAAAGACAAAATAATTGAACTTTTTCACCAACTAAAAGAAACATATCTGATTTCACCATGGATTGAATTTTGGATTGTGTTAGGTGTACTTACTCTCCTGCTTTGGCTCATCATGATTCTATGTTTGGGAAAATTCATAGATGGGAAATATAGTACAATGGACACAGCAAGTCAGAACATCAACTTGGTCCTAAAGCCTCACACATCCTCCCACATCGAGAAAAGAGAACTGTCATCAGTAAACATCTCAGCCAATCCAATACCCAGTGGGGTAGCATGGGACAGAACTGATTATGACATTTTCAGCCCGGTTGAGCTCTTGAAATATCCACACCAGTTCAAGGTTTCATTAAGTGACTTTGTGACACCCAGTACCTTTTCTGATGATTGGGACTTTCAAAACATTAACAATATGATGTCAGATTTAGTAATGTCAGCCAAATTTACAGACCATGATTACTTACAGGGTTCATCGAATTATGAAGAGTTATACTGTTATAATCATTTTGGGGATCACTATTTGCATGAAACTGCTCAGCCTAGAAATTTTTTATCGTATAACCAATGGGAACACTGTCCAACTCCGCCAAAAGGCAGCTCGAAATTTTTTAAAGAGAAATTCCAGTACTTCTCCGGGTTTAACAACAGTGATCCAGAAACGTTTTATTTTAAAATGTTAACTAGGACAGGAATGAAAACAATGTTGACAAACACTAAATTGATTTATTCTGAAAAATGTTATGACAAAATGTCTACATTTGGTTTCGAATTTTGGAAAAACACAATTGAAACAAAAACGATCTGGGGTACCAAAGATTAGCAAGTACAAGGCCTAGAAGCATTATTTAGGGCCTGCATGATCCCAGAACAAATGATATTCTTGAATGACACAATTCAACAAACTACTTGTCTTGGCCTAGCTAAGATAAAAGACTTAAATATACCGTCTATTCCGAAACCCATAACTGATAGTGACAGCACTACAGATGTGGAGATAGACGTATCCCATATTTTACACCAAAACAGAACACATCCTGATTGGAAAAAGTGGTTCATCTGGCCAACAGACACAAATAACTGTCAAGATAGATTCCTGAACAAAACACAGGGGTTCAAAATGACCAGGCCAGACCCAAGATACTCCCAGAGACAACATCCAGGGATAGTTACAACATACATTGTAGGGAAAATATGCCTTGAGTGGCTAGAGAAATCCACACTGGATGAAATTAAGCAACACTTGACTTTACTTAACCCCTTCAGTGCTGCACGAATTCCGCTGCAGTGCTGAAGGTTCTAAAGAACCTATGGACTCATGACGGAACGGTTCCGTCATGAGCACAGGCCAACCGACGCTCATGACGGAACCGTTCCGTCATGAGCACCGAAGGGGTTAAAGACTGTGCTGACTTGCGTGATTTCATACTGGGACCACGCAAACAGCGTCAAAAACGTTTCATAGCGGTCGGTATATACGCTGCGTACAACTAAGCTTGGAAAGTAATGCAAATTGAAACAGCAGAAAAAATACGAGAAATTGATTGTATAAATTTGGAAAAATCACTTTCTGTAGTGGACAATGGGTTAACGACTCTGTCCCCCAGAATATATTCACTGGACAGCATTGTATCATCTGCTTTTGATATAATAGAGCGAGACTTACTAATGTTACAACATGGTCAGTCTCAATTACGTTCTATTGTACAGCTTGGTTGGACGTTGCAAAACCTGCGTTCAGGCTACGTACCATGGCGTTTAATCAACACAACGTCACTATTCAGTATCTTTAACCTTACTGATAAACAAATCAGTTTGGCACAAAAAGGAGCAGACTATACGATTCTGAGCATTGAAAAACTTGAGAGATTACCATTGACAATGTCGGAGAGACCTGTCATTGAATGGATAATACACGGAACGATTACAATTCCGATAACAACTTTCCAGTTTAAATACTACCAAAAGTATATACCTGTGGGCCAGTATGAAAGGTTGGGTAAAGAATACATCAAATCAACCTGGAGTTTACCTTATACACACAGATGTTATAGTGAAGGGAAAATGGAAGTATTCCTTAGTGGTAACAACTGTAAAAAATCACTAAGCGGTACACTTCTGTGTCAAGGTATTAACTTGCATGGAGCCTGTGAAGGGTCTTCAAATAGCCTTTCATGTCACCTGCATGGCACGCCTGCAAAACAGATAGAGCCATTTTTTAGACCACTTTCTAACAGCAGTTACGTTTTAGTAGGACCACAGCTGTTGTGGCATGCTGACAGGAAAAGACTATCTGACAACCGTAACTTCCAGGGCCGGTTGCTGTATGCAAGTATTGTATCCACACAGCAATCCAGATATGGGGGCTGCCTTATGGCCTTCGTTGAATATCTCTTCTATTCGAATTGATACTTTAAGCAGAATGAAGTCTATTATTTTACAGACAACAGTACCTTTAACGTCATCTAAAGGAACGTATGATCTGCAAGTGGCAAGGACATCGGCAGAGATACATTCCCTTTTATCAACAAATTGCCCCGTGCATTTCGTAGAAATATTGAGCCAAATCTTAAACATGTCTGATACCAGTGGCATCGCACATGTATTTAAGACAGTTTTTTCAGGACTGTTTGCACCCTTTGAAACAGTTCTGGGCATCTTCCCGAATTTTGTCCATTCTGTCTTTGGCGGCCTACCCTTAATCTTGGGACTCGTGGCAGGAATTTTATTTTTGCTCCTTCTGCACAGATATGGCAAGCCAATCCATAGACAAGACTCCAGCAACGAAGGAAGAAACAATCCTAGCAATATGATACCGAGACCGTATCACTAAGGTCCTCGGATTGGCCCGGCTAAGAGATCTGAGTACAGCCTGGTTTCTTTCATTTAGACCTATCTGGCAAGATTGCATCTTACCTGTGCTTCAATGTCTGCTATGCGGAGAAGAATGCGTGTTGGACATCTGTCTTACTCTACCATCAGCAGTACCAATGGATATCGATACTTTGCTAGGTCCTGTAACGACTCATGCATCGCGTTGTCCCCAGCGGCTACTGATTCTTATGACGGCATTCGTTGAGACTTCACCACTACGAGTAGGTAGCGGTGAGGTACGAGAGGAAAGCAGCACCAAACAGGTACAACCTGCTGTGAGCATTGCTGATCCTAACATCAGCGATAGCAATCATGCAGAGAACTGCACAGTTGCAGTATTTTCGAACTTGGTCGAACTTTCACCTGATGAGACCAATTTTTTGCGAGTAATAAAATATTATGAAAATTATGAAATAATGTTCTTCCCTGAGCAACAAGAATGAAAATATTTTAACAAGCACACAGCGTTTCCTGAACTCTGAATTCGGCCTTCAGTTTTGATAAACAAAGCTACCTTTTTTTTGGCACATGGTACTCTGCTTAACTCCATAGCTGCTAATACACATTCCTCCCCAGTGCTGCGCTGTCCATTAGAACTAGTGCTGAATGGACGTTCAATGGTCGTGCGCAGCACTGGGGAGGTAGCGCTGCTGACGACCATTGGTCGTGCGCAGCACTTAAGGGGTTAAAGTAGAACTATTCTTAGAGAACAGAGCTTCTATTTTTAGGATACTAGAGACAATATTTTACCTCAGCCTCTAGCACATATACAGCATTTTGAATAAATATGTGATGGAATGGTCTCGACCTTCTTTTCTGTATTAAGAGTCATTTCATGTGTAATTTTCGCAATTTATTCAGCTGATATAAATATGCATTTAACTGAATGATGACACTGCTTGAAAAACGTACAGTGCCAACACTCATTTTCGTGTATTTACCATATACCATTTCAAATGCAAAAATATGTATTTTGGGGTGGGTTGGAAAACACACATGCATCGTTATATGTTTACTATTGCTTAGTTTTTTAGTAATGATGGACATTAATCCGTGGAGTGGGTGTCGTGTTTCTATCTAGGACCCTAATTTAATATTCCCGATTCAAGCCCTTATGTGGTTATAATCAATAATATCCTTATAAAGGCATAAGAATCATATCCATATTCAGTAATAGCCCATGCAGTCCAAAGCACAGCACGGCTACTCCCATCGACTCCTAGAAAGCACAACACATTCTTTAAACAAACCAAGCCTCCAGCAGCCCGGGAAATCCCCCCTGCTTTTGTTTTGATTTGAACAAGAACTCCTGAAGTCCAGAAAGAACTAGTTCTTAGTGACGTCTTATGTCCAACCTTACGTCAAACTCGGCACCTTTGAAGTATAAATATACCAACAGTTGCCTTAAGAAAACACGCGGTTGTTTGGAGCAGAGCGGCTATCTACTTGCCCGAGAGTCCAGCTGATGCGAGAGCCCACGGAAGCCGCCCCTGCCGTTTGACGCACTGAGAGAGACGCTGTCTTTTTCTCCAGCCGAGAAAATACAGCTCCGGTGTTTCCAGTCTGCCCTTGCGGGTTGCTGGGGGATCGAGTCCTGAAGAAAGAGATACCAGACCTCCCACATTCTATTACCAAGGTACGGAGCTGACTAAAACCCTTAAGAGAATTCTTGATGCAGATTCTTGGCAAAACAATCTTAACCAACTTAACTTAAACTGCTACTCACTTACTCCTTCCCAAGTATTAGGCTTAGGTCAGGTACACTGGGGTAGGCATAGTTAGAAGCACCAGTTGAGTACGTTAGTCAATGTTTTTATGTATGTATATATTTTATCCATTTTAAAGTATCATATGGCTAAGAAACCATATCAATGCTTTTACAGTATTATTTCATAATACTACTTTTACTGTACACACTTTACTTTATGATAAGTATTGCATTTGTGGCAAATCATTTCTCTTGCATGAGAAAGAAGACTGCTCAATAGATAACACCATTTATTGAAAACGCCCGTCTCTCTATTTCTCTGCACTCTGGTGAAACTAAGTATGCACGGTTGACTGAGTGAAATGGCTGCCTATTGTTTTCACATGACTCTAGAGATACACTCTTATTCTGAGGGAGCAAAGTTGTCATGTTTATGCGGTTGTCAGAAACTGAATCCCTTCTTGTCTGAATCAGGGAAGTTAACTCCTCCCTATTAATTCAAGAAAGTTTCTAGTGACATCTGAGCTAGCTGGCACAAACCTAAATTAAGTCTAACATAGTCAGTAGAGACCTAGATGACCTCAGTCCTACGTCTACACTGCTGTTTATGTTATTCCAATGTGCAGAGCCTATTGGGAAAATAGGAACTACACTACACTCCAAATGTATAACGGAGGTAGCCCAGGTCTCCTGTAGACAGAGAACATTAAATCTTCCAGTGAATCTGAGCCATTCATCGTTGACTAACTTATAACGCAAACCTGCTACGTTCCAGTAAACCATGTTCACCCCGCGTCCACTGGAGGTTCCTTTCTGCGCTAAGCTGTATTCAATAGAGCCTCCTTTATTATCATGGTAATTACCTCCCCCAGACTTTTGTGCTCTGGGGGAATATTATTGTGCAATAGTGGGGCTGTACACCCCGCTATATATTAATATTGATTAACCTGGGGTTCGGATTCGGAGGAGATTATCTCACTAGGAGGTCATGGTCTAGAATTTAAGTAAGGTTCCGTAGGAGAAAAACTAGGTCCTCTCAGTTCATTCTGCCTCCCATGGTGTATAGATTTAGATTTAACTAGTCAATCTATTTCTTCCATACCTGACAGCACATTGAATCTATTATAAGTTTGAAGATTATTCCATTGACCTTGAGTGGGACCTGCATTATTTATGTTATAGTAGTTCGCAACCCTAGTGGGAGGTGGATAAAAAAAAACAAGCGGTAAACATTAATCCCATCCTCTATTAGCGGACTGTTGCTTTCTGCCCAGAGTATGTACTTCACAAGTGCTGGAGTTTTAAATGTCAAGACGATACAGAATACTGAAAGTACTTTCCCTCAAGTACCAACCCGCTGAACCCATCTTGCCATTTTAAATTCTGTGAAAAGCCTTTGGGTTAATCCAGTCCTCTTTCCCAACCAATGTAGTGATTTATTCCTCAGCGTGTCCCATGTTTCTTTTCGTAATGGGGCCTTTTTGGGCACGTTTGCCAAAATGACCACGTAAGGGGTAGTGTCAGGTGGTAAATCGAGATGTTCATCTATTGGATATTTGTGCAAAGCTTGAAGTGGAACTCGGAGTGCTGGGGGATGATGAATCTGTGGAACGTGAGAGGGGATATTAGACCTGTTTACATTTGCTATGGCTGTAGAGTCCCTGTGCCCGTTCCCTATCTCTGTAGTAATTAAAGAGTTGCTCGCCCCAGTTTGTGGGTGATGGATTTTTCCGCTATCAATTAGACTATGCGGGTGAGTGGCCTGCTTCAAAGCATTAACTTCGCTATGTTTTATGTCAACTACGCAGGATTGCCTAGTTTGCATCTTATTGCCTGTATTTGCAAGACTTGGCTCAATAGATAGCGAGTCCATGCCCTTCTCTTGAGTCATTTTGCTTGTCATGCAATTTTCTATACGGGTCAATCTGGCAGCTAGTTGGTCTAATGTTATTCTTACATATAGGTCCAGTGTCTCAACCAGGGTTGTTAAAGACTTCAGGTCAGCATTGTGGATATCAATTCCTTTATTTCTATCTTCCTTCCCCTTACACGAGCCTTTTCTAGTTCCCACTTTTTTCTTCCCTTGGTGATCTTGTCTCTTCACAGCGGGCAGAATAGACTTAGATTGTTCTCTAACTCCCTCGCTAATGGGCTGTTCGCCAGCTTTTTTCTCCCCTATGGCTGGATTCCTTTGCTTCTTCTGAGAAGGTTGCAATGAGGATTCTGAATCGCTCGATAAAATGTCCTCAGAAAAATTCTGAACGCAGCCATTTAAAACTGGGTTTAGGTTTGCACTACAGCCCGGGCGGTCCAAGATTTTAGCTTGTTCAAGTTCAGGCGCTGCACATGAAGTACCTGATTCCCGTGTTAGTCCTCCGAGTGTGGGGCTTATCAACTTCCTTATGCCCATAGTCGATTCGTGTAACGAATGGCTAATCAGGAATTCGGGTGGATAAACAAAGGGACCAGGATATTCTACATGGACCTTCTACTTCTAGAAGTCCTACAGCAGACTTTAGTTAAACTATATTACAGTTTGTTTAGTAGAAACAATAGAAATAACAATCACAAAGTAAGTGCGGGGATTCAAGTCCAACCTCACCACCACCCCGATTCAGTTCCATAGGGGAAAACAAATGCAGATTGTCCATACGACTTTATGTGGGAAGTTAAGTTCTCACTATCGTTAAGCCAAATGTTCCCAAGCAAGGCCAAGAGAATGAGCCCAGCCCAGCCTCATCTGGGCACAGACAGGCAAGGATGGGCCCGCCCTTGGCCCGCGCGCATCCCACGCCACGGGAGCTCGCAAGGGTGCTCATGGGCTTGCTCCTTTCCTCTCGCGAGACTGCGCTGCCTTTTGGGAGTTGTGGTTCCGCAGTCAGCGGTTGGCGATCGGGAGCGAGATCGCGAGTAGGAGCTTATGCAACACGTCTTCATCCAACACGGGGCTCAGCAGCAGAGCAGTGGACAGCTAAAAAACAAAGTGGCAGTCCAAGGAATCCACAGCAAAAGGTAAGGGCGTCCCGCGCCGCGGGAGCCCGCAAGGGAACTTATGGGCTTCGGCTTGCTCCTCTCCTCTCGCGAGACCGCCCTGCTTTCTGGGAGTTGTGGTTCTGGCATTCAGCGGTCCGCGATCGGGAGCGGGAGCGAGAGCAGGAGCTTAGGCAACACGTCTTCACCCAACACTGGGCTCAGCAGCAGAGCAGTGGACCGCTAAAAAACAACGTGGCAGTCCAAGGAATCCACAGCAAAAGGTAAGGGCGTCCCGCGCCGCGGGAGCCCGCAAGGGAACTTATGGGCTTGGGCTTGCTCCTCTCCTCTCGCAAGACCACGCTGCCTTCTGGGAGTTGTGGTTCCAGCAGTCAGAGGTCTGCGATTGGGAGCAGTAGCAAGAACAGGGGCTTAGACAACACGTCTTCACCCAACACGGGGCTCAGCAGCAGAGCAGTGGACAGCTAAAAAAGAACGTGACAGTCCAAGGAATCCATAGCAAAAGGTAAGGGCGTCCCGCGCCGCAGGAGCCCACAAGGGAACTTATGGGCTAGGGCTTGCTCCTCTCCCCTCGCGAGACCGTGCTGCATTCTGGGAGTTGTGGTTCCGGCAGTCAGCGGTCCGCGATCGGGAGCTGGAGAGAGAGCGGGGGCTTAGGCAACAAGTCTTCTCCCAACACGGGTCTCAGCGGTGGACCGCTAAAAAACAACCTGGCAGTCCAAGGACTCCACAGCAAAAGGTAAGGGCGTCTCAGCACTCAGAAAAACAGACGGAAAGGAAGAAGAAAGCAGTAAAAAACAAGGTTAAAGAAGGAGAAAGCACTTCAAAAACTTGGAGGAAGCAGAGTGGTGCACAGCACGGGAGAGCTAGGCCTGGAGCCTGCGCAATGGAGTCATGCTATAGCCTTCATTAAGTAGGTCAGGGGAGGAGTGGGGGGTACTAGGAGCCAGTGGGTGGGGCTAGGTGGGAGGCGGGAAAACATGCAGCATACAAGAACGGCAAATGAGTAAAAAAACAAGGAGAAGCACTAGGAATAAGAGAAAAGCACAAGAAAGCAAAAAAAGGGGGAAAATATGGAGAAAACTGTAAAAAAAAAGAAAAAAGCTGAGAAACACACTCAGTAAAACAGGGTGAAGGAAGGAGAAAGCAGTAAAAAATCAGGGAAAAGCAAGATCAAGCACTCAGAAAAAAGGGGAGGAAGCAGAGCGGTGCAGCAGCATGGCAGAGCTGGGTCTGGGGCTTTCTTGATTCCTGGCAGGAAGGAGGGGTGCTGGGAGGCAATGAGTAGGGCTAAGCAGGAGGTGGGAAAAGGGGCAGAAGGCTGGAACGGCAAATAAGGAAAAAGTAAGGACAAGCAATAAAAAAAGAGAATCACACTCAGAAAAATGGGGGAAAGAAAGGAGAAAGCAGTAAAAAACGAGGGAAAAGCAGGAAAACACACTCGGAAAGCAGGGAGGAAGCAGAGTGGTGCAGTAACACAGGAGAGGTGGGCTGGGGCCTGCTCAATGGGGTTGCACTGTGGCCTCCATTAAGTAGGTCCTGGGAGGAGGGTGCGGCGCAAAGAGGTGGTGGGCGTAGCTAGGCATGAAAATGGGCTGAAGGCGAGAGTGGCAAATGAAGAAAAAAACAAGGAGAAGCAGTGAAAAACAATGAAAAACCAGGAAAAAGCAACCCCTGGTTGGAGAGGGAGAAAGCAGTAGACAAACAAGGGAAAAGCAGCAGCAGCATTCAGAAAAAAGGAGGGAGAGGAAGGAGAAAGCAGTAAAAAAACGAGGGAAAATCAGGAGAAAGCAGAGTGATGCATCAGAATGGGAGAGCTGGGCCTGGATAGTTGTCTGTTTTTTTCCTGCGTCATGTCAGAGATAAGTGAGTGATGGGTATCTTGTGGTCATTTATGAGATGCTTTTATGTCTACATCTAATGGCCAAGTGAACTGGTGAAACACTGCAGGAGTCTGTGTTTAACTTCATGGTCATAGGGGGGACCCAGGGAGAGCCAGGCACGAGCCGGTCTCTTCCTGGGTAGGTTCGCGCGAGAATCAGGAAATCAGGTGGGACTGATTAGGGAACAGATATAAAGGGGTCAGGCTGACGGTTGGGAACTGCGTAGCGGGTGGCTATTAGGGAGGTTTGTTTTGCGACGCTCGTGGTTTCCCTTGTATCCTGGGTCATGGAGGCAGCGGCTGAGGTCCGGAGGGCGGTGCAAATCCTTTGTGAGGCAGGGCGTGAAGACCTGCTGCGGCCGGGTGTCCCGGCGGAGGCGTGGGTCGGCATGGCTCGCCCCCCTCGCAAGGCATCTGAGGGTGTATCCCGGGCGGTGGAGGCCTGTTTATCGCAGGACCTGGAGGAGGAGGAAGACGGAGATGCGGCTATGCCGGCTGACGGGCCTGGGCTAGTGTTGCCCGCCGTTGATGTGGAACCCCCACCGGATGCCCCGGGCGCCTCCCAGCAGGTATGTGCGTTACCATATTTTAGTGCTGGCAAACGTGGGGCGCCCGGGGGGAGGAGGGGTCGCTCGGCGGGCCGGCAGGCTCCGAGCCCCAGCGGGCTGGTACGAGGGAAGTCAGGGAAGCCTCAGGCGGGCCCCAAGCCCAAGCGTGGGCGGAGCTTGGATGTGCCTGGGCGTGTGCCTTTTCCCCCCCCTTCGGGGGTACCCCCCGTCCCCTCCTCTGAGGTTCCCCAATTGTCGGCCGGGGCCTCGCCTTACCTGTGGCTGAACGGTCAATGTTTCCTGCTCTCCCCCGCTGTACCGGGGCCCGGTACTATTCCCCACCCCTCTTTTGGCCCCCCTCCCCAGGGTGGGGCTGATGCCCGGTTCCTGCCGGGCGAGTTGCCGGCTTGCTCCCCGATTGACGACACGCCCCCTGCTGAAGTTGTTCTTGCTGCGGGTGCTGCAGCTTTTGGGCTGCCACCCCCGGCTGCCCAGTCCATGGACTCCGGGGTGCCTGACCTGGGGCCTGCCATTTCCACCCCCTCGGCTCCGCGTGGGGGGGGTCCGTTGCTCCGGGGGGCGCACACAGGCACGGGTCCCTCCCTGTTCCCGGTCCCCAGGGGTCGGCCGGGTGCCAGTTCGGGTGGACCTGCGTATGGGTCGGTAGGTAACCATGGTTTGGCGTCGGGGGTTCGTTCCTCGGGGGAGGATGGCGTCTTCGTTTTCGGGGACCCGGTTCCGGGGTCTTCTTCTTTGTCTGGCTTGAGCGGCCGCAGTTTTTCGTGCTGCGCCGTCGGCTGGGCGGCTGTCGGCTGTTTCTGCAGGCCCGGGAACTGTCCACACGGCTGTTTCCAGTGGTGGGCTTCATGGGGGGCTGTCTGGAGCGGATAGCTCTTCTACAGTTTTCAATGTAAACAGCTTTCAGCCTATTGATTGGCGGAGTTATGACGGGGGTATTGGTGATGGGGCTATGCCCAGTGGCAGTGACCAAGTTTTATTTTCTGATCAAGCTTTCTGCGGGAATTTTCGTGCTGAGGATTTGGAGGAGGGGGAATTGAGAGAATCAAATGTTGGGCTTTTGGCAGCACGGGCCCAAGGGGGTGGGATGGGGCAACCCACTGTTTCTTGTGTTTTGCAGGAGTCTCGAGCGGACCATGCAGGTGTACGAGGGGCAGTGAGGTCTGGACCTTCGCAGAAAGATCGTGGGGCTGTCACGCTGCCGTCCGAGCAGTTGCCCAAAGGTAAGGATGGGTGGTGGTCTGTGTGGCAACCTAGGGAGAGTCTCCCTGTGAAGAGTACAAGGTCTATTGGTACGGGAGATGGGGTTGTTGAGCGAGTCGCTCTGGCACCGAGGCTTGAGCGGCCGGTATTTTCGAATGTTTCTACTGGGGATGGGGTTGTGGTTGAGCGAGTCGCTCTGGCACCGAGGCTTGAGCGGCCGGTATTTTCGAGTGTTTCTACTGGAGATGGGGTTGGGGTTGAGCGAGTCGCTCTGGCACCAAGGCTTGAGCGGCCGGTAGTTTCAAATTTTCATGTGGGGCAAGTTGCCAAAGAAGTTTCTACTGTGGGGACTGAGGGAATGGTTGCCACACAGGTTGCGGAGGATAGTATCCTACCGAAAAAGTTACCTTATTCTGGGGTGGGGATGCCTTTGGGGTCTCATTTGTCCGAAAAAACGAAGAATCTGATATGGTCCGGGGCTTTTGTGGATGTTTTTCGACTCCTCCATAGAGATGTTCAGGCAAAAGAGGGGTCGAAGGAGGAGGAGTTGGAACTGGCTCGGAGGCCTCGTGTTCCGAAGTCTATAGAGAATTGGACTTCAGCCTTTTTGATTTATGCCAGTGTTTATTGTCAACGTCATCCTGAAAAAGCAATTGATATGTTTAAATATGCTGATATTGTCCGCAAGGCCCACAGTTCTTTTGGTGGTTTTGCCTGGTTGTCTTATGATGATGAATTCAGGGCCCGCATGAGCGCTTTTCCCGAGCGTTCATGGGGCGAGGTTGATTCTGAATTATGGTTACAGTGGATGGCATCGGCTAATCCGTCTGCCACGACCCACACGGCTAGCGGACAGCCAGTGTATTATCGGCCCTTTCCAGCTCGCCCCGCTCAGTCTGGGGCGGGGGTTTGGGGCAGTGGCCAATCAGCCGCCACTGGCACTTGCTGGCACTTTAACCGGGGTTCCTGTAACAGGCCAGCTTGTCGGTACAAGCATGAGTGTTCTCAGTGTGGAGGAAAGCACCCCCTCACCCACTGTTTTCCTGGACAACGAGTGGGCAACCAGGGACGAGGTTCAGGGGGTAGGGGCCAGCCGCAGCAGTCTTTTCACAAGGGCTCCTACTCCTATTAGACAGACGGTTCTCGATCTCTGGCTAGTGGATTATCCGGATTTTGAAGCCGCTAAGATTTTGTCTTGGGGTTTCAAAATTGGTTTTCGGATCGGGTATCAGGGGCCCAGGGTGGGTAGGTGGTCGGACAATTTGAAGTCTGTGAAGGAGAGTCCCCAGGTTGTGAGAAAAAAGCTGGATGCCGAACTTGCGGCTGGTAGAATTGCTGGTCCTTTTGTGTCTTGTCCTCTGCCTGATTTGATTGTTTCGCCCCTGGGCGTGGTGCCCAAGAAGGCGGCAGGGGAGTTTCGTCTTATCCACCATCTGTCCTGGCCAGAGGGTACCTCCATTAATGACTTCATCGATCCAGCCGACTCAACCGTTACTTATGCCTCGGTGGAAGATGCCTTACGGCTCGTGCGCCTGGCAGGTGTTGGGGCGTTGCTGGCGAAGAGCGACATTCAGTCGGCTTTTCGGCTACTGCCCATCCATCCTTGGGATTTCAGTCTTTTGGGAATGCAATTTGATGGTTGTTTCTACGTGGATCGAGTGTTGCCCATGGGCTGTTCCGTGTCCTGCTCCCTTTTTGAGGCTTTCAGTACCTTCTTGCAGTGGAGATTCACTTTTGTTACTGGCCACTCCCTGGTCTGTCATTACTTGGATGATTTTCTTTTCATTGGGGAAGGTCGCTCCGGGCAGTGTCAGTCGGCTTTGAACAGCTTTCAGGCACTGGCGGAGGAATTGGGCGTTCCTTTGGCGCCTGACAAGACTGAAGGCCCCTGTACGTCCCTGGTTTTCTTGGGGATTGAAATTGACACGCTGTCTATGATGGCGAGATTGCCTGCACCTAAAGTGAAGGAAATGTCTGATTTCATACAACTGGTCTTGGGGGAACGGAAAGTCGCTTTGAAAATTGTCCAGAAGCTGTTGGGATACCTAAATTTTGCTTGTCGGGTTGTGCGGGCGGGTAGGACATTCTGCAGGCGTCTGGGGCTGTCCATGTCCGGTGCGACCCTTCCCCATCATCGGGTACGCATTACCGCCGCTGTCCGTTCCGATCTGACTGTCTGGCTTCAGTTTCTGCAGGATTTCAATGGCGTGTCCTTGTTTTTTGCGGATGAGGACATGGTGTGGCAAGTACAGTTGTTCACTGATGCTTCCGGGGCTCACGGCTTCGGGATCTTTTGGGACGGTAGGTGGTGTGCGGCCGGATGGCCGGCGCACTGGCAGGAACAAGGCCGTAGCATTGCCTTTCTTGAGCTCTTCCCACTACTGGTTGCTTTGTATCTGTGGGGGGATGAGTTTTGGAATAGATCAGTTCTGTTTCATGTGGACAACTTAGCAGTGGTACATCTTGTCAATCACCAGAAGGCTCGTGATTTGAGGGTGTTGCGCTTACTGCGCGCATTCATGCTACGGTGTCTGCAATTGAATATTGTGTTTAAAGCACGGCATGTTCCCGGTACCTCTAACTGCATCGCTGACTCTTTGTCTCGATTTCAGTGGGCAGAGTTCCTCAAGTTAGCTCCTGGGGCGGACCTGGAACCAACAGCGATCCCACAGTACGTATGGGACCTGGGGGATTGAGGGTTCACCACTTGGTCGAACAGTCGGTGGCTGCCTCCACGAGGCGGGGGTATGTGAAGGCTTGGAGTGAATTTCTGCAGTTCGGTAAGGATTGGGTGGGACCGTCTGGGGCTGTTTGGTCTGATGAACAGGGCATCTTGCAGTTTGTGTTGCATTTGGCTGACAAAGGTTTATCGCCCACTACCATTTCGGGCAAGTTGGCTGGGATTTCTTTTTATGGGCAGCTTTGGTGGGGAAGGGATCCGGTTGGGGGGGTGTTGGTTCGTAAAATGTTGAAAGGTTTGGCCAGGCTTCGGGCTGGTGGTCCACAGCTCCGGCAGCCAGTTACTTTTGAGTTGCTTCAGTTGTTGTTACCAGAGTTGGAGGTGTGTTGTCATGATGCCTTTGAGTGTGCCAAATTCTGTTTGTGTTTCATTTGGTTGTTCTTTGGGGCATTCCGGGCATCTGAATTGTTGGGGTTACGGGGTAGGGTAGGCATGACTAGTAGTGAGGTGGTGTTGGAAAGGGAGAGGTTGCGGCTGTGGCTGCGGGCCTCCAAAACTGACCAGTTGGGAAGGGGTAAGTGGGTGTTCCTTGGCAGGAGTGGAGTTTCTGCATGTTGCCCGGTTGGGGAATGGGAAGGGTTTGTCTCCTCTCCGCATTTTGTCCAAGGGTCTATATTTTGTCATGTGGATGGTAGTCCCATTGTGGCATCACAATTGTTGGCTGTCTTGCGCAAAGTGTTGTTGTGCTTGGGGAAGGATCCGGTTCAGTTTGGTACACATTCATTCAGAATTGGTGCGGCAACGGAGGCCGCTCGTTTGGGGTGGGACTGGTCCCAGATCCGGCGCATTGGGCGCTGGCGTTCCAAGTGCTGTGAGAAATATGTACGAAAGTAGTGCATTTTTGGTTTGTCTAACATTTCTTTTTCTCCTAGGTCCTTGGCCGTCGGTCGCCGGAGGCAAACGGAGGGTGTGGATACTGGGGCACTCTTTTATTAAACGTGCAGCTTTAGCCGCTGCCAATCAGCTCTGTGGGAGATCGCTGGGTCTCAACAGCACGTCACACGAAGTCTCCTGGCATGGAACTGGGGGCATGCGCTGGGGCGGGCTTT